>NC_045436.1:59265201-59586788 GCF_002776525.5 Piliocolobus tephrosceles
ATCTATCTATCTATCTATCTATCTATCTATCTATCTATCTATCTATCAAAATGTACATAAAAATCTTGGCAAATCCTAACACTATATAAATGTTATTGTTATTATTATTACCTAAGTCTCCTTCACCCCTGAATGCTGTGTCCTGGGGAGTATTAATTACACTATTTATAAGAGACTGCATGTCATGGCAGGTGAGGGAACTCATAGTAGAGAAAGTAAAACAATAGAAAGTGGACACAAAAGCTGACAAGAGTAGCAACTGCTGTTCATATTCCAATTTCAAGTACATAGTAAAAATGGACATGTAAGTGCACTGGCTGACTGCTTATTTAAGACATACTTTAAAGCTAGTTCAGGTAGTCAGGTTTTCTAATGTGATAAATGAATTAAACTGTGTCAGTTTCAAACTGTCACCATTAGAATCTAATTCAAATTTAAACAGCAATTTAAACAGTATAAAAGATTGCCCTCATCAGTGCTCCATAATCTTAACCTTTGGAGCTTTCCACAGCATAGATAGCAAATTGAATTAATTATTAGCCCTTCACCTAGGGGACCTATGTAGAATTCAGCAGCTCAGAAGACAGCTAATAAGATTGGTAGGTTCATTCCAGTCCCCAGTGTACTTTAATCCCCAACACATATCCACCTGTCGTATTTTCCTACTTTTTTTTTTTTTTTTTTTTTCAGAGAACGTAATTCTAAGAAGTCAGAGTTGGCTGACATTTAAAATCCTCTTTGTAAAGTGACTTACTCGTATATACCAGTAAGGTCAAAGGAATGTCGTATAGAAAACCACAAAAGAAAAAAAATTAATATCCAACAACAGAGTTGATTCCAATTGATTCCCCTCGTTTTGGGAGTGCATTTCTATTTCTAGTATCTTCCATCAAAGCAAGCATCTCATTACATATTCATTAATTCATTTATATAGTCAGTTAGTACTTATAAGCAATGACCATATGACAGTCTTTGTGGGTTCTGGGTACTTATTATCATAGAAATTATTGCGTGGTGGGACATGCAAACAGGCTAACCAAAAATTTTACTAAGGGATAGCAATATATGTAAAAGAGGGAGTATGAAGTGGGAAGAACCTGGACTGGGAAGAATCAAACAGGTTTCTTGAAGAAAATGACATCTAAGTTGGATCCTGAAGAATCAGTAGGCATTAATTAAGCCTTGAAAATAAAATGAGGGTCTAAGGTAGTATATCTCAAGAAGAAGCAATGGAATATCCACAGTTCTGGAACTTGAATGTAGCTGCAACATAAGCGTATAAGAGGTGGGTGTTAGGAGAAAACACTGAAAAGAAGAATACGCTCAGTACATTGTAAGACATTTAAAGAAATGCTGATTGTTTCCAGAAGACAAGGACAACTAATTTCTGCTAGGGATCGTATCAGGTTGCGTTTCAGAATGATTTTCCTGGCAGCATTAGTACTAAACTGGCAAACCTATGAAGAGGCTCTTGTAAAAAGTCAAGTTACTGATCATGATGAACTAGACTAAGGCAAAAACAATGAATATAGAGAAAAGTGAATGAGATTGAAAGATGTTTGATGGAATAAACAGAACTGATGAATAGATGAATAAGGAGAAAATGATGTAGGAGTCATTTTAAAGGTTCAGCTTTCTTGTTTGATCCAACATGTAGTGAATGTTTTTGGTTAAAAAAAATAAAATCCTAGATATATATTTCTAACTCCCCATTGGAAGCTAAATCTCCATGGGGTGCTAACATTCTGCATGAGTTCTGTTCTAGACTACCTTTTGAAGGATGTTTGTACAACAAAGACACTCAGAAGATGCAGTGCCCAGGTCTTGGGCAGAGTGCAAATTTTTAAATAAAGATAATGTCTTACTGCAGTGCAAAGGTTGGAAAAGTTTGCTAGCAGCCGCATCTAAGGGCTGCCTTGGCTTAGAGTTCCTCAGCTGTGACACAGCCTCACTGCGTATGCACAACTGGGCTCTCCTTTACATTGTTCTATGGGATTGGAGGCCTGGCAGAGGGAACTGATGTAAACATACAGTTCCTGCTTCCTGCTTTGCCATGAGTAAAAATGTTCTTTTCCTCTGATCCAGTAGTCTCTTGTTTTCTGGGACCTCCATGAAACAGTAGCAGGCTAACCTGTTATAATGTAAATAAATTTCAGATAATTCACAATTCTTGAACACTGCCCCCCAACACCACTTTAAAATTATTTAAGGTTGTGAGTTTGGACTATTTGTGGTGATATAAAGTTATTATATTGAGGGTAGAAATTTAGGGTTTAAAAACATGTTAAATGTATTTGAAACATTTCCAGTTTTGTATCTCTATGAATACCTAAGTTCTATGTTTTTGTGTGTCAGTTTGTGTTTGTACATCTAATTTTTTATAAGTCAGTAAGTAGCATATTACATTTGTATCCAAATTTTTAATATTCCAAAATTGGCTATTGCAGAGCTGAATTTTCATATTTGGAATCAAAAACTTTAAAAAAATACATAAATCTAGATTTTAACATTAGAGAATGCAAATTGACAAATTTGTAAGAAATTTTATTAACCCACTTAAAGTTTCCTGCAATTACTGCTGAATTGCAACCAATAACTTAACAAATAAGGGGGTTCTGACTTGAAAATTATAAAAGCAATGATACATTGTATAGGTAAAATAAAAAAAATTATTTCAAGAAATGTTCGTTAGTATATTCTACAGGCTAGAAATACAACAACGAATAAGGAATCATCCCTATTCTCAAAAAAATGAATACTGTACATAGAAAAATTGAAGTTAAGTAAAAAATAAAACATTTATTTTTGTTAACTATGCGTACTAATCTTATGGTTCTGGTCAAAGAAATATGAGGAATTTAGAAATCTTATCATCTTTACTTCCAAGTATTCTACCTTTCTTTTTCCCTGAATATGATAATTCAAAAGAATAATATACCCATGGTCAATTAATAAGCAATAATAGTCCCCCCAACATGTCTTCTAATTCTTCTTATTCTAACATTCATACCTTGACATTTTGAAGATATGCCATAAAAAATGTTGGTTTTCTGCCATGGGTCTAATTATTTATATTAAAGACTCCAAGGAATAAGGAGAGCTTAAAACAGCACTATAGCTAGCTATAAGGACCAATAAAACCTATGCCTACTTACTAAATACTGTAGCTGTTCTTGTAATAAAAGTTTTAGCTCTGAGCATCTAGCACATTGGTAAGTATATACAATTCACAAGTTAAACATGCAGTATCTTCCTAGAAAACATAGTTTCCTTAAAGATTTGGAAAACAAATGTGATGAATTGTGGAACTCTTAAAAGTGTGAAAGCAAAACCTACAGTTTACTATTTTTCCTTTGGCAGCTCATTCTCATAGGGTTTGATAAAGTTAAGAAAGCTGAAAACTTTTGCGCAGCAAAAAGTTTGGTATTAAGCAATATGGCAATATTCATTTTCTCACATTCAGAAGACCACGTTATTGCCAAGAGATAAATTTTTGCTAACATCATAGGTCTGCAGAGAAGACTAGCACTAATTTACCAGCAAGGGCAAGATACACAGCATTCTACAGAGTGTCCAAAACATGTACACAACCATCAGTTTTCTTAACATTAGTTTGACAATGTACAAACAAAGTAAAATTTAGAGATGAATCTCTAAGCAAAAGGTTTTATTTTAAAACATATGTAAAAGCAGGATTGCAATTTAGATCATAAACACTGACTAGGGTAGTCTTTGGTGTTCCAAAGAATTAAAGAAAAGTTTGGGGCTTTACTGGAGAAGAGAAATGTTATGCAAATTGTTTTTGAAAGCTCGTTAGCACTAGTGAAGTTTTTTGGAGTGTTGGCAAACTCTGATTGGTGAGTAGCAGTGGTAGGTATACTAGCTTTAGAATCACAGAAGGTTGCTTTGGCAGCTACTAGGTCTTAAGGTTACAGCAGGTTGTTTTGGCAGATGAGCTTGTGAGATAATTTCTGGGGCAGGTGCTTTGTGACCTAAATGCTTCTTCTCCCTGGTCCCTAGACTATAATTTAGTTGGGTTTGAAAAAAGTAACTCCAATTTGTAAAGTCAATTTTCACATTTCCCCCTTTTGATCAAGATCTTTCTATGAAAATATCACTGATCAACCATCCTGAAGTTAGGTCTAATTGTCTCTTAATGCTGGGATAACCTAATCGTGTCTGGTCCCAAATTGAGAGCAAAGTATGGGAATCAATGTTAGAAACCCAGACCATATTTGTGGCCAGAAAGAAAACCTCTCAGGGCAGGTTTGCCTGTAGTCCAGCATAGACTTCCATCTTACCAGTCCCATATGCATTAGAAATCATCTTGAAGTATTCTGCTAACATTATTCTGTTGTGAGGACTGGTTTTACAAAGATTAGACAGTCAAGAAAAATTGAGTTTAAAGATCAAAATACAAAGAATGATCATGAATGATATCATAAATTCCATTTTAAATAATTGTTCTCAACCATGAACCCAATTTTGAAGGTGATCAACTGAACAGATCAAAAAGTCCAGATGTATCTGCTGAAACTTTTTGGAGCTAAGTGGCTTGCTTTCTTATCTTGTGTAATTGCCAGAGGAATTTTTCCATGTGCAGCAAACAGTGTTAGCAACTGCACAAATACTATCTTGTTTAGCTAATTAGTAATCCAATGCAATCCTGCTATCAAATGCCACTTTAGCAAGATAATCTAAGGAAGTATTTTTCGGTTGCAATAGCTTTAGCTGTGGAGTTGGCTATGGACCAAATTGTTAAGGCTAAATTTCTGATGATTGTTCCTAAGTGGCTAATTCTGATGCTAGGGAAAGAAGACTTAACAACTGAGGCCCATCTGCTAGATTTATGCCTCCTGACAAAGTGTCTCTTTTAAATATCACGATGTAAACTAAGAGGTAGGAACCAATGTTCAAATTTTGCTGATTTAAATTGAATGTAGAAGTATTTCAAAAAACATTGGTCTTTTAATTTTCCATTTCTTAAGATGTAATGTTGCCCAAACAGGTAGTTGACTTTTGAATCCCCCATAGATGAAAATGTATTCCAATGGAGTACAACAGGTAATTCCACAGGGTCTACTTTGTGTATTAACAGTTACTCATAAGGAGGTGTCAGCACCATTTAGCCAAAATGATATTATTGAACTATTGCATTGCTGGAGGCCATCAACATTTAGAAGACCAGGGAAAGGAAAAGTTTTACAATCTGTTGAATTTCTTTTCTCTTGAGTACTCTTACCATATTTTTCTTTATATAATATTAATCTAATTTTAAAGTATTTTGTGTAGACCTTAGATACTGTTAGAATAAAGCAGGAAATCTGCATATGTGAATCTCAAAACTTGACCTTATAAAAAGAACCAGATACACAATTTGAACAGTTCATTGGAAACATTAGTAAAATATGTTATGGGGTAAAATAAAGATTAACTTTCATAATGAACAGATGGGAAGTTGTCGTGACAAATCCAATAGCCAGTTATGTGTCTCCCTTTGGCAATAGATTGGAAAATGTGAATTATAGCATTGTCTTTCCAGGAAAATAAAGGCATATAAGAGAAGACCAATTTTTTTTTTTTTTTTTTTTTTTTTTTATAAAAAAGAGTATACATCCTGGTCTGGACATGTTGGGATGCAAGTCTACTTCAGATGTCATCTGCTTCAATTCTGGAAGAATTTTAGTTTTAAAACCCTTATTAGAGTACTTGTCCAGTCAGGATTGGGGGACTTTTAAAAATAAGATATGTAGATGCACAAACCAGTGCCTTTGAGCTTTGCAGCAAAGGGAGTGGTGAAAAGGGCTTGATATGGACCCTTCTGATAACGCTGGAGATAATCTTTATGTAGATATCTTTCCAGTAGACAAAGTCACTAGGTTCCACATCATGGTGCTTTAGGTCTTTATCTCCTGAGTGCACCAGGAAAACATTGTTCTACCAAAGTACAATTTTATCCATTGTTTAATAATGATTTTGCAATATTGAAGTATATCTCCTTTTATTAACTGATGGTCAAAAGCAGAGAGAGACAAGTTCCTGTGATTATTTCAAAATGTCAATGTTTGCGAGCCTTAAAGGGAATGACTCTCCAATTTAATAATATCAAAAGAAAAATCTTAGATCAGGAAAGGTTTTCTTTTTTTTTTCTTTTTTTTTTTTTTTTTTTTTTTTTTTTTGAGTCTCACTCTGTCACCCACCTGGAGCTCAATGTCATGATCTAGGCTCACTGCAAGCTCTGCCTCCTAGGTTCAGGTTCAAGCAATTCTCCCTGACTCAGCCACCGGAGTAGCTGGGATTATGGGTGCTCACCACCATGCTTGGCTAACTTTTTTATTTTTTATTTTTTCAGTAGAGATGGGATTTCACCATGTTGACCAGGCTGGTCTCAAATTCCTGACCTCAGGCGATCCGCCTGCCTCGACCTCCCAAAGTTTTGGGATCACAGGCATGAGCCACCGTGCTTGGCCACCAACTGGGTTTTTATAGTCCCACTTATTTATTTTATAAAATCAGAAGACTGGAGATAGTAAGCACACTGGAAATGCTATAAAATTGGTCAAATTGAGCATACCTACTATATTAGTCCATTTTCACACTGCTATAAAGAACTATCTGAGACTGGGTAATTTATAAAGAAAAGAGGTTTAATTTACTCATAGTTCTGCATTGCTGGGGAGACCTCAGGAAACTTACAGCCATAGTGGAAGAGGAAGGGGAAGCAGGCATCTAAAGCAGGCACAAAACAAAATGAAACAATAAAACAAACCAACAAAACAAAACAGGCCGGGAGCAGGGGCTCATATCTGTAATCCTAGCATTTTGAGAGGCTGAGGTGGGCAGATCATGAGGTCAGGAGATCGAGACCATCCTGGTTAACGCGATGAAACCCCATCTCTTCTAAAAACATAAAAAATTAGCCGGACGTGGTGGCGGGTGCCTGTAGTCCCAGATACTTGGGAGGCTGAGGCAGGAAAATGGCATGAACCTGGGAGGCAGAGCTTGCAGTGAGCCTAGATTGCGCCACTGCACTCTAGCCTGGGCGACAGAGTGAGATTCCATCTCAAACAAACAAACAAACAAACAAAATTAGCCTTCTTCACAAGGTGGAAGGAGAGAGAAAGAACAAGGGGTAAGTACCACACTTTAAAACCATCAGATCTCATGAGAACTCATTCACTATCACAGGGCAGCATGGGAGAAACTGTCCACCTGATCCAAACACCTCCCACCACATCCCTCTCTCAGATTACAATTTGAGATGAGATCTGAGTGGAGACACAGAGTCAAGCTATATAACCTACAATATTACATGACCAATAAAGTGGATTCCCCAGTTACTATAAAGAAAAGGGGAGTCCCCTGCATGGGAATAATTTTCTCTAGAAGAATTTTGGCCATAGCTGAAGCAATGGCTGGTCTACAAGAAAAGGTTTCCACCCAACTGAAAAACATAGAGATTACACAAATATGTATGTATCCAAAGGAGAGAGGTAGCTGGAAAAAATCCATTTGTCAAATCTTAAATGACCCATTAGGTAAATTAAAATGTCCAGAAATGGTGTGTATAGATTTCTTGGACTAAACTTAGGACGAGTAGTACAAGCCAAATAAGCACTTCTGGCAGACTTCTTAATGTCACCCCACCAATATCATTTCATAAAAGAAATAAATGTGTTACTTGTCTATGAGTCAAATTATGAACTATAGTTAACAGTAGATAGCTCAATGAATTTGGGAAAATTGGTTTATTTTCATGTCCAAAACATAATTATTATTATTTTTTAATCACAAAACTAGCTATCATGATTTTTCCAATTATTTTCCAGTTTCTGGTACTCAATTTTGTGCATCTTTGAACCATCTTAATGTTCTTTTTGTGAGGTCATGACAAAGAGTTGATCAATTGAACCTTTAAGAGTAGCATTACTAGCAGCATTATAAGCAAAGTAGTTTCCTGTAGCCTCCATAGAATCCTCTAACCCCCACTGAGTCCAATATTAAATGTCCAAGAATTTTGACAATAGCCAAAACAGTTGGTACCCATATGGCATCCAGTAAGTCTTGTACATAGGATCTGTTTTTTTATTTGACCTCCTGTGAAAGTGAGGAAGCACCTTTGCTTCCATAAAATCCTGAAATCATGAGCAACCCAGAAGGCATAACTACTGTCTGTGAATTTATATTAGCAGATTTCCCTTTAGTAAGGAGGCAAGTCTGAGTAAGGGCATAAAGTTCAGCCTTGTGGGTAGAAGTAACCATAGTTAAGGGTGCAACCTAAATATCTTTAAACTAAGTAGTAATTGTATATTCTTCACAGTATTTACCAATGTCATCCTTTAAATATGCTCCATCTGTAAGTCATGATAGTTCAGCATTGTCTAACAAAGCCTCTTATGAATCTTTTTGTTGAGTTGAAAGATAGAGGCAAAAAGTAATAGGGATGGGTCCACATCAGAAGGAAAGGGTAAAGAAGTAGAAGAATTAACTTTGTTCTATTCAAAATGAGTTATGTAAGGAGCAGCTAGCCAAGAAAAAAGTTTATAAGAGGTAAAATTACTAGAAAATAGGTGTTAAGTATGATGTGCATTTAGAAGAATTTAACAGCAAGGAAAATGAAAAATGGTTGAAGGATATTCCATGACCATTTCTTCAGTGAAGTGACTAGTAGAGCAGTAGTTACAATAGTTCTCAAATGAGGAGGTAATTCTTGAGCTACTGAGTCTACTTGTTGGCTGTAATATCCAGTGGGGCAGTGTTGATCTCCATGTTTTTGAGTTAGGACACTCAAGGCATTTTCTTTCTTTTCATAAACAAAAAGAAAAAAAAAAAGGTGGGAGTTGATAATTAGAGAGGGCAGAGAGATTTCAAAGTTCCTCTTTAATGTAATAAATGCAATATCTTTACATTATTTCCCTACAATGGAATCATGCTTAGAAGTCTTGAGTAGGACATGCAGGGTTTTAGCAATCAAAAAAATTTGATATTCAGTTATGGTAGGGATCAGCAAGTCCAAGAAACCCTCAAAGTTGCCATTTAGTTTTGGGTTTATGGAACTACAGGACACCTTGCATCTGTTCAGGGTTTAAATGTAGCCCTGTCTGAAAAATCAGATAACCCAGATGTTTAACTTCAGTTTTAACTGATAGTAACTTTTCTTTAGAAAATTATTATCTTTTATGGCTAGAAGTTTTCATAAATGCACATTGTCTTCCTCACAGGATACCTGTATGGGAGAGCAAAGAAGTCATCTGCATACTGTAGTAAGGATGAGCCTTAGGGGAAAGTTACATATTCTAAATTAACTTTCAGAATTTGAACAAGATTGGAAAGACTTTCAGTTTAGTATTGAGGCATAACAGTCCAAGTATATTGTTGTCCTTCCCAAATGAAGGCAAATAGATATTGACAGGTTTAATCAAAAGGGATACTAAGGAAAGCACCACAGAAGTAAATTTCAGTGGACAATTTACTATAAGTTGGCACTGAGGTCAACAAATTATGTGGACTTGGGACTATGGTGTAGCATAATATAACAATATTATTTATCATTTATAAATAATATTATAAATTACAAATAAATTGTAAATAACAGAAACCCTGAACAAATCTATACCTGTAAACATTAGATTTTCTCACGGGAAGAATGGAAGTGTTACAGAGACTGGCAGAAGGAATTTTTAAGCCTTGAGTTTTGTATTCTTCAATGATGAGTCCTACCCCTTGTAAGGTAGATTGATTCAAAGGATTTTGTTTAATATTAAGGGCTTTGTTCAATCAATTTGGATTTTGATCGGGGTGCACTATGGTTCTGTGTTGATGATGTGGCCCATACAAAGACAGGTACTTGTTTCAATAAAAAATTCTGGGAGCCAGCAGGAATATCTTTGTTGTTGGGACCATGTAACATATAAGCAGGGCATCAAAAATAGAGTCCAGTGGATTGTTCTTATCAATTATTTTTCTTTTTGGTAGAAAGAGATGCCAGCATGATATTTTTTCTGAAAGTCTTGTCCCAATAAATGAGCTGGAGTAGATTCCACCAGTAAGAAGAGATAGGTATCCTGTAATGGCTTAAGGTGAAAAGTAATAGGCTGGGACAGAAAAGCCATCAATGGTTCATTTAAAACTCCCCCATTTAAATATTTTTATTACTCCAAGGCAGGAGTGGTTGAGGAGAGTTGAACACCAATAGGGTTGGTTCAGGAGCAGAGGTGAACACCAGTAGGGTTGCTCCTGTATCTATATAAACAGTCAGGACCTCATTGCCAATCCCCAAGGTGATTAAGTGGAAGATTTGGAGAAAGCTCCTGTATGGTCTCAAAGCCCCTCCATAGGGAAGGAGAAGCAGAAGGTTTAAGTGAAGAAGACTGTTTATAAAATTAAAACTTTATAAACTTAAAACTGATTGCTTATGTTAATAACAGTTCTTCTTCCAGTGGCCTTGGCTATTTACAATAATGACAGACGCCAAGAGGTGGCTTTTGTGGATTAAAGTTGTGTCATTTAGAGACCAAATGGTTTTCTCTGGGAGCATTCATGTTGCAGTTGGAGGTTTAGGATTTTAGTAGTCTTCTTTTTATTGGTTTTCTTTATGGTGCAAGCCAATTGATTTGCCAAATCAACAAATGCAGCAGGTGGTATGGTCTCCCCCTCCATGTGAGCTTTTTTTTTTTTTACTCACAGAGAAAGTTCTTGCCTGAGATCCTTGGCAAACGTAGAGTTAAAGGTAACTCTAGTATAGTCAACATCCATAGGTAAGCCAAAGTTTTCTCTGAATATAACCAACAGTCTCTTATAATAGCTATGAACTGGTTGATTTAGCTCTTGAGTATAAGCTTAAATTTTATTCCAATCTATGACTTTATTAAATGGATTGAGGATGGCCCTCTATAAATTGAGAGTTGTTGAGCCAGTTTCTAACATTGTAGGTCTGATTCCGGGAAATGGACACAGATATTGCTAAATCCAGTTGAGGATGGGTCCAACTGGGTTTTGCTATTCAGTGTTGGGCTTGGCCTTCTCCCACAGCATGCAAATAAGTTGATAAAGACAAGAGCATTTGGGCTGGTAAGCCTGAACTGTAACGTTAAAGTTATCGATAACACAACGAGAGTCTTCCATAACCTTGGAAAATTCTTTGGCTATAGCACAGAGTTCTGTTTTACTCCAAAAGACATAAGACATCTGGGGGATCTCAGAATCAGTAGAGGTCAATCCTTATGGGGACAGGGTTTATAGGCTGAGGTTGGGAAGCAGAAAGGGGAGAAGTAGTAGGGGAAGAACTATCAGGGAACAAGGGAAGTTCAGAAGGTGAAGAGAGGAGAGACAGTAGGTGGTACCTAAGAAACAAAGAATTTGAGTTCCTAAAGCCTTTCTTTCTCCATCCTTCATGTATTCCAGTTAACTTAGAGACAGTATTTTGGGGCAAGGCAAATTTTGATTTTTGAATATATTATATAGACACCTCTAGATACTAATTAAGGTAGATATTTCATTCAGATTGTTTGGTTTTAGAGCCTAATCTTCTCATGTATTTCTGAGAAAAACAAGTTTAGGGAGGTCAAAAAAAAAATCGGGAATGTCATTGTAATTCCAAGTTGTCTTTAGTGTAATCAGCCCACTGAGATAAGAAAGCACGTGCTGATGTGCCACAATGCTCAAGCGTTAAACTAGCTGGAGTCCCTGATTGGGGGTAGAGGTGTGTATCTTGGCTTGCCTTTGAACCTCAAAGGCCCATTTTGTGAATAAATTTATCTAGGCAATTTGATTTAACACAAAATACACAGAAACCAAAATAAAAACCAAGAACACAAAATGAATAAAAGAATAAAGTATGTATTCACCAGGAAGGGGGACAAAGACTTCTTTAAAAGAAGGGAAGGCCTTCATCAACAGGAGCGGCAAAAACCCTCAGAAAATCTCATCTCAAATAAAACTGAACAACTCAGACAGCAGGACATGGGGTTTGGATCTAAGGTAGAGACTCATCAGGCAAAAAGGGCACACACAGAAGTGGAGCACAAGGGGTCCATGTATTGGTACCTCACGCCATAGTTCTGGGGGTGCCATAGAATCTCTCCAGGTGAGTTCAATTCAGACTCCACTTATGACACTGAATATGTCAAAATCAAATAAACTATTGAGACAAAACTCTAAGCAAATAAATTCATTTGAAAATATATACAAAAACAAAATTGCAATTTGAGGGATAGGCACAAACTGGGATGCCCAAAGAATAAAGAATTTGGTTGTTGGGGTTTTATTGGGAAAAACATGTTGCAAAGAGTCATTTTGAAAGAAAGTTCATTGGCTTCAGTAAAGGTTTTCAGGAACTGGCAACATCTGATTGGTGGGTGACGGTGGTAGGTAAAACTTGTCTCAGGGTCAGAACATGTCATTTTGGCAGCTACTAGGTAAAACCGGACTTACTGTTATAGCAGGTGGTTTCAGCAGCTGGATTTATGAAACAGTTCCTGGAGCAGGTGCTTTGTACCTGAGTGATTTTTTCCCTGGTCCCTCAACTCAAATCTAATTGCATTTGACAATAATAACTCCAATTCCTATAATCTATTTTCACAACACATAATGAATTAAATTCTTATGATAATTCTACCTGATCAAATGTGTGTGTTGTTTTGTTTCATTTCTAAGTACACCTTACCTATCCATTAATGTATTCTGGGAGAGTGCTTCAGGAATTTTCTTGGGAAACATATATGTCAGCTGACTTAGTGCCTTATAGAGCTGTTTTCTTTTCTTTTTTTTAAAATCAAGATTCTTGACCTTATCTCTTATTTTATTGTCACCACACCTCTTTAATTCATAGTTTTGCATATGGAATCAAAATTTGTCTTCATATTGCGCAATCACTGATTCTAGTTCGCTTTCCAGACCAAATCAAAATAGCTAGGATCCTCTTTTATGGAATTACAATGGAATCCTGAAAATGGAAAGGACTGTTAGCCCAACAGCCCTGGTATTAAAATGTAGATCTGCCATTTATTAATATGTGTAATGTCATCTGAGTAACATTTTTCTCAAATTTTTAAAATTTTACTTTCTCATTCAGAGGGTCATTTTGAGCATTATGAGAGGTAAAGTAGGTACAAATACTAAGCATTTTTATCTCAGAGAAAAACAGATCTATAAAACTCCGTGATTTATATAATTTAGGTTTAGATCCTCACTTATTTAGTCACCCCACTTTCAAACACTTAACTTATCAATGACCCCTAAAACGTTGAACCCCAATTTGGGAAGCCGAGGTGGGTGGATCACTTGAGTTCAGGAGCTCAAGATCAGCGTGGGCAACATGGTGAAACACCATTTCTACTAAGAAATAAAAATAATAATGCAAAATACAAAAATAGCCAGGCATGGCAGTGTACATCTGTGGTCCCAGCTACTCAGAGGCTAAGGTGGGAGGACCACTTGAGCCCGGGAGGTGGAGGTTGCAGTGAGCGGAGATCAGGCCACTGAATTCTAGCCTAGGCAACAGAGCAAGACCCTATCTTAAAAAACAAAAAATGTTGAACCCAAAAATGCAGAGCATATTTCAATTATTTTCTGTAATCCGTATATTTATAAGTTATATCATATTTAAAGTCAATTAAGAGAAAATATGTATGAAGTAGATATTTTAACCCTGAAAAGAAACCTCTTATAATTGAATTAACTTATAATTGAATTAAATAACTAAGCCCATAACAGAGCAACCTGTAGTACTATCAGATTTTAGCTTTCCTACTTGTGTTAGCAGTAAGATTTCTAATTACAGTTATAGAACTTAGTATTTATGTTTTAGGAATGGCAAACTTGTTTTAATAAATGTGGAAATATTGTCCTGAGTGTATAGTGAAAGTTAGAGACAGATTGTGGGAAAGAGAGGAGGCAATGCTAAAGGGAAGGAGAAATGCAAGTGAAGAATTGAACACTTGTCTGCATCAGTCACATCAGTGCCAGGGCAATAATAAGGAGAAATTGAAACAAACTACCTTATACTTCCCGTAGCTCCCTGAAGGAGTCTGTACTCGACACACATTTGTTTGTATTGCAGGGCTTGAGTAAAATTTATATGAGTCTGTTCAATGTTTTGGGGCGTTAGTGACTTATAGGAAAGTGAAAGTATTTCATAATTCATGTAAGTCTATTTTACAAGAGGAAATATCTAAGTGGAATAATTTGTTAGTTCAAGGATATCAAGGCATAAAAATAAAATGTGAAGAATTCAGAAAATAGACTAGAAATTAGATGTAAACATATCTGGAAACATCTGGGTGACTGACTCATAAACTGACCTAAATCACTTTCTGAGGTACAAAATTTATGAAGAGTTAACACTATCATGACATGTCAGTGGATGGATTAGTAAATAATAATAATGATAACATGCATCATTTGTTCAGGACTTCTTAGGTAAGTTATTATTTAAATTTTAAAGCCAGACATGACTTTAAAATGGAAGAATCCATGTCCCAGGATCGGTATGAACAAGCCATTTCAATGAAACAAAACTGGTTTATCTATGGTTAAACAAATTCCTCAAATCCCAAAAATAACCTACACATGGAACTAACTTCATAAGTGAAACTGGCACAAAAACGGAAGCAGATAAGCAATTAACTTCTTGTGGTTTTAGTGTGCATCAATGCGGGCATACTTCTGAAAAACAGGCTGCCAGCCTCAGTGTAGGGTGGCTATTTTGGCATGGACAGATCCATTAACTAAATAATTAAAAGAGCACTTGGCCCTGATATCCTGAGCAGATTCCAGCTGGGTTATTATATACACTTATTGCCATTTTAATCTGCCCTGAAATTTCAACTGGGCTCAAAGTTTTCCTTAATCCTCTATCCTAAAATAGTATTTGTTGAATATAGGGTGTTTTTCTTCTACTACTGTTTGTGCCCAATTGTTTGGCATTATTCCCACAAACTACAAGTGAAGTTCAGTTTGTAGTTTTCAATGAGAACATTAAAACAGAACCTAATCTCAGGAAAAATATGGTGACAAAATGTGTTCAATTTCAATTAGTCCCAATGGGATTGTAGGAAACTAAAAAAATTAATAGTATAAAGTAGAGTTGATAAGCTAGGTTAACATGGAAATGGATTCCCACATGAGGACTTTAACATATACTAGATGTCTGTATTACTTAATCTATATATAGCTGGACAGAAGAGGCACTAATGCAGAGTTACTGTCACAGGCTATTTCACAACATTTGATATTTTTTTAAACAATTTTTATTATGGGATGGCCTGTACTCTACAATTTTAGATTTTCTTTTACAGTTACCAGAGTAAAATCATAAAATAATATGAATAGATACATACATATATATTGCAATATATATGTGGTATTGATTTCTCAGTTCTCCTTTATAAAGTGGGAACCTAGAAATTAGGCTTTCACTTTACAATGAAAATATCCAAAGTTGTTACATTTGTCCTTTCACCTGTATGAACATATCCCACTTTATCAATAACCCCTCAACAAATAATGTACTTTAAAATAAGAATCCATTGTAAATAGACATTTTGGTTTTTCAATGTTGATACTTAATCTTGGAGAAAATTTAGATAATTTTCAGAAATACTGCTTAAGATGGCCACGTCTATAGATATAGATATACACACACATATATATTAAATGCACTTAAAAATAATTAAATTTTAATTTTAATATTGATTATATTCTATAACATCATATAGTGCCAGATTAGGAAGTAATGCATCAAATTTGCATAGATGATATGCTTTCAAAATTTGATATAAAGTTAGAAGAAGTATTAGAGTAAACACATTGGTTCATGACAATAATGTACATTTACAATAACATTTCAGAATGTTTGCCACTAGTTTTACTATATCATATGAAAACTACATTAAGTGTAAAAAACATGTTTGAAATAACTTGTTTAAAATATAAGCTAACTAAAATATATTAAATTCACTTGTAGGATGGGGATATGGGAATGAGGAAAGTCTCAAAGAGCATATAAAGTATACCTTGACTAAATACCACACACATGCGCAACTTTATGATGAATGCTAAGGGTGAATGCAAAAGGAAGTTGTATATTTAATCATGGCTACTTACTGTCTCAAGAATACATAGGAGTCTGGCTAGTCATTGTTAATTTTATCTGAAATACGAACTTTTGATTTCAGCAAGATCTTAGAAAGTTTTGATTACCCTTGACATTTGTCCAGTGACTATATTGTGGGTTGGGTTGACATTGAAACGCAGTGTGCATTGTAGGTACCCAATATATATGGGATAATTTAGCATAACTATTAAGTAATTTCCAAGTATGCATTACTGAAATGACCTGGGAATTAATGTTGCAGGGGACTCAAATGGGAATTTTAAAATACTCTTCTTTTAGGTCCTAGTGATCTGATGACACTGTCTGAAAGACACGAGGGATTAGAAATCTGAATTGGGAACCTGATCCTTTTTCTTTAAATGACCTATGGATATAAAGCTAGGGCAGAAATCAGCCTGCAGGACATATTTGGGGGCATGAAATATCCCTCAAACATTCCAGAAGTAGCAAACTTCTGATAAATTTAATTCTCAAATTTTCATAATGCCTAATTCATGTTACGGTTATGATTAAGGTAACTTTGATTTTTTAACATAATAATAAGCTTTATTTTCCCATGGATAAACATATAAGCTAGATATTTTCCCACTATCAATAAATATAAAATACTTCTGGTTATCAATTACTGACCAGAGCATTTCATATTTATTTGATATAATTAAAGAAAATTATTTTATAGCAAAGATTTGGTGATCTTTAAAATCACCTTTCATTGGCTTCATCTGGCAAGAACTACGAGTATGTGGTCACAAAGGACAGTTTATTTACAGAAAGCTTGCCTCTGGAGTTACCTGCCCATATATAGCCTTGAAAAATCATTTGTGAAAGGCAGGACTTATTTGGTTCCTAATAAAAGTTACCCTTGGGAAGGTCACTCAGTCTACACGATCTTTCACTGCCACTGTTGACTTCAGAGGGAAGAAAACAAGAACACCAAAGTCTTACTATTTTATATATAACTTTGTCAGTTACCAATTTAAGACCTTTTTAAAAATGCAGAGTCAGCAATATAGTTGCAAAAGGTAAAAGGAACTTAAAGTCAACCCCCACTGTGCATGCAACCTCTGTGCTGACTGTGGACTGTGAGCTGTTTGAAGAGAAACACTGGAAACAAAGAGCAGAGAAAAGACAGAAAGGCATACACACCTCATAGATAGCTTTCATCTGTTCTTCTCAATTGTAGTCATTGAAGCAAGTGGGAGGTGCAATGTGTCCTGAATAGTCTGGTTTGTATTTGACAACATAGGGGAGAAATATACAAAGCTCATACATGTCCACTAACCGTCAAACAGAGCACTTAATGAAACCTGGTTCAAATTTGATTTCATACGTGGTCAAAATTTGAGTAACTATTTTTGTATTTTATTTTTTGTATAAAGAAAAGAATGTAGGTAGGACCATCTTTACAAAGATAATAAATGGACTTCTGTGAAAAAAAAAAACCCAGTGTCATAATTTCATCTCTCATTCATAGAAAAATCTTTTTCATTAACATAGCTTCTTTTGGCGGGGGGCGGTGGTTCTCGCCTGTAATCCTAGCACTTTGGGAGGCCAAAGCAGGTGGATCACCTGAGGTTGGGAGTTAGAGACCAGCCTGACCAACACGGAGAAACCCTGTCTCTACTGAAAATACAAAATTAGCCTGGCATAGTAGCACATGCCTGTAATCCCAGCTACTCGGGAGGCTGAGGCAGGAGAATCACTTGAACCCAGGAGACAGAAGTTCTAGTGAGCCAAGATCATGGCATTGTAATCCAGCCTGGGCAACAAGAGCGAAACTCTGTCTCAAAAAAAGCTTCTTTTCAGGTAATTCAGCTTCAGGGAAAGATGCAAGAATTAGTGAAGAAGAAAATAAATACCTCTCTAGTCACTCAAAGGCACTAAGTCCAACCAGGTAATCAGTGTAGTGACAGATGTCACCCAGAGCGGGTGCAAGCCCAGAACCCACATCTGCTAGTTTACATTTGAAGATGATTTCTCTAAACACAGGATATGTTTTGTTAATTGATAATCTGATTTTTTTGCATTGTCAACTGAAGAAGAAATAACTTTAAATTAACAGGAAAAAGGCACTGAAAAAACTAAGTTTAGGTAAATAATATAGCCTATTTAATCTTAATAGAAGAAAAATCCATTTACATTTTCATGGCAAATTATGAACCAATTGCAGCATCTCCTGTTAAGGAATTCTATTAAAATAATTAATAATGTTGAAGAAAACTAGTTACTCTACTTTCAAATTTGTTTTTCCTACTTTCCAATAACTGACATTCTGTCAACCCATCACGTTTCAGTCTCCAGCAGCTTTGAATGAAAAAGTCCAGACAGAGTTAGTCATTTTTAGTTTCTCAATTCAGTTCAATAAAAATGTATTAAATATCTGCTGTGTCACAGATACCGTGTCAGAAAATATTGTAACATAATGAAAAACAAATGATTCTAGCTCCCAACGATACTAGCTAATCCTAGGGAAAGGCAAGGATAGAGAAAAAGACTCAAAAAACATGAATTTAATACAAAACTTGGGTTCCCTAGGAACTGGGCCATGCCTACTTCCTTATAGTGAATCCACAGAGCCAGACTTAGCTTCTGGCACACAATAAATGTTCAACAAGCATTTATAGGATGAATGCAAAAAAAAAAAAATTGTGGTTATTAGAGACTGAGAAAGGTGGGAGAGAAGGGAGGATAGGGAGAGGTTAGTTAATAGATAGAAAATTATATAGAAGAAATAGAAGTTCTAGTGATCTATAGCACTGTAGGGTGATCTATAGCACTGTAGGGTGACCATAGTTAATAATTTATTATTTATCTTTAAATAGTTAAAAGAGAGAATTTTGAATGTTGCAAAACAAAGATATAAAGCCTTGAGGTGATGCATGTGCTAATTACTCTGATTTGATCATTACGCATGATATACATTTATCTAAATACCATTCTGTACCTCATAAATATGTACAAGTATTACAAGTGTGAAAAAGCAGTGCAATGTTTTGGCCATAGTAATGAGTACGATGTGCTATAGCCGAATAGAAAAGAGACACTCAGTGTGGCCTGAGGAGACCCTAGAAGGTACTCACTTGTTCTTCTCTCTTCACACACACACACACACACACCCTCACCTCTCACAAACTTTACAGTGACTTTAATGGAGTGTTTAACTTCACTTTGCAAAAATTCCTGCATAACTGTTAAATTTGTTGTTTTAAGTACTGATTTTTTTCGGTACGTCTTGAGTCTGAATATTTAGCAGTTTCAGTAGGCCACTATTTAGAGTGAGTAACATGGCTGTGTTGTGAGTGCCTGTGCTGGTCCTGGGTGGTTTTGCCCACAAATCAATCCTCACTGGCTCCTAGTCTGCTCTGCTCTGTAGCATGGAGTGGAGGATGTTGAGTCTTAATGTCCCACGTTCTGCGATCAGTGGGCTTCAGCGGGATTCAATCTATGAGAGGCACTGGTGAGAGACTACTGGGTGGTGGAAGAAGGGAGAAATTAGGGCATATCTCTTTCTCCCACAGTGCCTGTGTTCTTCTATCCTGCCTCTCTCTATGCAACTAGGGCTCCTGAGTTACAGTCACTTTGCATCTCTAATAGGCTGACTCCTGGGTTACTTCAATGTCTCTTTTTCTGTTTGGTTTCTCAACTACTCTATCACCATGTAAACAATCTCTTGCATAACATTCATTGAGTTTTAAATACCCAGGATAGTTTCTTTTTCTGGGTTAGATGCTGACTGACATGCTTCCCAGATACTGTATCATGCTAATGAGTTGAACTGAAGGGAGTTGTGTAAAGCTATCTTCAACTACAATAAATCATCCCAAACAGTTGTACTCTCAGGATAATAATAATAATACAAATTGTGCTCATTGTTTAACATGTATTATTTTAGTCAATTCTTACAAGAACTCTAGACTGTCAGTGGGACTATTTTCCTAGTTTCACAGACAAAGCAACTGAAGCTTAAGAGTTAATGTGACTCATTCAAGGCTACTTTATTAATAGCTAGCAGAACTAGGACTTATACACAGACTTTTAACTACACTAACACTGCTTGTCCTAGGTACTATTTGTACATTGCCTCATAGCCAGACATCATTTCATACTAGTGCCAGCTTCCTTCCCTTTTAGCTATAGTCTACATTTGTCACTTGCTACTTTAAATATTATGCATTCTGGGAAATCATACAATTAAACTTGATAGAACTGAATCTACAATGTGGGGCTATGCAATCCATCTGAGGGCATAGAATGCCTATGAACACACTATTAAGGCTTTAATGTATGAACAACATGGGAATTGTTTTAGTTTATAAAAGCTTTTAATTGCTGATTCTCTGCAGTATTCTAAAGTGTAAAGTTTGTTTGATACCTGAGTTCTTAGTGTCCAAATTATTTCTATACATGTAGGAACCCTGCTAAATTGTGATATCCTTGAAGACAAAAATTGTACCTTATCAATCTCTGCATTCACAATGCATAGTTCAAGATCCAAGTAATCAGAGGCACTCAATAAATGTGATTTATAACGGTAATCGAATGAGTATATGTGTAAGTAGATGTGTGTAAAGTGATACATGTATGAAACATTCTAAAATAGGAAGTGTTTAAGTACCTCTAAAATACACACCCTCAGATTATCCAGAATAAACCAGCAGTAGCTGCACAAATTATTTCATATTGACGTTTGCAGGGAGAAAGTGATTTATTAATCCATTCCTTGAATAGAATAAATAAACTCAGAGGTGGTAATATAATGATCATATTTTAATTGAGGGTTACTATTACATTAGTTAATAGTCAATTTAGATTTCTGGTCTTGCATGGGATGCTAAATACACAGGTTCCTCTAGAATCTGCTAAAAGCTCCCCGAAAATGGCAGTGAAGAGGTTAAAAAAACTAGTACAAATCCACAAGGGAAAAAACAATAAGACATAACAAACAAGAACTGTTAACTACATTTTGTAAGTTAAAAAGTTAATAGACAACTATACTAGTTACGTGAGCAAAATTGAAAGCCACAAAGAGACACAATCAAAGTAGGCTGATTCACTGTGCAGAATAGAAGGAAGTTTCAGGGTTTGGAAAAGTGAGATACCTCACAAGGCAGGAAGTGTGTCTGGAACTGATGATAGGAAAGATTGTTGGAAAGTCTGTATGGCAAGCAGTTACATCCTCACATGTCTCCCCTCGAGACAGACAAATAAGCAGTTACTCATTTTCTACTTTGGTAAAAGACTGGAGTTTACTCCCTGGAAATAGTGAATCACACAATTTCTGATCTTAAAGATGCTCATTATTACTATTATTATTTTTGAGACAGAGTCTCTCTCTGTCAATCAGGCTGGAGTGCAGTGGTGCGATCTTGGCTCACTGCAACCTCCGCCACCCTGTTCAAGCTATTCTCCTGCCTCAGCCTCCTGAGTAGCTGGGACTACAGTCACTTGCCACCACGCCTGGCTAATTTTTGTATTTTTAGTAGAAACAGAGTTTTGCCACGTTGTCCACGCTGGTCTCGAACTCCTGATCTCAGGCAATCCACCTGCCTCGGCCTCCCAAAATGTTGGGATTACAGACTTGAGCCACCGCGCCTGGCCGATGCTCAGTACTATTGAAGGTAGTGGTAAATGTTTTCATACAGAAAATATTAAAAAGTAGTGCTAAATTGTGATCCTTCACATCATATGGCCCTCCTCAGAACCTCTCCCAAGCTAACAGACAAGCCCACACAGATGGTAGGAGTTTGGATTCATCCCCTCTTACAACTTGATCTGCCCAAGAGAAAACCCCATGAGAAACTGACAGGTAACGTTTTCCTAATAAAAAAGCCAGATTCCTCTCTGCTTACCTTTTCAGGGAAACCAATCAGTCAACAAACACTACCTATTGACATAGATCTTTCAAAAATCAATTTAGTGTTTTAATAGTAAATATAAATAAACTGTAAAAAATGCCCTGAGGAAAGCCACTTACATAAATCATTAAGACCAACACACACACACACAATCCAAACTTAAAAGCTATGCAAAGAACAAAAAAAAAAAAAAAAAAAAAAAAAAAAACTTTAAGAGTTCTAGATTTAACAACTTAGATGTTGAGACACTAAAACAAAATCAGGATGCTATAAAAGGAACATTCAGAAAGCAAATAAAATACCCTTGGAATAAAACTATGATAGTAGAAATTTATTTTAGAAGGCTCTCTATGGAGGAATTGAATAAAAAGTCTTCTCCAAAAGCCCCTCAAAAAATGACATTTTTTTGATTTATTAAATGACAAGTGTAATACAAAGCTTGGGTTCCCTAGGAACTGGGCCATGCCTAACTTGTAGTGAATCCACAGGGCCAGACTTAGCTTCTGGCACACAATAAATGCTCAACAAGCATTTACAAATGCAAAAAAAAAAAAAAAAAAAAAAAAATGTGGTTATTAGAGACTGATAAGTGTAGGAGAGAGGGGAGGACAGGGAGAGGTTAGTTAATAGATAGAGAATTATATAAAAGAAATAGAAGTTCTAGTGATCTATAGCACTGTAGGGTGATCTATAGCACTGTAGGGTGACCATAGTTAATAATTTATTATATATCTTTAAATAGTTAAAAGAGAGAATTTTGAATGTTGCAAAACAAAGATACAAAGCCTTGAGGTGATGCATGTGCTAATTACTCTGATTTGATCATTATGCATGATATACATTTATCTAAATATCGTTCTGTACCTCATAAATATGTACAAGTATTACAAGTGTGAAAAAGCAGTGCAATATTTTGGCCATAGTAATGAGTACGATGTGCTATAGCCGAATAGAAAAGAGACTCTTATGTGGCCTGAGGAGACCCTGGGAGGTACTCACTTGTGCTTCTCTGTCTCTCCAAACACACACATACACACACACACACACCCCCTCACCTCTCACAAACTTTACAGTGACTTTAATGGAGTGTTTAACTTTACTTTGCAAAAATTCCTGCATAACTGTTAAATTTGTTGTTTTAAGCGCTGATTTTTTAAAAATTATATATTTTTATATATAAGGAAAAACACCTAACATTAGATGATCAATTCCAGAAATTAATATCCTGAATAGGAATTCCAAAAAAAGAAAATAAAGAATCTGAAAAAGCCCAGGCACAGTGGCTCACACCTGTAATCCCAGCACTTTGGGAGGTCGAAGTTGGCAAATCACATGAAGCCAGGAGTTTGAGGCCAGGCTTGCCAACATGATGAAACGCTGTCTCTACTAAAAATAGAAAAATTAGTTGGATGTGGTGGCATGCGTCTGTAATACCAATTACTCAGGAGGCTGAGGCAGGAGAATTGCTTGAACCCGGGAGGTGGAGGTTTCAGTAAGCTGAGATCATGCTACCACATTCCAGCTTGGACAACAGAGTGAGACTCCCTCTCAAAAACAAAACAAAACAAAACAAAACAAGAATATGAAAAAGACACAGTAATAAAGGAAGTAATACAAGTAAGTATTTCAGAACTTAAGAACACAAGACTCTAAGTTTTTTTTTATTCCAATTAAATCCTAATAAAATGAATTAATAAAAAAGACCTGAAGGCTCATAATCGTTAAATTTCAAAATACTGGGATATAGAGAAAATTTTAAAAGCAAGTCATTTATAATTGATCAAGCCTCAGAACATTATCAGAATTCTTAAAACATCATTAAAATCTAAAGCAGTATCTTCTGAGTGAAAAATGTATGTTTGTTTGGGTAGAGGGAGAGAATAGAATTCTTTATCATGCCAAATTAGCAATCATTAAACATTTTAATGATTTTCTATATATTTTTTTACTCTCAAGTACCACTCTTAAGCAGTTACTGTAGAATAGTATGTAGTAAAGAATTAAGCCTTTCCCCAAGAGATTTTCTGGTTTTTGCCCTAAGCTTTTGGAAAGTAATGTCCGAAATCTTGGGATTTTATGCCTGATAGAAATGTCTCTGTCTGTCTATGGGCCTTGGAACATGCAGCAGAGTCTAACGGTGGGATTTAGTGTGGCTAGCCATCCAATGAAAACAAGATAATTTATGTTGAGGGTTTGGGGCTGTAAGATAGATAGCAATCAATCTAGAGACTGAAATTAACTACATGTACAATTAATTCATCAATCATACCTATGTAATGAAACCAAAAAAGAAGTTCAACAACAAGGCTCAGGTGAGCGTCTCTTGTTGGCAATCCTCCGCACATGTTGTCATACATCAGTGCATGGAAAGTAATGCATCCTGACTCCACAAGGATTACACAAGAAAGTTCTGCACTTGGTATGTCCCCAAACTCTGCCCTATGTGCTTTTTGCTTTGGCTGATATTGATTTGTATTCCTTCCCTGTACTAAACCATAGTCACGAGTAAAATGGCTTTCAATAAGTTTTGAAAGTCCTTCTAGCAAATTGTTAAAACTGCTTTGGAAACTTTCCAAACTTATAATTGATGTTAAAAGTGAGGGTGGTCTTGTGTGGACTGTACTGTCTCCAAACTTTGTAGTTGGTTCTCCAAATACTGCAAATGTGCTCCACCAAATGAGAAAATAAGCTGGGAAATATGTTTTGGAATCCTCAAAATGAGGCACATAATAAGGGTGAGAGGTGAGTAGAATTCTCAAGATGAAGAAGGAGCATCCCAAGATGCCAACTGTGCAGTGGGTCTTAGTAAGCAGCCAGATTGGAACTGGAGGGCAGAGCTTTCAAGATAAATTTATTAAGGAAAATAAGGAGGAAAGAAAGAGAACTTGGAGGCTTCTACATGAGGGGCACTTTTACAAGGCCCCAATATATTAGGGTTATATCAGAGCGTGGGCAACTATTACTCGATATTTTCATTTCTCAAGCTGGAAATACAGATTTTTATGTGAGAACTTTGATTTTTATATGAAAATGCCCAATTTCTAAATGTTGACAACAAATTCAAATTCAAACATTTTGCTGTATAAACATAACAAATCTGTGGGAACAAATTCATTCCATTAGCACACCACCAGTTTGCAGTTTGCAGTTTTGCTCTGCAGCATTTATTTTCTTTGCTCTGACAGTGTTCTAAGCGAAAGCAAGACTCTTATGATGCTCTGTTCTTACTGGTAACGTCCTATCCAGCCCTATTCCTTAAAATCATTGGATTTTTAGTTTTGTTTTGTTTTTTTTTTCCCCCACAAATGGTTTGGAATTCTGAATTTGTTTGGTTCACTCAGTGCTGAATGCCCATTTACTAGCTTAATCTACAGACATGGGAGATTTGGTACTTCCTAGTGGATTTTCCAAGGGGAAATCAGCTACAATGTTTGAATTAAGAGTCTTCATATTGATTTGCTTTAATGCGACCCCCAGAGCAAATGCCAGAGAAAAGGCAAGTAGGCAAGGCAAAAAAAACTTTATTTACAAGCCAATGTGAAGGAGGGAGCGAGGTTCACCGGTCTCTGGTGGTGGAGGCCGACGAGGTCGCTCGGGCGTTCTGCGGCGAGGTTCCCAGGTCTGCGTATGAGCAGGGGCCAAGGAAGTTCGCTCCGGCGTTCTTGGACGAGGTTCCTGGGTCCCGCGTATGAGGAGGGGCCAAGGAAGTTCGTGCTGGCTTTCTCGGAGGAGCTTCCGGGGTCCCACGCACAAGGAGGGGCCGAGGAAGTTCGCACCGTGCGCCCGTAGGGAGCAGCTTTTATGTCCTGGGCCCGGGAGTGGGAGGGCAGTGGGCGGGACATAGGCGGGTCGGGGGCGGGGAGGTAGGCGTGGCTAGACAGATTCCGGTTCTTCTACGTCGGAGGTCGGGTTGCACCTGCGCAGTGGACCCATGTCTTTCCCCGGCGCGGGAAAGTTGACGGTGAAGAACCCGGAACTGGGCCATCTTGCCTACGTTTGTCCAAACATATATATATTGGTAAATATGAGCTTGGGTTACTGTCACCACCGGGAAAAGACCACAGTCTCCCTAATATTGCTACTCTCCAATGTTGAGGATATTTTCCCAGGAAGCAACACTCTTAAAGATCTCCAGCAAAATGGTTCCCCAGCTTAAAAGTACAGCCAGAGTCCTTGATAAATCAGCACTTCCTTTAAATAATATCTGGAATGCAACTATTCTCACTATTTCTACCACTTCCCAGCCACATAGAATGCAGCACAGATTAATGCAATAGAACTCCAAACTGGTAACTGGCTTCTACTCTCATTCTTGACCTTTTCTCTCCATAGCCCAAAGTGTGTTCCTTTAAAAGGTCAAATGATATCAGGCATCTTCCCAAAGTCATCCAGTGGCTCTATCTCACCCAGAGCAGAAGCCCATGTAATCTTGTCTATAACCCCGGCCCCTCTTCCCAACCTTCCCTGATCTTTCCTCATTCACTTTGCCTTTAGTCAAATTGGCCTCTGTGGTAAACTGGAAAATGGCTACCCAAAATATATTCACCTCCAATCTCTGGAACGCATGAGTTTTAAAGGTCATAAGAGGATATGCTTATCCTGGATTATCTGAGTAAAAACTGCAATCCTGTGTATCCTCATAAGAGAAAGGCAGAGGGAGTTTTGAGAGAGACACACAGAGAAAAAGGTGATGTGAAGACAGGCAGAGATCAGAGTGATGTAGCTCCTAACCAAGGAACACCTACAGACAACATAATCTAGAAGAGGCAAGGAATGGAATCTTTCCTGTGGCCTACAGAGCAGCGGTCCCCAATATTGTTGCCACCAGGTTTTGTAGAAGACAATTTTTCCCTGGGGTTGGGGGAGATGGTTTCCGGATGAAATTATTCCACCTCAGAACCTCAGATCAGCAGCTATTAGTTACATACTCATAAGAAGCGCACAACCTAGATCCCTCGTATGTGGAGTTCACAATATGGTTTGCGCTTCTATGGGAATCTGCTGCTGCCACTGATCCCACAGGTGAGCTCAGGCGATAATGCTGGTCTGCCCACCACTCACCTCCTGCTGTGAAGCTGGGTTTCTCACAGGCCAGGGACTGGTACTAGTCGTGGTGTGGGGGAAGGGGAACCCCCTTGCTCTAGAGGGAGTTTGACCTAACACCTTGATTTCAGAATTGAAGCCTCCAGAAATGTAAGGAATGCATTTATGTTGTTTTAAGTCACCCCATTTGTGGCCATCTGTTACAGCAGTCACACAGCCTCTGCTGCTTTAGAAGTATTGGCCTTTGAGCTTTTTTTTTCAAGTAATTGTAAATTATTTATATATTCAATATATTTGTTGTTTTAAATTGACAAATGATAATTGTATGTGTTTCTGGCGTGCCATGTGATGTTTTGATGCATGTATACATTGTGAATGATCAAATTAGGCTAATTTGCATATCCATCACCTCAAATATATACCATTTCTTTGTGGTGAGAACATTGAAATTTCTTTCTTTTATCTATCTTAAAATATGTAATACATTATTATTAACTATGTGACTTTGCTGTGCAATAGAACACCAGATTTATTCCACCTCTGTAATTGTAACGTTGTACCCATTGACCCAAGTCTCCCTCTTTCCCCATTCAACTGCCCTCACAGCCTCTGGTAACCACCATTCTACTCCGCTTCAATGTGTTGGACTGTTAGGTTCCACGTTGTCTCTTTGTGCCTAACTTACTTCACTTTGCATATTGTCCTCTAGGTTCATCCACTTTCTTTGAAGAACTTTAGGCACACTCCAGGCTCAGGAAAACTGCATCTCCAGTTCTTTCTTATTGAAATAGTCTTCTCCCTGATAATCAAATGGCTTCTCTAGACCTTTCCTCAAGTACCAGCTACTTGGGGAGATCTACCCTAATCACCTCACTTAAATCTTTAGTGTCCCACCTCTCTCCTCCTCTGCTGCTTTATTTCTCCCCGCAGCATGCATCTAATACACTTTGTTTTCCTTATGAATGTGTTTATTATCTGCCTCTTTCAAAGATAATGTAAGCTCAGTGAGGGTAAGAACTGTGGTCTGTTTTATTTATCCCTGGATCCCCAGTGACTATGGCGTGAAAAACATCATTGGAAATATAATTAAGGAATTCATGCATGCAGAGTGAATGAAAGAACCAGGCAGACAGTTGAAATCCTGACTAATAAGGTGATTTTTTTGTTGCTGTTTCTCAATTGGATCAGTGTGTTAAGACTTACATTTCATGTTGCTCCCTCACTAAGCTTTCTTTCTTTTAACAAGTTTTATTCCTTAGTAGAGTCTATTTCCTGTTAGTGATCTTATTCAAATAAAATTTTAATGCTTATGAGCTGTCACTTTTTATTATTCCAAAGCTTGTTTTGCAATTTCTACAATACTTTATACATTTTATTTTTAATCTAGTTTCTAATGATCAGTGCATCTTTTTACTTTAAGACCTTTACCTCCAACTTTCTGCCATTGATTATTAATTTTATTTTATCTCTTTATTTACATTTTATCCACATTAATAGTGATACAGTGGTTAAAGGTATAGACTCCAGAAACATTGTATCTATGTTTAAATCCCACTTTCTATATTCACTAGAGTTGAAACTCTGAAGAAGTTATCTAATTTTCCTGGTTTGTAAAATGGTAACAGTAATCACCTCCCAATTATAGAGTTCTCATAAATATTAAAGATTGAATAGATTTTAAAATTATCTAACAGTGTCTGGCTTACAATAACCCTCAAAAAAAAAGATTTTTAAGTTCTAAAGTAATTTTATTACATGATTTTTATACTTGCTTTTTTTAAAATTTATCTTATTTTGACAAACAGACAGCCTATGCATAAATTAAATATCAGAATCACCAAATTTTTAAAGGAACAATTTGTTTGAGGGCCCTTTAAATATAAACTATTTATCTAGATCACATCTCCCATATCCACTTTCATTCCTGCAATATGGTCTAAAACCTCAAATTTGTGTACTAGTACCAACCAGTGCATGAATTAGGAGATATCACTAACATTAGGCTTTCAAAACAGGAGCATCTGTATTGTGTGTCCCATAATAAAGAAGGGAGGGGGCAAAGCATTTTAAAATCATGAAGTAAACCGCCCTAAAGGCTAAAATTGGTGCCAACTTAACAAGCCCACTATGGTTTATGAAATATTTGTGCTCTGTCTGACAACCACAGTAAAAACCTCTGGTAGGTTTTCAATTGCATAAAAGAAAAACCAGAATATATTGGAATGAGGCCACATTTATCTAAATCAACAGAGACATTTTTTACTGCAGTGACCTTCACTGCATTCTAAGGACTACAGCAGCATTAAAAAAAGAATTCTTTTTTTTTTTCCTTAAATATATAAAATATCCTGAAAAGATCTCTCTTTATTTAGGTTTTTTTCCCATGATCACATATCCAAGACCTTCATCTAAGGATTTCATATGCTTAAAGTTATTATACATTTCTCTCCACCTCCATAAGCTACTGTTACATTTTACATAAATGCTAAAATTCTCCTAGAAATGTCATCTTCCTTTCCTTAATGATCATCACTCAAAACAACAGCTTTCAAAAAACCCATTGTGCTGACATCTAAGGAGAGAAATATTCTTAAGATGACTGGAATCAATCAACATAATGAAAAACTTAATGTTTAACATCTGTATAAATACTTAGATATAGGATAAAGTAAAGAGTCTGAGTAAACTAATCTCTTTCCTTTTTGAAGGAAACATTGGACTGAATTTGTAATCTCTTTATTTACCATCGATCCCAATACAGTGGACAAGATACTGCAGACATTTTACATGCATCTAATTTGCTGTTCAAGACATTTTGCAAATCTTCATAATTTCAAAATCGATCATAATGTTTTCCAAGTTGCCAAATTTTATAATATACTAGTTTAAACCATGGTTATTAAGTTAAAATAAATAATTTTTTTTTTTTTTTTTTTTTTTTTTTTTTAGATGGAGTTTCACGCTTGTTACCCAGGCTGGAGTGCAGTGGCGCGATCTTGGCTCACTGCAACCTCCACCTCCCGGGTTCAAGCGATTCCCCTGTATCAGCCTCCTGAGTAGATGGGACTACAGGCATGCACCACCGTGCCTGGCTAATTTTTTGTATTTTTTTAGTAGAGACGGGGTTTCACCATGTTGTGCAGGATGGTCTCCCTCTCCTGACCTCATGATCCACTCGCTTTGGCCTCCCAAAGTACTGGAATTACAGGCATAGGCAACCACGCCTGGCCCTAAAATATTATTTTAAAATTGGAACGGGAAATACGGAGTTAATTTTATCTTAGATCCTCCATCTTTCCATCTGGCCAAACTAACTTTTCATTAAATTTGTATTACTTGATAATTAAAATAAATAGAATAAATATCCTTTTATTTTTTATAACATATGTACATATATTTGTGCATATATACATAGATATTATTAATAAAATACTGAAGTCTCACATACATGGATACATTTCCCTGACATCCATATATTTAACATTAAGATGCCCACTGGGGGGTCGGGCACGGTGGCTCATGCCTGTAATCCCAGCACTTTGGTAGGCCCAAGCAGGTAGATCACAAGATCAGGAGATCGAGACCATCCTGGCTAACATGGTGAAACTCGTCTCTACTAAAAATATACAAAAAAATTAGCCAGGCGTGGTGGTGGTGGGTGCCTGTAGTCGTAGCTACTTGGGAGGCTGAGGCAGGAGAATGGTGTGAACCCGGGAAGCGGAGCTCACAGTGCAGCCAGGCTGCACTCCAGCCTGGGCGACAGAGTAAGGCTCCATTTCAAAACTAACTAACTAACTAACTAATGCCCATTGGTCTATGTGAAATGATTCACTAAAGAGTAATCCAAAATACCAAGTATGTTCCTCTAATATGAAAAAAGAAAAACTTTAATCATCCATGCTATTTGCTTATCCATACCTTTTCCTATGTGTAACTTGCTAATAAGTTATGACTGGAGGCATGCCTAAAAAGCCTTAGTTCTTCAAAATGTGACCCTTCTGTCCCTGTACTACTGACCTAAATTGCTTCACACAGCTTCCTTTGAGTTAGACAATGAAGGAGCTCTGAAAATTAAACACGACCTATTACAGGTTGGTATGTTCTGCCTTGTAAGCCTTTGTTTGTTATTGGCTTAGCAAGTTGCTCTGCAATCTAGCATGGCCTTTAAGAAAAGAATGAAGAACCGCTAAACTTTAATCTAGTGAGTGGGTGTGAAAGAGAAGATGATAGGAAAATGCCTTGAGAATGACATTATTCTTAATTCAAGGAGTCACATGCTGGCATAGCATATGGTCATCTGGGGGATACTGGTAACACAGAAAGTATCTAGAACATAGTGATAACTACAGGCTATCAAATCATAATCCAGAGCGGCCTCATCATGTTTTGTTTGTTTGCAGATAAAATTTTAACTAAATAATTTATTTAAAAATATTTATCAAGTACTTATTCTATGCTAATATCTGTTCTAGGAATTGAGCTTCATTAGTGTACAAAGCATAACATAGGGAAGAAAATAAAATTTCTACCTGCATGAAGCTTACCATCTTGGGTAGCGATCTTGGCTCACTGCAACCTCTGTCTTGGGTGGTAAAAAGAGATAAGAAACATAATCAATAATTAAAATATATAGAGTAATTAAAAAAGATGCATTGAAAAATATAAGAGAAAGAACATTGTAAGGAGGACCAAGTGTAAGGGATTGGGATAGCTATGTTGCAATTTGAAATACAGTGACTGGATTAGGACTCATTGAGAAGTGGCATCTGCATAAAGATCTGAAGGAGGTGAAGAAATTAGCAAGGCAGTTGTCTCAAAGGGCAGATGTTGAAGCAGGGGAATAGAAGAAGTAAAAGACAAGGTCAGGGAAATGGCAGGGGACACACTGCTGACCACTGAAGGCTTCGTAAGTCATTGTAAGGATGTTAGCTTTTACTTTTAGAAAACTGAGAAGTCACTGCAGGGTTTTGATCTAAGAAGTAACATGAGCTGAAATTTTCACAGGATCACTCTGGCTGCTGTTTTGAGAATAGATCATAGTTAGACAACAGTAGGAACAAGGAGAACAGTAGGGCTACAGTTATACCCATCCAGGTGAGAGATGATATTGCCAGGGTCCAAGGTGACAGCAGCAGAAATGATGAAAATGATCACAATCACCTTATGAATGTATTCCGATACTATTCTCTGATGGATTGGATGTGTGCGTAAGAAAAATAAAGTAAAATAATAACTTGATGATTGTTTTGAGCAGAACTGAACTGGAGAAAACGGAGCTGTCTGGTGTCAGGGTAATTAAGATAACAAACCAAAATGAAAGCAAAAAATCAAGTCTTTAATCACTCAATAGCATAGGAAGAAGCTAAATAGGAGAGTGTGTTGGTTCTTCAGTGTTTCAGTTCTTCTTCCATAGAATGGCTGCAGGCAAGGGTCAGGTAAATCAGCATAGACTTGAAGATCATCTTACTGTTGATGGAGGCTGCAAAAAATTCCCAGACAAAAAGACCTCCAAATGAAGGCACTTAGCTTAGCAATGAAGGTGTAAGAGCATGGGCGGCCGAGCAGTCTAGAGTTCATAACTACAACTCTCTTTAGAGACAACAGTGCACTCTCTGTGCCTCACGTGGTGTGGGGAGGGCAGCTTTCTTCCATATGTCCTATCTGGTAAAGCCTTTGTAATTGCTTGAAACTTACCTGAAACATCACAGGTAAGTTTTTAGCCATGATACTGACTCCATATTGAATAATGTGATATAAAGCTGGGTATATGTTGTAAAGATTTTTCAGAGAAGATAGAGGGATTCAGTTTTGGACATTTCATTTTCTGAGTCTGTCAGCTTAAGCTAAAATATGATGTCATAATAAAAACCCCAAATCTCAATAGTTTATAAAGATTAAAATTTTTTCTCATACTACACATTCATAAACTTTCTGAATTTGTCTTTTATTTCTTAGTCTACTATTGTTCCCTTCATATTAAAAGGTATTTTTAATTCCAGAAGATCCCCCCAAAATCTACTTTTTAGATATCATGTTGAGATTCCATAGATATTTTCTCCTTTTTGGAAAGGTACATTCAATAGATGAACTAAATTAAACCGTGACACCCGGGTGCCATGGCAAAACTCCCTATGTAGCCAACATTTCATTCTCCAGAAGCTTCCAGGATAATTGAGGAATACAACATTTTATAGAGGTAAAAACAGTAAACTGAAAGCTAGGAGAGAAGATTCTGGTTCCTACATTGAGCCCCAACATAAAATTAAATTTGAGGCCATTTTAAGACTTCGACCTTGGAAATATTTGTAATTTTTAACATACTTAATCAACTAAGACTTCTGAAATTGAAAGTGACAGAAAGCCAAATTCAAACTCTATTAAGTCAAAACCAAAATGGATTTCCCGTCCTTATTAGAAAGTCAGTATATGGGACTAGAGCCAAGCACACTGGGAGCAGAGGAGCCTCATGGAGCAGTGGTTGGACTAATGAAAACCTGTAGCATCAGCAATTCAATACTGTCTTCCTTCTCAAACTAGTTCTCCCCGGCATATTTGCATTATGACCACAAGAACTTCAGATCTTACATATTCATAACCTGAAGCCCAGTAGAAAAAGAGAGAATGTTTCCTTTTAACAGAAAGTAGGACAACAGACCTGACCCTGACTATCACTGTTACAAAATATGCCTCTGCCTGGTTAAATCACTGTGGCCACAAAAATGACTTAAGCCAATTAATCATATTCCTTTTCTTAGCTGGGTAGTTTAGCCACCAAGAAACACATGCATTGATAACAGAGGGACAAATTTACCAAAGGAAACATGAAATTATTCTTTAATAGAAAAAAATGAATGTAGATCTTATGAGTATAAAGGCATGTAATTTGGCAAAAATTACCTACTGTTCTTTATCTATAAAGCGAAGGTTTTATACTAGATGATTTCAGTGTCTCTTGCAGATTAATGCTTTTTACACATCCCAGAGTCATTTCATGTTGTGAGCCTCTGGGTCCTCTTTACAGGTAAGACTCATGCAGCTCTGAGGACCCTGGTGAAACTGGGACATGAGACAGACATAAGTTTGAAACATTATAATATATTTAAAACAAGTTCTCTGAGATTTTTTCTATTTAAAAGCTAAACTGCAAATATTTTATTCTTATGATATATAAGTTATCCTCTATTTGTATGAATGTATATACCATTAATGCATTTGTGATACCTACTAGTTGATGTTAATTCTTTTCTTACATGGTAGTTTCACTATATAGAATTTGTCAATAAACATATAACAAAGATACTATTAAATATGTGGGACAAATAAATAGTGTCGCTTCATAATAAAATTACCCTTATGTTTTATGTTTTAATTTTATTAGTTATGTCTTGAAATGGACAGTTAATACATTCTTTCACTGCATGTTTTAATATGGTACTACCATACATTTTTCTTATTTAGGTACAGCATTAACTCTTACTTTTTCAAGCCATAGTGCTTGAATAAAACTTTTTCAAGAGCTGCCACTAACTAATTTTCATTTCATTCCGCATTGGAATAGATAACAGGGAAGAATAATTATCACTTTCAAAATGAGGGTACTGATTCTTGACCCATGTATTGCAACTATGACTGAATGTGTGCTTTGTGCTTAATAAACTATAAAATAATAGAATACTTACACTTTCAAATAATGTACAAACACTTAAAACATAACAGCAATTAAAATAGTTAACAGCAGACATCTGCACTATTGGGACAAAATGAGCAAGTTTACATGAAATAATAGTATCACGGGTTTATGGTGATTCTAAACTTTCGAATTTAAGAACTTAATCATTGTCAATCAAATTAACTTAATAAATTTGACCTGTGAACCTTAACCATGTGATGAAGAATTTGCTATCAACTGTCTCAAGTTCCCTTTCCTTATACCAAGGATAACTCTTTAGGATTGGGGTGTGTGTTTGTTTGTTTTTAGCCAAACCCATTGATTAATGATCATTAAGGTGATCTGAATAAGTACTCAGGATTTCTCCCTCCTGCTGGGCACTTCCCTGAGGAGAGAGTATTTGACCACCCACATTTACTTTGTCCCTGTCCAAGTACATTGCCTATCTCTTGAACGTTCCCATTATCCACTTTTCCCACTAGCAAATATTCAGTGTTATATCTGACTTAGACTACATACTCAGAGAGAGGTCAGCTCATTATCTCATGATGTGTGGTGACAGACAAGTTAAGGGATTAGAGTGTCATTCGGTAAGATAAGATATTGTGAAAGAAAAGGAGCAAATAAGTAAAATAACTGTTTAGTGCTCCTGGAGTATGGATGCTACAGAGCTTCAGTGTTTGTAAAACAGAGGAGATATGTGTGGATTCACAAAATTTCAATCGTAGGCATAGTCTCCCATAAAAATGTTTGACCATATATCCATTTTATGCATAAAAAAATATGGAGACAACTAATTTGCACTAGAGAGAAAAGTTTTTTTATAATGTTAATTCATTGATATAAAATGATACTCAGAAATTACACATTTCAATTCTTATCTTTTGTAAACAAGGCATTTTCACTTGAAAAATGTTGATTTTGAAGAATCAATACCTAAGTATCACAGAGATATATCCCAGCTATATGACTAAATTCCTAATTCTAATAATTGTTGTTGTTAAAGCGAACCAACTTTGAGCTTTAGAAGCTTCAGTACAAGTCCTCCTGAATAAATGGCAACCTAACTTGGTATATAAACAAGCTGAGAACTTATCTTTGGAATTTGCCTTTATAACAAATAGCTGAGTCTCAGCCAATCAGAGCAACCTAGCTTCAGTTCATGGCAGCCAACAGGCTGTTCAAACCACATTCAAGTAAGGCAAATGCTGAGCTTTAACCGACTGATCTGGCTGTACCTCACTTCTGCTTTTTCTATGTCACTTCCTTGTCCCTGGCTATAAATAAAACCTGCACTTGTGAGGTGAAACATTCTGAATGATTTTTGGTCCTGACTGCTGTCCAATTCTGGAATCGCAAATACAAGCCAATTAAGATCTACAAAACTAGATTTGTAGTATTTTTGCCTTTTAAGAATCTAATAGATATACATGATTTTATGAAGATAATTATTCTACTAAATTCAGTTTAAGAGTACAGGTATTTTTCTAAGCCCATATTATCCAAGATGTGACTATTAAGCACCTGAATTTGGCTAGTCCAGACTGAGATGTACTGTAAGTGGAATATATACACTAGATTTAGAAGTACAAAAAAAGTGTAAAATCGCGCAATAATTATTTTATATTGATTATATGTTGAAAAACTAATATTCTGGGATATGATAGGTTAAATAAAATATGACATTGTAATTAATTTCACCTGTTTTTCTTTACTCTTACATGTGGCTGCTAGAAAATTTTACATTCCAATGTAAGGCTTACATTATATTTCTATTGGATCACTGTGTTCTAGGCAGTACAGCATAGCATTAGCATATTGAAAATTACATTTTTTCACTCCAGACTCATGCATGGTTCATATAAATCATGGCTTTGGATTAAAAATGCTCTCATATAGCTAAAGCCATTAGAATGTGCTATCATAAAGGAATAAATAAATGAATTTTCCTCTACCTACAATTTCATAACTAACACTGAAGTCTTTATAAGTATTCCATGTATTAGGAATGTCTGATACAAAGCATAAATCTGCACAGTTGTACATTTCGTTATGATTCGTTTTGACACACCCAATAACATTTTAGAAACCTTAGCTACAATTTCCCCAGCAATTTTTTCAACCAGCTGAATACATTTTGTTAAAATCATCTAAGGTATTGAAACTGATTTATTTATTTAGCTATTAGCTCTAGTTTATTTGGGGTACCCAAAAGTTGAATTTGCACTCAAATCTATATACTATCTTATTATTAAATAGTACAGAGCTAGTAGAACCCCACTTTCAGAAACACTGGGCTCCTGTGGTTCCTTCCTAGAGTAAATGGAATGTGTGAAATTATTAATTTTTGTTCAGTAAGTAACGGTGTGAAAACTGATCTTTTTATAAACACTAGTGAAATGAAGAAAATAACCCGTTGCTATTTCTATTATCAATCCCAGCTTTTTTGTCTAATACTTAAACTTGACCAAACCCTCGAGCCAAATCAACTTTTTTCTAAACTCACTTGCCAGTTTTTTAAAGCTAAACTTTTTTCCATGCACCACTTTTATCAAAATAAAGAACAACCAAATGTCAAACAATCTGGTTCTATTCTAAGAAGACTTCTATCTAGATGGTGTTTGCAGTACTCAAATATAGAGTACATTTTTGGAATATCAAATAAGGTAGCTGGGAGATCTAAAAATTCACTGCATAAAATTTCTATCATAAATTGTTTTATAATCTATAGCTGCAATAAAAATAAAAGATATTCATGATTAAATAATGCTTTTTGAGAGTAAAAATACTATATTTGAACTACATGAAATAAACTCATGGGCACTTACCTTAACACAGTATAATCCCAATTAAGGTTGCTTTTCAGAATCCTAAAAATATAATTTATAGGTAGTATTAGAAAGATATCTAGAAAAAGTGAAATATAAATCTATTTATTTGTAAGCTGTCATTCTCAAAAATCAAATGTTTGCATAATATCAATTCTATACCCTGAAGTCCATGTACAAGAGCCAATATATATTGTGTAATACCCAAAGCTTTTTATAGTGTCGCATCAGGAACTAGACTCCTTTGAAAATAGTTTTATTCAGAAGATGAATTCTGTGGAGATTATCTTTTGAGCATACCAATGAATTCTCCAAACAACATTATTTTTAAATCATGAAATTTAACAGAATGCCAAATTGAAAAAAATATATACTTACAATTGGTAGTAAAATACACAGTCATCCAACCTTTATATTATTATTATTATTTGAAAATTTATGTTGGCAGTGGAGATAGTGTATAACATAATATAAATAGATGTAAAGGCAGACTGGGAAAGATGTTTTGTTTTTAATTTTCTTAATAAGAACTAGCGCATTCCTCCTTTGCTCTTGTTAATTTCAATTGGTCACACTCACACTGTATAAACCAATAAAAGATTTCACATAATAGAGGGAAGAGGAGGTGACCTACCTGGCTGTATTCCCTTTTTGGCAGTTCTGTAGCATTGTTGTGGAAGTCAATTCAGCTGCAGGCAGTTAGGAAGTTAGCTTTTACTGAGTACTTACTACACACTGAGTAGAGCACTCACACCCTTCAGGAAGAACTGGTACCACCTGTGGAGCAGAGCAAGCAAGCACCTGGGGACAATTGAAGAAGCAAACAGAAACCAATTAGCTTAATAAGGCAAGGTTTTCTACAGGATGTTGCAGCTGGAGTCCCACTGTTCTGGCTTTCCCTTTACTATTTTGCCCTCTAAGTTATTTTATTTTTTTCCCCACCAAAGAAGCCTGCCTTATTCCAGTTTTTGAAATTTGCTAGTTTAATTTCTTATTTTCTTAGCATTTTGTTTCAAATTTTAATATATCCTTGCCTATTAAATATTACTTACGTGTACTTGTTCTTCTCAAATAACTACATGGACTGAGCAAAATAATTATTAATTTTATTTCTATTATTTTATATAAGAGGTTTATTATATAATCATGTAATTATTTCATATAATCTTGTTTTTTTTTTTTTCTTTTACTTGTAAGCACATGTTTAATCCTGTTATCCGTTAACTTTAATGAATGCGGTTAAGGGCCGGGCGCGGTGGCTCAAGCCTGTAATCCCAGCACTTTGGGAGGCCGAGAGGGGCAGATCACGAGGTCAGGAGATCGAGACCATCCTGGCTAACACGGTGAAACCCGTCTCTACTAAAAAATACAAAAAAAATTAGCCGGGCGAGGTGGCGGACGCCTGTAGTCCCAGCTACTCAGGAGGCTGAGGCAGGAGAATGGCGTAAACCCGGGAGGCGGAGCTTGCATTGAGCTGAGATCCGGCCACTGCACTCCAGCCCAGCGACAGAGCGAGACTCCGTCTCAAAAAAAAAAAAAAAAACAAACAAACAAAAAAAGGACTTGCTATTGTAAGTGTTTCAGAGAATCCAAAGAGAGTACTGTTCTAAAAACACATAGGAAATAGAAATAGAAAAATAAACAGTATTTAGCATAGGGTCCATTGGAAGGGGACAAGATTGCTACAGAAGATCAGAGAAGAAATGAACCAAATATTTGAAATAAACTACTCTTACCTAAAACACTTTTTAAAGAAGCTAATAAAAAATGTTTTCTAAGTTCCATAATGGAGAATGTGACAGACATACAACAAATTAAGTCAAACAAAAAGCCCATTAAAATTAACATCAAGGTGAACAAAAATTAAAACACATTTGCGACAGTAAGTAGCAGGCTATAAACTGTAGAAAATTCAACATATGAGACTCCTAAATGTCTTCTAAACTCTACCTTTGGGCCAACTTTTACTCCAACTCACACAAAACTCACTCTAATTAACTAGTGCCTTCAAACAAAAAGAGCCACTACCTACTGAGTCTCATTTGAAGAATGCCCAGCAATAACGTGTACCCAATGTTACAATCATGAAGCTCATCATTGGTGCAATTAAACTAAAAATCCAGAGGCAATACCAACAACCCCTCTGGGATTTACAGAGATAAATAAAACTATAGCTCATTCCAATCCCTGGATAATTATAAATGTGAAGTCTGCCAACAATGTAAGCCTTTACCAATATTGGCCCTTTTCCTATTAGTTACAATGATCTCCCCCACTCCAGGCAAGACTTATTTATTGAGGCAGAAAGAAATTGCACTAAGAGACCAAGCATACCTGACCATGGGTCTCATTCCTGATCACTTATCAATAAGTATATACAAAGATCATGATGTATACAACATAATATTACCTGGGCCAAGGCATGTCTCAAAAATCAGGGACTACAACCATCTTGGGAACTGTTCTCTAACCTAACCTTCTCACAATACCAACTGCAAGTTTTACATAACCCTCAAGGAAAATGTCTCTACAATTGCAACACTGGCTTCCCACAGAAACAACCAGCGCTCTTGGATGTTACAGCCAAAGGAATTCTTACAAAAATCTATTTAATTTATTTAATATATACAAATATACTTAATCATACAGAGAAGTCTAGATGTTCTCTGAATAAATTTCCCTACCCAGGTCTACTAAGACCACCACTAATAAGAAATTAGGAAATAAATTAGGGAAATTTCTACCCAGTGTTATTCTGGGAAATTCTTAAAAGTGTATACACCCCACCTTAAAGGAGATAGAAACAATAGGGAAAAACCCAGAGATAAATTTGACCTGAGAAGAAATTTATTGGTATAATTACACTGTCATCTTTGAAGGGGCCCCCTCTGAGGCTACTAAAGGTATACAATTGGCTGACCTAGAAAAATTTTCCCTACCACAGAAGCGATGGAGCAAGTAGTGACCCAATGAAACACAGCAATGTCATGATAACAGGAATAGAAATGGGTCAAATGTATAATACGATTGATGTCTATTTCTGAAATAATTTAGTCCACCTGTGATGATCTCGTATGTGAATCACATGGTTCTGATTCTGAACCCAGAGTTCAAATCTAATTTGGTAAATGGCTGAATTCAGAAAGGAGAGCAAGCATTTGTATGATCTTTATTTTTCGGAATACAGAAGTGTTTCTTCATAATAATTTTTTTTTTTTTTTCTTTTTTGGTAGCACAAAGAGTTTAGCCTAAAACAGGTTTTCTCAACCTTCACGCTGTTGACATTTTGGGTCAGATGACTCTTTGTTGCTGGAGGCGGGGAACTTTCCTGTGTATTGCAGGTTTTAATGGCATCCCTGATCTCTATCCACTACACATAACTAGTGCCCTCCCTGTCCCCAGTATGGCAATCAAATACATCTCCAGAATTGCTGAATGTCCCCTGTGGAACAAATCCCACCACACCCCACCTGACTGGCCTAGAAAGCATGCTAGACCTTTTTATTCTGGTTTGCCTATACCCACTCCCAGTCCTCCTTTTTCTAGTTACTGGATTATTTTTGGATGGGTGGATAATGGACCTTTCATTAATTGACAAAATTTCTTCTTCCAAACTACGCTTTTAACATTAGGCTTAATTTTTGCTATGTTTTGCTATTTGCACTTATTTTTACTTATTTTGGTTCTTTTAAAATAGCAAAAAAAAGTTTGTACATCTGTGATTTTTCCCCCATATTTTCGAAGAACTCTTTCTATTTTTTTTTTTAAGTGAGACCTACTCATAAAAATATTTTTGGCTCAATAAAATTCCCAAGTTCGGCCACATTATAGGTTAAGAAGATATTCTTTCAAGTATGAACATAACTGGGAGATGTGAAATACTGTCATTGATGAAATTCATTTTGTGAGTTAAAAATTACTGTTTCAGAATATGAGTCTAAACTAAAGGTTTAAAATACTGTCATTCAGTCTTTATGGATGCTATTTATCATCAGCTTTCTTCCTTTGTCTTGACTCTCCGAAGAAAAGTGAAGTTTAAAATACATTTTACACAAAATTTTTTTTCCCTGGCTCTTAGCAAAGAATAGGCACTTTGAATCAGTGAGGCTGGATTTTTCATAGGGGGTTCTGTGTGCTGGTGCCTTCTCAGAGTGTCTTGCTGTAAATTGTGAGATGCTCTGTGGGTGGAAGAAGGGACTGGCTTCCTGGCCCCGGTGAATATAGACATTAGAATGAGAGAGAACATGCAAGGAGTTAGGAAACCTTTATCTACTTAAATATTTCCTCAGAGTAAAAGACAAACGAAATTATATGCTATTACATACACCTGTACTGAGTCTCCACTTTGTTCTTTCTCTTGCCTCTTCATTCTGGGAAATATCTTCTGGATTCTGTAAATACACATTACATATTTTATAAACTTAATTTTCTAAATTTTTCAATTTATTTTCAAATTCCATTTGAATCATCCAGTGTTATTCGCTATTGTAAAATAATGTATTCAGCCTCAACGTCACATATAAAGTGCAGAGTCCACAGAAAGCTGTCTAAATACATGCTTGGGGTGGGTCTCTGATACCAATTGTTGCTGATGCTGAGAAAGACAAGGAAGTTTGTTTTCTTTTTTTCTTCTCTTAAAAAGTGTGTCCTGTGATTCACGTGTGATAAAAGAGGCTAGAAGAAAAATTAATTAACTGGACAAATAGTGCAAGAGATAATCAAGCACCTGGATTTTTGTACACAGATCACAACAAAAGCAATGCCAATCATTGTGAAGAACATGTTCTAATAAAACCTTGGAAAATCCAAAAAAAAAAAGGTATCTCTAGAGCCAAGTTAATTAATATTAGGGAAGAATTAGTATAATACCTGGAAAAAACTACCAATAAGAAAAGCTGTTTATTGCTTTATCTATTTTAATAATTTCATTTTCCTGATCTTTTTACATGCAGTTTAATCCCATGTCTTGGATTGGGTTTCATAGAGAGAGAGCCCAAGACAGTGAATCAGGAGCATGTGATTTACTGAGGGAGAACTCTTGAATAAATCTATCAGGAAGTAAAGTCTAATAGGAAAGGGAGAGGAAACAAAGATGTGTCCTGAGCTATACCCCAGCCTTGGCCTGATCCACAGAGGGCGGGTTCTGGAGAATAAACCACACTGCAGAGTTACACCTCTTGAGACCAGGATAGCCTTATTCCCCTGACTCAGTCAGCCATTGGGAGTGAATGTCACCTGAAGGCAGAAAAATGGAAAGCAGCAACATTTTACTTGGTCATGCCCCAGCTGCAGACTTGTGAGCAAAATAAATTTGAGCATTGTTTTAAGCCACTAAAGTTCTAGGATGCTTTGTAATACAGCCATAACAGCTGGAATACATGGGTTTTAAAGTTAGGTGAAATCTCACTTCACATAAAATAGCTGTGTAATAACTTTGAAGAAGTTACTGAAATTCTCTGCACTTTAGTAGAGTGAGTCCTTACATTATAACATCTTCTTATGAAGATTAAGGAGTATGTGTATATGTATATGTATATGTATATGTATATGTATATGTATATGTATATACCATCAGCCCTCCTTATCCATGAGTTCTGCATTGGTGGATAAAACCAACCTCACATGGAAAATATTCAGAAATGTATGGGTGTGTCTCTACTGAACATGCACAGCTCTTTCCTTGTCATTATTTCCTAAACAATACAGTATAAAAATTATTTGCAAAGCCAGGCATGGTGGCTTATGCTTGTAATCCCAGCACTTCGGAAAGCTGAGGTGGGAGGATCGTTTGAGGCCAGCAGTTTGAGACCAGCCTGGGTAACATAGTGAGATTCCGTCTCTACAAAATATAAGAATAATAATTAAAAATTATTTACAGCACATTTACATTGTATTAGGTATTATAAGTAATATAGAGATGATTTACAGTATACAGGAAGGTGTTCATAGGTTATATGTAAGTACTACACCATTTTATATAAGAAACTTGTGCATTCTGTCTGTGGATTTTGGTCTCCACAGAGGGTCTTGAAATGAATCCCCATGAATACCAAGAAACAACTATACCTGTGTGTGCATGGATTACATTACAAAGTACCTAATACATAAGTGTAAGTTCCAGATATGGTACCAGACAAGTACTGCTCAACCAGTACAGATGAACCTTAACTTACAATAGGGTTGCATCTAATAAACCCATTGTAAGTTAAAAATATCATAAGTCGGCCGGGCGCGGTGGCTCAAGCCTGTAATCCCAGCACTTTGGGAGGCCGCGACGGGTGGATCACAAGGTCAGGAGATCGAGACCATCCTGGCTAACCCAGTGAAACCCCGTCTCTACTAAAAAATACAAAAAACTAGCCGAGCGAGGTGGTGGGCGCTTGTAGTCCCAGCTACTCGGGAGGCTGAGGCAGGAGAATGGCGTAAACCTGGGAGGTGGAGCTTGCAGTGAGCTGAGATCCGGCCACTGCACTCCAGCCTGGGCGACAGAGCGAGACTCCATCTCAAAAAATAAAAAATAAATAAATAAAATCATAAGTCAGAAATGCATTAAATACACCTAACCTACAGAACATTATACCTTGCCTTAGCCTGACTTAAATGTGCTTAGACCACTTACATTAGCCTGCAGTTGGGCAAAATCATCTAACACCAAGCCTGTTGTACAATAAAGTATTGAATATATTATGTAATAATGTATTGAAAGTGAAAAACAAAGCATTATATGAGTACTCAAAGTACACATTCTATTGAACACATCACTTTCACACCATCATAAAGTCAAAAATTGTAAGTCAAATCATTGTAAGTCATTATTATCTGTATTAGAATCTGGATTGGTTAATGGGAGTGACTTAGTGTATGAGAAGGTCCTCTGAATTAACCAATTCATTTTTATGTGAATTTCCTTGGTTTGTCACATAACAACCTTGTGATATTGTGATATAATAGGAAGTATATAGTTGATCTTCATCTCTGGGTCCTGGTACACAGCATTTAAAATCCTTGAAATTTCTTGAGTGATAGGTGTGAGGAGTGTCTTTTGTTGTTCATAATAAATCCCTTTCAATTATATCTGAGTTTATGCTAATAGAGTGACTCTTGATGTGTGTCTAGATAGCCTCAGGATGAAGGGTGGTTGCCATACAATTAGAGGGTTGGAACTTTCAGCTGCACCTCTGACCTCTGTGAAGGGGAGAGGAGCTGATCACCTATGGCTCAATTTAATCAGTTATGTCTGTGTAATGGAACGTTCATAAAATCTCTGAATGATGTAGTTTACAGAGCTTTCACGGTGGTTAATGCATCTATGTGTGCAGAAGGTGGCACATCCAGCTCTACAGAGAATAAGCTACTGTGTTCAGGACCAGTCCAGATCTGGCTTTACATATCTCTCCATCTGGATTCATAGTATCCTTCATAGAATCTTTTATAATAAACTGATAATGTTAAGCAAAATGTTTCCTTGGGTTCTGTGAGCTGTTACAGTAAATTGTGGAAGCTGAAGAAGGGGCTGTGGAAAGCCACAATTTGTAGTCATGTCAGATGGAAGTGTGGGTAACCTGGGGACTCACTACTTTCAGTTGATGCTTGAAGCAAGGGCAGTCTTGTGGGACTGAGCTCTTTCTCTATTGCGTCTGTGCTAATGCTGGGTGTCAGAATCTAATTAGATTGTAGGACACCCATGTATGGTATCTCCAGAGACCTGGAGAATTGCTTGGTGTGGAAAACCCACATATTTGATGTCAAAAGTATTATGAGCAGAGAAGCAGTTTTCCTATAAACCTAAATATAATTCTCTTCAAATAGATATTACCTTTCAAACAATAACATTAATTTTAATGTGGTTTATGTACAATATGACTTAGAAGATGTCTAACTTATCTTAAAAACAAAAAAAGTACAATTAACCAAAATGATAGCTTATTTTTAACTTAAATGAAACATGTTCTATAAGATTCTCTGCTGTAAATTTACATCCATTATTTTATTTAACATCACAAAATATCTATGATGTATCATAGATATCATGATGTACCATCTATGATAGCATCATAGATGATACCATCTATGAATGATGGTAAACCTCATTTCACAGATAAGGGAAGAGAGGCTGCAGTTAAATAGTCTGATCAAGGGTACAATGTTAATGTGTAGCAGAGTGGCAATTTTAAATAAATAAGATCTCTTTACTAAGTTAACATGGTCATTTTAAAGTTTGGTGACCTCCCACTGAGTTCTAAACTCAGAATTACAAACGAAGTGACCATTATTTCAGGCATTACTTCTTAAATAACTGCAAATTGCTTTTTTCCCCTTTTACTCACCTTTCCTGGAAGAATCAGTAGATATCAAACTTGAAAATTAGTAATTACAAAATGGTGAAAGGAACAACAAAAGCCATTTTGTGCTATTTCCAGGGTAATGAAAGACAAATGATAGTCTTTCAATTCAAAATATGGGAGAATTTTTCAACAATCATTGCTATACAGCATTACAAGGAACTGTTTGTAATGGAAACAACTTCAGAAAATATATTTAGTAAAAGTTTCACTAGACTATATCCTGAAATCCATTGACTATATTTTTTTCTATCTGCCCCCAAGCATTTATGTTCCAACCAATTTTAGGTTTGTGGAATATTTGTGTCAGAGACTTGTGGAAAAGTATATTTCTCATCCTTCAAAATTATTTTTATAGTATTTAATTTATATGTTAACATTAAATATAGCACAAATATATACAAACCAACCCGTATTCCACTGTACTTTAAGTAACTATAAAAATATGTTACCTTACTCTCCAATATTCTATGTGTGCATGTATTGTTATTTTGCAATACACTAGGAAATTCTGCCATTTTTAATCTGTTAAAATCTAAGAATTCAATTAGCAAAGTAGATTAACACACTCTACCTCTAGGATCTACCAATTCTGTGCACTAGACCCTTTTCCCATGAAAGGTACCAGGTTGATATTTTCATGGGCAGCCAATAAATGTTGTTTCCAGCCTGACACTGGTAATGACTCTCCAGGTTTTAGTTTAAAAACAAGTTCATCATCTCGGCTTTCCATCCTTGAAAATATGTTGTTAAAGTGAAAAATCTAAAGGATCTTTATAGCTCTACTTCCCTCAACTACCTTTATACTAATATTAATTTTATTTTAATTTAATGCCATATTAAACTTCTCTTGTACATGATTTGTTCACCAAATTACAATAATTTCTAGACTGCTAAGACAGCCACAATTCAGAGGCCACACCCAAGTGCTTAAGGACATTTTGTGTCAAAATAGAACCTGGAGAAATTCCAGCTGGTGGACATCCCATGAGGTATATATATCTTAGAAGTAAAGTAGTTATCTACTACTTTATGGACTTCTGCACAATACAGCTAGACATAATAAATTCAGATAAAAGGCAGCCGTAGATAACATTTCTAGAGAACTACTCACAGAACCCCTATAATCTATAGCACGTAAGCTGAGCATACAAGTAGGTTATTAGGCATAATCTCTACAATTTTAAGTTAAGTGCCCACAGGATCTTAGATGAATAGACGGTGGGCTTAGCAGTTCAGGATGCATTTTACAAGGTGCTGCAGTATTAGAGGCTTAATAATAAACCTTTTCTAAAAGAATCAAATATTAGTTATTCTTTGCCACCCAACCTAAAAAACTTATCAGATTATTCAATGGAGAGTCACACAGTCTGACCATTTTCCAATACTCAGGAACATGCTTTAAATTCTTGCAAAATTCTACTTATTTTGGTTGACTGAGAGCTAGTTTAATTATGTAACTTTAGAATCTTCACAATCATTTGCTAGGAAAACAGACATTTGGAAACTGGGATTCTAGCTGTATACCTAACGGTGCTTCAAAATCTCTCTAAGATTTACTTTATATATCAAATTAGAATAATGAGGATGATTTTTATTGTGCTTTCCATTTCTATTAACAATGGAGGTGTGTGTGTATGTCTCTGTATGTGTATACATATATATACAAAACTACCAGTATTCTAATGTAGCTTAAATATGTATAAAAATTATTTATATATACACACACACTTCCCTGTGACTAGTTTATAAAGAAAACATTTCAAAATAAAATTGAAGAAACATGCTTTGATTAAATATATTTCCATTTTTAAAAATAACAAAAGATAAACTGACATTGCGTTATAAAAAATAATGATCCAAAAAGTTGGGCAAAGCCAATCAGTAAAAGAAAGAATAGTTATTGATTCTATTACTTTGTTCTTTTACTTTAAACAATAAAAAAAAAAAAAAAAATACTAGGCCAGGTGCACTGGCTCACACCTGTAATCCCAGCTACTCGGGAGGCTGAGACAGGAGAGCTGCTTGAACTGGGGAGGCAGAGGTTGCAGTGAGCCAAGGTTATGCCACTGCACTCCAACCTGGGTGACAGAGCGAGACTCATCTCTAAAAACAAAAAGAAAAAGAAAAGGAAAAGAAACTGAAACATATAAAATGTATATATTAGAGACTGTCATTGTTACTTAAGAAAAAATCAGAATATAAATGTTTGTCTATAATATCTCATTTCTCAGGGAAAATGAATGAATATGGCATTTAGTGCTTTATTGTTATTTTATATTATAGAACTTTATATTAAAAATTAAAAGAAACAGACACTAAGAGTTTCTTTTATTTTCAATGGGCCCTAACATTATGTATGGTGGCGAATCAGAAATGTAATGTTAGCTACTTTGTCGCCAATCTACATAATACAGATTACAGTGCTTTTTTTCTCCTTTCACATACAAAGGCAAAAGAAAAAAAAGTGCTTTTTGTTTACCAAGACACAAAAGTTAAAAGCATGTACATAAATTACCAATTATATTAAATTAATATTAACACTTAATGATTAGTAATTTTTAAACTGGGGCACGTGTAATAAATCAGATGTTTTTCAAGTCTCAAGATACTGTTCTCAAATATAATTCCTTGAAAAACAATGAAAATAGTTTCTATATGCATATACAATGTGCTACTGAATATAAATGCAATTTTACACTAACACTACCAAGTCATGTTCTTTGTAACAATGTTAGCTTTTCTGCACCATTTCTATCAGCATGGATGCTGAACTGTTCACCACCTGACCCTTGACTAATTGAGGTGCTGCTAAGTAGCATACTCAGGGCTTTCCTTCAACTATTCTGCAGTGTCAGTGAGCAAGTTTCCACTAACCAACGATAGCTTGGCCTAATTGGTGACAACTGTAGATTTTCAGATTTTGGACATAAAGTGTGAAGAAAGAGAAGGCTAGAAATGTTTTGAGTGTGTTCTTCCATATAGATCTAAGGATTTCTTAAGCAAATGAATAACCAGCCAAATTTATAAGTAAATAAAGAGAGAAATAAGCTTAACGCATACTTGATAAACTATTTGCTACTTACGAGTAAAAATCTTAACCTTAGTCTCTAGAGGTCATGGAAAAGAACAGCTTTGCTCAGATTCCAGCTCCAGTCACAGAATAAAATGTACATCTGCATGCCTAAAATAAATATAAATATATACATATGTACACATAATTTTTGAAAAGAAACTATGAAATCTCACTGCTAAAGAGACTGCTGAAATATGTACTAAAAATGTGAGCTTGAATTTTCCAAGTGACTAGTACCACGCATAGTCATGCTGACTTTGTAGGAGGCAAATCTCTTTTACAGAATTTTATGAACCTGAAACTGCAGGATAAATAATAGACAAGTCAATTTTTATTCTTGAACTCTTGTGTTACATCAAATAATAATCAAAAGCATATTTTGAATTATGAGACTATAATATTTTATACCAGGGTTCTACTGGCCACATAAGCCACTTGTTTTCATTATAACAACCTTTTATGTAATTACAGTCTGATGATTTAGAATAGCTTATTAAATATTTGATATCATTTGTCATTCACAACCATTTTAATTCTGACCATTGTCTAGATGGATAGATCAGGGAGGAGAGTTGAGATGTAAAACTAAAACCATATTAAACACTTAGGATCACTGTAAGAGATCAGTGTAAGGAAGCACTGTAAGAGCTTCAAAAAAGCACGAGACTTCCTGTACAAAACATTTGTAAATGGTAAATCTGACTATAAATTCTCTACAGTGCAACGTTTGTTTGTGGGTTGTGCCTGTACAAATTGGAGTCATCAAGGATGTAATATATCTCTCTGAAACTCAGTTTTCTTTCTGTAAAACGAGGATGCTAATTTCACAATATATAAAATTCAGTCTAGCTAGCTCTGGTATTCTGGTATAAAATCTAGATACACAACCCAGAAACCAAATAGGCTCTTGCAAGAAAACACTACCTTAATTTCTGTGCATGTGAAAATACCTATTACTTCAAGAGAAGGATACTGAGATTTCTTCCTTTCAGAGCTATCTCCTTAAGGAAGGGAATAAATATGAATCACCAAACACATGATCTTTCCCAAAATCTTGAACCTAATTCTCAGGGGATAATTTATTCATCTCTACAGTGCTTTCCAAATAGTTATTTAACTGGATGAATATTTCTTCTTCCACCTTTTTTTTCCACAGAAATTAGATTTCTAGTTCCTAAGCCAAGATTTTAGGATCTGCATGAAGAATATTGTGCTTTTTCTCGGCAAACATGGCACATGAAAAAACATTTCCTCTGTCTGCTAAAATGAAAGCATGAAGCATCAGAAATTGAAACAAACTCTATACATTTGTTATAATTTAAAACTTTCAATTAGTTTTAGGTACCAGCTAAAGATCCTTCATATAAAAAAACCCTCCAAAATAATAAACAAGTGTCCTATGAATACAAAAGGTATACTTAGAAATTCTATCACTTTTTAAAGTTTATCTTTGACTGTTTTATCAAGTAAAACTTCTTATAGTGTTATAATTAAAGTAAGCATGAATATATACACTCTATGTAGAAATCTTTAGAGTTTTTATAATATAGAATTCACAAACCTTAAAATATTTAAAAGTTAATTTATTTACTCCATGTTTATTGAACATCCCTATATTTTATTTCATTTTGATAATGTCATGTTTTTAAGTTGGATAAATAAATCAAGGAACTTTTGTACCATGTATTATCTGCATGCAAAATTTTCAGATTCCTTAGTAATTTTTATGATTGTGAAGCATATTTTCACATTTGCTTAAGCATTTTTAGTTTGGCCAAATGGTGTGCTTTTATCATCTCCTGCATCTAGCTGGTTTGGTTTGTCCATTTCCAAAAGTATCTCTTCCATGAAGGTGCAAGCTTAAACAGACTTTGGAATAGTAGAATATTAGGAAGATGTTTTAATAAACCCTGAAAGACTTCAATTCAGGATATTTGTTCTATAAGATGGTCAAAATATTTAAGACCAGTTCCAACTTAGTTTTGTTTCAATATTTTATGTACAAAATATTTTATTTAAATGTTATCTTATCAAATAGGCATTTCATTAAATTATTTAAGTGATTTGTCATTTGGAGCTTGATATCGTAGAAACAATGTTTATTTAAACAGAAATACATATCAAACGTTACCATGATTATGGGACAAATAAGATCCAACAAACAGATATTCAGAAAATATATAGCAAGCTCTGCATGAAGCAAATAAATCTGTAATATACAATAAAATGCAGCTATCTCTTTACAGAAGCACTTTCTTTTATTGCAGACATATTGACTAATCCATTTCTATTTTGTTCTGTATCCTTACAGCCCTTTATGTTTGTCCCAAAATTGTTAAGTGCATACTGGCAGACATCCATCAGTTCATTCAGGCCTCCCTGAAATGACTCTCAAAGGCTACCTCTAGACTTTATGCAGAAAGTAATTTTATTTTTTAAAGGCATGATGATGCTATAGCCATAGAACACCTCTTCAGGTATCTTTGTAAGATAAGAATCATTTTCCATCAAAACAGATGTGACTATTTTCAACGTACTCACTCAATCTGGGTCACTAATAAATTTTTTTTCACCTTCTTCTGCTGTCAAGGATAATTACAAATGATATTGGAGAATGACCTCCATCTTTTCTCAAGAAACAGCAGAGTGTCAGGATAGGATGTTTTACATTTGTTGGTGGAAGGAAAATTGGAAAAGGACAGCCCTTGAGAAAGTTTGTGAATTAAGTCATTTGCTTTTTTCCTGGTACCACTGGATTCTTTCTCTGCCAATTTCTAGACACCGAAACTTTCCACACAACTTTTCACTCTTGCCTCTTTGGGTAATTTTCATCATTGAAAATATCTGATGCATTGTTAGATAATAATTGGCACATTATTTCAGACCAGAACAATAATGGCATAACTTTAGCCCTGTGATTGGTTGGCAAAAGATATATTTTCTTGTGAAAAATTCTCGGTAAAATACGTGGTTAACATATGCTGAAGGACACCTCTCGATTGGCAGGGTTTATGGCTGGAAAAAAACTGAATTAAATGTGTTGATAAGCTTTAAAAGCTGTACCATTTTATTACCTGTCTTACTATTACACCATTTACTTTTTGATGAATATTTTGGGTAATAAAATGTAGATGAATTGCATATCTCTGATTATATATACATGCATAAATACACCACATCAGAAACAGATAATATATGCATGTGTGTTTCTGAATCTTTGGTGTTATTTTCTTTAAATGTACAAGGATGGTCTGCAAAGACTGATTCATCTATTGGCATTAACACTTTGGTCCAAATCACCTTTTTTATAGTTTCCAAGTATCCCATCTGACCTTAGTGACAACTCATTTCAAAAAATGATGAACATTATGCTGTGTTTCATATTAGAAGTGTGGATGCAAAAAAGCATATTACAAAGGATGAAAAAGGTAACTACATGTTGCAATCTATTTCTTATGTAGGTCATTCTCTTTGATCCTCACTTGAAAGCATTACCATTTCCAGGAGATGTTACAAAAAATAAAAAGCAATTACCACCACATCTCAGTTAGAGGAGCTTATAGTATTAAGGGTTCATCACATTTTTCACTCTTCCTCTTTTCCCATCTGAAAAATAATGTTACATGGTCTCAGGCCAAGAAGTTGCGATTTTACTTTTCCATTAGGATTTTTTTCTTTAGCCTTAAAAGAAATTCAACTTGGGAGTAGGACTTTTTAAAAGAGTACTAAAAAATAAAGAATGGATACTCACCCTTTTACTGAACAAGAAACTGTAATAGACGATGCTCAGTCTTTCAATACCATCACCGAATACTAAAATGGCGTTACTACTTCAGTAAAAAGTTTACATTATCCACAGTAGTTTTCCAATTTAAGAAAAGGTTCACAAAACTTGAAATTCAGCAAATTTAGACTATATGAATACCCCAAATTTGAATATATATGTGTGTATGTGTGTGTATATATATATATATGATACAAATGGAAGATTTCACCAATCTAAATAAAAGCTATGAATCCAAATGGCTTAATTCAAATTATTAAGTTATAGTAAAATAATATTAACATTATATATAATTTTAACATTCAAAATAATTTCTGCTGTATTTTACAGATTTACTCTTTAGGGAAGGCAGAACCATATTATTAATATTTTATTAATAGGGAAGCAGGAGCAGCAGTGGCAAGAAATTTCAAAGTTGCCAAGCTGGAGTGAATGGCAGGATTAAAATTAGACATCTGTCTCTTGAAACATAAACCATTAAATACACTATTTTATGTCTAGAAAAATTAATTAATTAATTGCTTCGATAACCAAAATTGGGAACATAATTTTGTTAGACCGACTTATGATAGGCTTGTATTTACTTGTATTTTACAAGTACCAGAGCTTTGCCGGTTATTTTGAGACTTAAGACTTCATTTGGAAATCTGACAAGTAATCTGGAAATATTTTGGTCTTAATTCTTTTAAAAGAAATCTAAAATAAAAGAGATTTGAGAATTATATCTCTCTCCTCAAAGCACCTTATACTTATATCCAATTCTTTGATGGCATTTTCTAACAGTTATGAACCAACTGCAAATATTTTCTTCATATAGAATTGATTGCAAACAATTTATATTTTAAGCTGGTTATGTTAATTTTTAATTTTAAGCTTGGTTAATTTTTAATTCATGCAACTTAAAATATTATACTTGGAGAAACTCCCTCTATATTATTCATTTATGTATCCAATTTTGAATACATTCATAAGCCTTTATGATTTCCTGTTATTGAATCTAAGACTGAGTAAAAACTCATATACCAATTTTTTAATGACTAAATTAATTGAGATATTATATATGAAAATATGTAGCTCATTATAAGTGTTGAATATCACCTTCCCTCTTCACAAGGGCAGACTGCCATTTTCCTTTATAAGTGATAATAATGGTAGGTCATGAAGTACTAGTACATTAAGGGATTTTAATTTTTTTGTGGGGGAAGGGCGGGGTTGCGGGGCAAACGTGGGGAGGGGAACAGGGTCTCACTTTGTCACTCAGGCTGGAGCTTAGTAGTGTAATCTCAGCTCACTGCAGCCTCAACCTCCTGGGCTCAAGGGATTCTCCCACCTCAGTCCCCCTCCAAGTAGCTGGGACCACGGTCACAAGGCACCATGCCTGATTAATTTTTTCCTATTTTTTTGTAGAGGTGGGGTTTTGGCATGTTACCCAGGCTGGTCTCGAACTCCTGAGCTCAAGCAATCTGCCCACCTCTGCTTCCCAAAGTGTTAAGATTATAGAAATGCACACCATGCCCAGCCTAGGAACTTAATTTCAAGTGTTCATCTTCAATGTTAACTTCATTTACGGAAATACTAAGCTTGATATCACTACCTACAGCTTTTCCTGGCACATAGAGAGTGCTCAATTATCTGTCGACATCACCAGATGATACGAACTGAACGATGTCAGCACATTTCTTACTCGATTTTTTTCATTTCTAACTGCTATAATCCTTTCTAAGGTAGGCATTAAATGAAGTGGCACATCAGAGTACTATATTATGTGCTCTGAAAGTAGAACCAAAATAGAGGACTAACAGCCTTTATTTTTTATTTGTCCTCAGATATGCCATGTGTTAGACTTAGAAATTAAAAAAAAAAATCATAATGAATGGCAAATTCTGGATTTGGAGAGATCTGTTTGACATCAATCATGAGGTGTTAATCATTATGTTATATTATTTTATAAATGATCTTACATAGGTAAAAATTTAAAAAAAAAAAAAAAAAACTATGAAAACTGATGGGATCTGCCTTTACAACAAACCAGTAAACCAGTGTCCAATCATTCCCATTATAGGCATGGACAGACAAATCTGAGTGCATCATCTTACCAGGAAGTAAGTCAGGGAAGGAAGCCAACAATTTCTTTTTTCTTTTTTTTTTTTTTTTTTTGAGACTGAGTCTCGCTCTGTCACCCAGGTTGGAGTGCAGTGGCTGGATCTCAGCTCACTGCAAGCTCCGCCTCCCAGGTTTACGCCATTCTCCTGCCTCAGCCTCCCAAGTCGCTGGGACTACAGGCGCCCACCACCATGCCCGGCTAGTTTTTTGTATTGTTTTAGTAGAGACGGGGTTTCACCGTGTTAGCCAGGATGGTCTCGATCTCCTGACCTCGTGATCCGCCCATCTCGGCCTCCCAAAGTGCTGGGATTACAGGCTTGAGCCACTGCGCCCGGCCCTAAAGCCAACAATTTCTATTAAACATCCCTGGAAGTCAAGAATATTGTTTTTCATCCACTACCCACTCTTTTGGGATCATTAATATTTTCTAAATCCATAAAGTATGTATTTGAATATTTTAAGGAAGGAGACACTTATACAAGTCATATAACCAATGGTTTGCACATCATAAAGTCCTTCATGGAAAAATTAGTAAAATCTCCAAGAGAATCAACATATATCTCTAGCTGAGACCAAGGTTACTGCTGTCCAAATCACTGGGGAGGAAGGGAAAGTTTGTCTATTTTGAGCACATTGATCCAATACTGGAAACAAGCTCCAAATTCATTATACATTAATATATCAAGCTTAATATGATGAATGTGTTAAAAATGTGAAAAGAAATATCTTAGTCTTATACCCTTAGGGGAGATTAATTAAAATTGATTTAATATTTTATAACAGTTCAAGCTAAAGTGACTTATGGTTAGTATAATAGAAAAGGCTATTTTAGCTCAAAAGCAAGCCCACTTGAAAGTAAACTTTACATGTAAACAGAATTAGGAGAAAACAACTTAGTGATCAACAGAAATCTTTTCTAGCTTAGTGATCAACAGAAATCTTTTCTAGTTTAGTGATCAACAGAAATCTTTTTATCTATGAAACACAAAGTAGAGAAATATGAATTTTAGAATATCCCTTGGTTTCATACAAATTTGACTCAGGCTACGTATTTTTATCAAATAGAGATTAATAATCTTGCCACTTGGGAGTCATGACCACAGTGACACTGTGACAAAATTTAAAAGGAACACAAAGGTAGATAACAGTTTCCTTCTTAAATATCCTTTTCTTCTCGATTGGATCAGAAACTTCACATTTCAAAGATCAACTGGTATACTTATTTGTACTGCATCTCTACTAATTTAGTTTCCACGGAATAAAAATCCATATGCTATAACCAGAAAACATAATAGCATATAATTTATAAGACGAAGATGGAAGATTTCACCAATCTAAATAACAGTATGAATCCAAATGGCAATTTTTTTAAATCAGAGTTAAGCCAGATTTTTTTTTTTCCTCATGATAATTGAAACACAGGTTTTGTTGTGCCCTGAGTTCCGAGATCCCCCTCAAAGACGACCACCAGAAACCGAAGTCAAAGCCAAGCGGCCGGGATCACTTTATTGCAGGTTCGAACCCGGACCTCTCTCCGTACAGGCGTAGTCAGGAGGGCAAGAGAGAGGTCCCAAGCACAGCTCAAGCCTACTTTTTATAGTAAGGCACAAACAGGTTACAGAAGATTAGGGCATTTTTGCAGTTACAAGATTGGGATTGGTTGACATTTTGAAGTTTGAACATTCGGCAGTTTCTGATTGGCTCTCGCCCTTTTTTAAACCACAAATGTCTAGGGTTTTTTTTTTTTTTTTTAGACAAACTGCTTGCTTAACCATGGGTGGGAGGGGGGTGGTTTCGATTGAGCAAGCAGGGGGTACGTGACTGGGGGCTGCAAGCACTGGTAATCAGAACAGAACAGAACAGGACAGGGACTTTCACAACGCTTGTCCATACAACGTCTGGAATCTATAGATAACATAACCGGTTAGGTCAGGGATCGATCTTTAACCAGGCCCAGGGCGCCGCCCGGGCTGTCTGCCTGTGGATTTCATTTCTGCCTTTTAGTTTTTATTTCTTCTTTCTTTTTTCTTTGGTCTTTTAGCCCTTACAGTTTAATGTACTTCTATATTATTTTTAAAACATAAAACTTACAATGAATCTGGGGAAAAACTGCAGATTTATGAATTCTTATCTCATCTAGAATTCCAGCCCTGCTTTGCAATCACCAATCCTTTATTATATCTCCCTTTCTGATATGCAAGTGTGGACAGATCTCTGGACTTGAATTTAACATTACATTTGTTTTTGCTCTTCTCTTTTAGATTGTTTTTCAATCTCTCTTACTAGATCTTCTTTTATATCCAGAGTTTTCCATTTTTCATTTCCCATTATTCTGGAATTGGAACTATTTTCTTCTTCTGCATGTTCTTCCCGAAGTATACCAAGGTAGTGGCTTCACTTAACCTCCCAAATCCATATTGGCACATCAGCATCTCTATTACATACCATCTTTATTTATTTATTTTAATTAATTATTATTATTATTATTACATTTGTTGAGATGGAGTCTTGCTCTTCACCCAGACTGGAGTGCAGTGGCACGATCTCGGCTCACTGCAACCTCTGCCTCCCCGGTTCAGGCGATTCTCCTGCCTCAGCCTCGGAGTAGCCCAGACCACAGGCGTGTGCCACCATGCCTGGCTAATTTTTGTCTTTTTAGTAGAGACGGGATTTCATCATGTTGGCCAGGCTGATCTGGAACCCCTGACCTCAGGTGATACACCCGCCTCGATCTCCCAAAGTGCTGGGATTACAGGCGTTAGCCACCACACCCAGACCATCTTTATTTTTTTTGATAGTAATTCTAGCTAACATTTCTTGGGCACTTACTCTGTGCCAAACCTATGTGGAATGTTTGACATGCATTAACTCATTTAATATTTCTATGTATTTATGTATTTATTTATTATTTGTACAAACATATGGGATGCATGTCAAATTTTGTTGCAGTATATAATGTCTAGTGACCAAATCAGGGTAGTTAAAGTGCCCATCTCCTGAATACAATATATTTTTGTTAAACTACAGTCACCCTACTCTGTTATCAAACATTGAATTTATTACATCTTACTATATGTTTGTACCTTTTAACCTACTTATCTTCTTCCCTCCTTCCCCTTATTCACCCTTCCCACTCTCTTTTCTCCATCTTTCCACTTTCTGCCTCCATGTGATCAGATTTTTTAGCTTCCACAAATAAGTGAGAAAATATGGTATTTGTCTTTTTGTGCCTGGTTTATTTCACTTACAATAATGACCTTCAGTTACACTAATGTTGCCACAAATGACCTAATTTCATTCTTTTTTATGACTGAAGAGTATTCTAATATGTACACATACATTTTCTTTATTGATTCATGTGTTTCTGGGAACTTATAATTGAAACACAGGTTTAATGTGAAAGATGTGATTCCACATCTTTCCTATTGTGAATAGTGCTGCAAAAAACATATGAGTGCAGATATTCTTTGATATATTAATTTGTTTTTCTTTGGATAGATAACCACTAGTGGGATTGCTGGATTTAATTGTAGTTCTCTTTTTAGCTTTTTGAGTAATCTCTATACTGTTTTCACTAGTGGTTTTACTAGTCTACATTACCACTACAGCCTGGCTAAAATAGTTAAACCCTGTCTCTAAAAAATAAAAAATAAAACTTACAAGCAATAAAGAGATAACTAAGAAAAGCTCTTATGGGGGGGGGGAACCTCACCCTTGATATTTAACGTGGGTTCTTTTCTATTTCCTAGGTGTCTCAGCTGGTTTGAGAAATAAAGGGAAAGAGCCCACGACAGAGAAATTTAAAGCTGGGTGTCCAGAGGAGACATCAGACGTCGGCAGGATCCGTGATGTTTCCCAGCCGTAAAACCAGCAAGTTTTTATTAGCGGTTTTCAAAAGGGGAGGGAGTGCACGAATAGGGTGTGGTTCACAGAGATCACATGCTTCACAAGGTAATAAAATATCACAAAGCAAGTGGAGGCAGGGTGAGATAACAGGACTACAGGATGGGGTGAAATTAAAATTGCTAATGAAGTTTCAGGTACGCATTGTCGTTGATAACATCTTTTCAGGAAACAAGGTTTGAGAGCAGACAACCTGTCTGACCAAAATGTATTGGGCAGGAATTTCCTCATCCTAATAAGCCTGGGAGCGCTACAGGAGACCAGGGCTTATTTCATCCCTTTGGCTTCGACCATAAAAGAGGGGCTGTCTATAAGCCTACCTTCCCGGCGCATTCTCTTTCTCAGGGATGTTCCTTGCTGAGAAAAATAATTCAGTGATATTTCTCCTATTTGCTTTTGAAAGAGGAGAAATATAGCTCTGTTCCTCTGGCTCACTGGCGGCCAGTTCAAAGTTACCTCTCTTGTTCCCCGGACATTGCTGTTATCCTCTTCTTTTTTAAGATGCCCAGATTTCATATTGTTCAAACACACGTGCTCTCCAAACAATTTGTGCAGTTGACACAATCATCACAGGGTCTTGAGGTGACAATCATCCTCCTCAGCTTATGAAGATGACCGGATTAAGAGATTAAAGTAAAGACAGGCATAGGAAATCACAAGGATATTGACTGGAGAAGTGATAAGTGTCCATGAAATCTTCACAATTTATGTTCAGAGATTACAGTAAAGACAAGTGTAAGAAATTATAAAAGTATTAATTTGGGGAACTAATAAATGTCCATGAAATCTTCACAATTTATATTCTTCTGCCGCGGCTTCAGTCGGTCCCTCCATTCGGAGTCCCTGACTTCCTGCAACAAGCTCTAAACTGTAACTTCCCTTCACAATTCTTAACTTTGTTGCTTTTATTTATCTTATTATACTGTGTCTTAAAAAGTTGTTATAGTTAATGTTTTTGATAGGTTCATATTTTAGTCTTTTTACTCAAGACACATGTAGTTTGCATACCACAATTACAGTATTATTGTATTGTATTTTTCTGTGTACTCACTATTACCAGTGAGTTTTATACCTTTAGATGCTTTTTCTTTTCTCATTAATATCCTCTTCTTCCAAATCTGAGAGCTCTCTAGAATTTCTTGTAGAAAATGTCTGGAGTTGAAATTTCTCAGCTTTTGTTTTCTGGAAAAGTCTGATTTCTCATTCATATTTGAAGAATATTGATGTTGGATGTCATATTCCAGGATAAAAGTTTTTTTTCTTTTGTCATTTTAAATATACCATGCCACTCCCTCCTAGCTGTAAGATTCCCACTGAGAAATCTGCTTTCAACTATATTGGAGTTCCTTTATATGCTATTTTTTTCTTCTGCTGCATTTGGGATTCTTCCTCTGTTCTTGACCTATTGTAATGGATTATTAAAGATTTTGAAGTAGTTTTATTTTTGTTTTTTATTTTTCGAGATGGAGTTTCACTCTTGTTGCCCAGGCTGGAGTGGAGTGGCGCTATCTCAGCTCACCAAAACCTCTGCCTCCCAGGTTCAAGTGATTCTGCCTCAGCCTCCTGAGTAGCTAGGACTACAGGCCCACGCCACTGCACCCAATTAATGTTTTGTATTTTTAGTAGAGATGGGGTTTCACCATGTTGGCCAGGCTGGTCTTGAACTCCTGACCTCAGGTAATCCACCCACCTCAGTCTCCCAAAGTGTTAAGATTATAAGTGTGAGCCACTGCATACGGTCTGAGGTAGTTTTATTTATGTTAAATCTGCTTGGTGTTCTATATCCTTCTTGTATTTGAATATTAGTATCTTCCAGTAAGTTCAGAAAATTACCAGTTATCTCTTCGGATAAACTTTCTACCCTGATCTCTGTCTCTACATCCTCTTTAAGGCCAATAGCTTTTAGATTAGTTCTTTTGAGGCTATTTTCTAGATTCTGTAAGCATACCTTGTTATTTTTTATTCTTTTTCTTTTGACTCCTTGCGTATTTTCAAACAACCTGTCTTCAAGCTCACTAATTCCTTCTTCTGATTAATTCTGCTATTGAGAGACTCTGAAGAATACTTTAGTTTGTCAATTAAATTTTTCAGCTCCAGAATTTCTCCTTCATTCTTTTTAATTATTTCAGTCTCTGTTAAATTTATCTGATAGGAATCTGAATTATTTATTTGTGTTACCTTGTATTTCATTGAGCTTCCTTAAAACAGTTATTTTGAATTCTTTATCTGAAAGATCATATATATCTCTGTCTGTCACTCTGGAATTGGTCATTAATGTCTTATTTAGTTTTTTTGATGAAGTCATATTTTCCTGGATGGTCTTGATGCTAGTGGATATTTGTCAATGTCTGGCATTGAAGAGTTAAGTATTTATTCTAATATTTACAGTGTGAGCCCGTTTGTACCCAACCTTCTTGAGAAGGCTTTCCAAGTATTCAGAGAAAACTGAGTATTGTGATCTAAGCCTTTGGCCACTGCAGCTGTATGTGCTTTATGGGGCACTACAAGCCCTGTAACATTGTGACTCTTGCAGACTTGTAGTTGTACCATTTTGGTGGTCTTGGATAATATCTAGGAGATTTTCCTGAGTTGCCAGGCAGAGTTTCTTGTTCTCTTCTCCCAAACAAATAGAGTCTCTCTCTTTGTGCTGAGCTACCTGCAGTTGGGGGAGGAGTGATGAAAGCAATCCCATGGCCACCACAGCTGGGACTGTGCTAGGTCACACCTGAAGCCAACACAGGTGGTCTCACCCAAGAGCTGTGATGACTATTTCCTAGTTAATACTGATGTTTATTCAAGACCCAAGGGCTTTTTAGTTGGCAGGTGATAAATCCTGCCAGGACTGGGTCTTTGCCTTCAGTGCAACAGGTTTCCTTTTGGCCCAGGATGGGTCTAAAAATGCCATCCAGTAACTAGAGCCTGGGACCAGGAGTCTGCTTGGTGCTTTATTTTACTGGGACTGAGGTGGTACCCAGGTTGCAAGACAAAGTCATTTTTACTTTTTCTTCTCCTTTCCTCAAGCAGAAGGAGTCTCTGCCTTTGGCCACCATCACCCTAGGCCTGTGGAGACTACATCCTGGCGACCACTGATGTTTATTCAAAGCACAAGAGCTCGTTAGTCCGCAAGTGGTGACTCCTGCCAGGCCTTGGTATCTCTCTTGAGGGCAACAGGCTCCATTCTGGCCCAGGGTGGGTCTAGCAATGCCCTTCGGGAGATAAGGCCTGAAATCAGGGACTTGAGGAGTCTGCTTGGTGCTTTATTTTACTGTGGCAGAACTGGTACCCAAGTTGCAAGACGAAGTCCTTTTTACTCTTCCCTTTCCTTTCCTTAAGCAAAAGGAGTCTCTCTCCATGACTACCACAGCTAGGAATGTGATGGGTCACACCTAAAGCCAACATAATATTGGGTCTTGTCCAAGGCCCATGGCAACTGCTGCCTGGCTATCACTGATGTTCAGTGAAGGCCAAGGGGTTGTCAGTCAGCAGATGGTAACTTCTGCCAGGATTGGGCTCTTCTCTTCAGGGCAATGTGTTTCCTTCAGGCCCAGGGTGAGTCTATGTCAGGAGCTATGGCCTGGAAAGGGGCCTTCAGGACTATGCTTGGTGTTTTATTTTACTGTGGCTGAGCTGGTATGCAAGTTGCAGGACAAAGTCCTCTTTTCCCTCTCTTGGAGCTATGAGCTCCACTGCCTGGAATTGGAAGAGGGGTGATGTAAGCACTCCCTGGGCTTCCCCAGATGGTGTTTATCTCACTGGGTCACATGCGCCCCAAGTCCACTGGCTCTGAGCCCAGCACAGTACCAGGTCTTGCCCAGGAATTGTAGTCCTTGTGGCCCAGACTGCCTTTCAAGTTGGTTTAGGATCCCAGAGCACTTTAGCCTGTAGTGGTGGGGCTATCTGGAATGCAGACTCTTGACCTCTGAGATAAAAAATTCTCATCTGGCTAGGGATATTCTTAATGTTCCCTTTGTTGGCACCAACTGAGTTCTGCCCTGCATTGCTTTCTGCTGTGACAGGATAGCACCAAGTTTCAATGCAAAGTCTCACAATCACTTTGCTCTCCCTCTCCCAAGCACAGAAATTCTCTCCCTGAACCATGTTACTCTGCTGAAGCATGAAGGAGGGGTCAATGTAGGCGACTGAAGACTGTCTTTCCTACCCTCTTAAGTGCGTGTTTTCTTTATATGATGTTAAAACAAGGTGCTATGATTGCTTATCTGATTTCTTGTTCTTAGGTAGGTAATTTCTTGTGTGAATGGTTGTTCAATTTGGTGTTCCTGTTGGAGGAAAATTGCTGGAGGATTCAATTCTGTGCTCTTACTCCCAGTGAACAAACCCATTTTTATTTTTAAATATCAATATTTTCACAGTTGTCCCATAAATATCTAAACCTAAATATATTGAAAACTATTCACCTCTTTGAAATGCAAATTTCCTGGCTCAGTTACCACATGACTCAGTTGACCAAGCTGTAAATTTCAGAGTTATCCTTGACTCCAAAATCCCAACTATCCAGTCAGAGATAACTGATTCTGAATCCAAAACATCTTTGAGCTATGTCTTTATCTTTATCTCTGTTCTCACTGTATAGGATAAACCTTTCCTGTATATAATTATCTAGTTTATTCCTCACTGTCTTCCTATTTCTCATTCACTATTTTTATGAGTTGATGCTCAAGTTATATTTTTGAAATTTAAATCTAAGACACACTGAGATCTTAGAAATCATCTGTTATATTAGTTTAATAAGTTCAGTGATTTTCCAAAGAAAGTGCCCTTGGGCCATGTGGTCTTCCCTAGAGCATGGTGATGGACATTTAAAACTTCCAACTTAGGTTGCAGTTTGGACAGGAAATAGAGAAAAATGACCTTAATCCATGTAGATCACAATATATAAGGTGTGCATCTCAATAAAACCAATCAAATTTGCAATGCTGATGAATGAATTTAAGATAACCCCATGGGAGTAACATCAAGAGTATGTGATTCAAGTGAGGCATTTCAGGGTAAGAGTTTGTGCTTGTATTAGTTTCTTGTTGTTGCTATAACAAATAACCACAAATTGTTAGTATAAAACAACACAAATTTATTAACTTACAGTTCTGGAGGTCAGAAATCAGACAGACTGAACTAAAATCAAGGTGTTGGAGGGCTGACTCCTTCTGGAGATTTGAGAGTGGAACCCATTGCCTCATCTTTTTCAGCTTGTAGGGACTGCCTGTATTCCTAAGCTTGTGGCTGATTCTCCACCTTCAAAATATATCCTCTAGAATCTGTTTCCATCATTGCATCCCTTTTTCCTTTTATATAGATACATTTCCTTGTTTTCTTTTTATCTAGACACTTGTGATCACATTTAGGTCCCATTCAGATAATCCAGGATAACTTATCTCAAAATCTTTAATCACATCTGTAAAGTCCCTTTTCCTAAAGAAGGTAATACTCAGGTTCTAGGGATCAGGGCCTGGATAATATGGGAGTCCCATTATTCAGCTTACCACAGTGTTCTAGCCCCCAACATAGCTTTCTGCATACACAAAATATATGACTATAAAGAAAAAAACATGTGTACCCTTTAGTTTTACTAACCTTGCCAAATTTCTACTCAATCTTCAAAAATAAGCTGAAAGATCACCTCTTCCATGAGATTTCTTATGCCCTTCACTGCATAACAGACAGACACTCCCTTCATATCATCCTATTGAACTTTGTATATATTTCGGTGATATAACTTGCTGGTATATATCTCTTGCTGAACTCTAGGCTTCTTGCTCTTTTTCATCTTTGCAACCTTAATGATGAGCACAATGAATTACCCAGGATATAATAATACAGTAAGATGTAGTAAAGCTTTGCCATAATTAGTAAATAAAAACATAAAGTGATTTCTAGAATTTCACAAACCCTGTAGAGGTATGGAGAACCCAGGTAAGAACTTCTGAATTAAAAGAAGAAAAAGCACAGCTAGATGGTTTAATATACTGCTTTTACCAGTAATATTAGATGTCAAAAAATACTTTGAGAAAAAAAAAAGCCCTAACCCAAAAGAGTAAATAACTGTTGACAAATTTTACATGCTGTTTTTGTAAGTCATGTCTTACAATTTTCCACCATAAAGAGAAAGTAACAACAAAAGTAGTTGAACATTTTTACTTTCTAGAAACCTAATATGAAGTTAATCCTGGTCGGGCACGGTGGCTCACATCTGTAATCCTAGCACTTTGGAAGCCTGAGGCGGTTGGATCACCTGGAGTCAGGAGTTTGAGACCAGCCTGGCCAACATGGCAAAACCCTGTCTCTACTAAAAATACAAAAATTAGCCACTATGATGGCGGGTGTCTGTAATGCCAGCTACCTGGGAGGCTGAGGCAGGAGAATCATTGGAACCCGGGAGGTGGAGGGGGAGGCTGCAGCGAGCCAAGATCACGCCACTGCACTACAGCCTGGGCGACAGAGCAAGACTCCGTCTCAAAAGAAAAAAAAAAAAAAGAGGAAGTTAATCTCTTCCTCAAAACCATTTGTATTAGTGTGAAAGGTATTTGTATGTATGAAGGTATTTGTAGGGGTATTTCCCCTTAGAGTCACTGTAGTCACATTTACTATACTTTTCATGCTCACTCTGAAGTCCTCAAAGTTGCATTAATGAACTGAAAGAGTTAAGCACTTGATGTGCTAACAGCAAGGGATATTTATAAAAGAAAGATTTTAACTTATTATACACAATTCTTTCTAATCTTTGGTTTGTAGTAATACAAATTACCCATTCACAAGATCATTTGTCAACATACTATTATAATAAAGAGACTTGGTAATATATCATACTTTCAAATTATGTCAGTGTTTTAAAGCAAAACAAAAACTTCAGTTGTTTCCACCAACATTTATCATCTTTCTGTTCCTGACTATTTTCTTCATGAATAATGGTTAGAAATAAAAGAAACTGTATAATCACACAGGCTTGCATTTTACTTGTATATAATAATTGATAAGAATAGCATAATGTCTTAGATGAGGCATATTTTTAAAACAGTGTTTATTTATTCACTAGTCATGGTAAATATTGCTAGAAACTCCATTTCTAACACATCTGTGTAACTAATCAACAACCGTAAGGCTAAAGCAACTAGTACACAATGTCTCCCCCACTGAAAAGTGGCAAACTCCCTTGTGTTAATGATTAAAAATATTTTCTCACTTCTTCTGTGAGAGAATAATCTTGATGTCTTGAAAGTTATTAGTCATCTCATTTGGAAAGTAGGATGGAATGAGCACCTAGACACTACGTTTTTGTTGATGTTGTTGTTGTTGCTGCAGTTGTTGTGTAAATATTTATCAGGGAATACTAACAAAAACAACAAAAATACAAAAAACACAGTCCATACATTTCTAATTTTAAAGTATACCCTATCAGTGCCTAAAATGGAACCAATCAAGATTACATGCTGAAAAAAAAATATTATTGAAAGAAAATATTTTTCAAATACTAATTGCTTCAAGCTTTTAGCTCAGTTGGAAAGAATGGGTGTTAATTACCTTTTGATCCCCATAAGGGTAAATTAAATTTATACAGAGAAATCTCAGATCCCTAGGCACAGATTACACCCTAATGTCTCAGCTGGTGATCCAGTAAATGCATTCAATTGATCACCATGGGGTTTGGTGTGAGAAGTTGGATGCTTATTGTAAATTCATTACAAACAATGTAAAAATAAATTGAAAAAACTTCCAACTCACAGTGGGTAAATCATATCATTTTCATATACAGAAGAACAAGTTGAAAAAGTACGTTTGGCAAAATACAGCAATCAAAGTAACTGAGACTTTGCTTCTGAGTAACCACAATAAAAATCATGTATGGCATCAGATCAATAGCCTATTCAGAGACCCTACAAAACAAATTTATTTTAAATTTCAAAAAATATCAAATTATATCTATTGTAAATATTAAATGACTGTTATGAATCTACACTGGAACTTACAGATCTACATGTACAAGCAAACAGTTACTTTTTAGATGTTTACAATGTGTATACATAATGATCCATGCTGAGAATATGGGCTTTCTTCATTGAACACAATTAAAATTTCACATATATGCAAAAGAAAAGAATGAAAAATAAGCAGATAATATGGGGTGAATTAATGAGCACCTTATTAATTTCAATGTACTCTTTTAACCTTCAAATCATTGGGTACTTCAGATTTTTTTTATATTATACTAAAATGTCACTTAAAATCAAGTTCTATTTTTTAAATATAATGATCTGTGTTCTTCTTAGGCATATAATGCTTTTCACCTCAACTGAATAGCTTCTCTTATTTAATCTATAAGAATTTACTCACCAATTAAGTTAAGAAGTTTAATAGCTTCTAACTTCTACTCATGATAGAAAAGTCAAGGTCCTGATTAAGCAAATATGGAGCTAAATTTGTTTCTTCAGTTTTCAAAAGAGAAAATAGATTCACAAAGTTATGTAGCATGCCCCACACGTAACCGCCCAACAGGTTCACGTTGCCTGTTGCCTAGACAGAGCTGATTTATCAAGACAGGGGAATTGCAATTGAGAAAAAGTAATTCACGCACAGCCATCTGTGCAGAAGACTGGAGTTTTGTTATTACTCAAATCAGTCTCTCCTATCCAAGATCAAAGTCTTTAAAGATCATTTTGCAGTAAGGTCTCTGGAAGTGGCAAGTGCTGATTGGTAAGGCTGGAGATGGAATCATAAGTAAGATTTCCGGCTGTTTTCTGTTCCTGAGTGGGATCACAGAACTGGTTGAGAAAGATTACTGGTCTGGGTGATGTTAGCTGATCCATGGAACGCAGGGTCTACAAAAGACCTCATGCACTGGTCTTAGACTTTACAATAGTGATTTTATCCCCAGAAGCAATTTGGGGAGATTCAGACTCTTGCAGCCAGAGGCTGCATGACTCCTAGATTTCTACAAGGTTTCTAATATCATGGTTAATTTGTTAGTCCTACAAAGGCAGACTGATCCCTAGGCAAGAAGGGGGGCTTTTTGGGAAAGACCTATTATCAATTTCGTTTCAGAGTCAACCAAATACCTTCCCTAGGTTAGTTAGACACACATCCAGGAATGAACAAGGACAGCTTAAAGGTTAGAAGCAAGATGGAGCTGGTTAGGTCTGATCTCTTTCACTGTCATAATTTCCTCAGTTACAATTTTTGCAAAAGCGGTTTCACAAATACTGTTATTAGGTGAAGACGAGATTCAGTCAATGAGTGGCCATAGCGATTTTTTTTTTCCAGCATACCTATCTGCCTTCTAAAGGACCTTCTTGTCTCTGTATCTCTCCCCCTCTCTCTCTAGCATTGTGGTAAGCAGTTATCCATGTGGGTTCTGCATGAGGCATAAAGATCTAGACAAAATCCCATCTCCACTGCTCAGCATCTGTGTGACTTTGAAGAAGTTACTTATTTCCCTCAGTTTTGTTATGAGCAAAATTAAAATGGTAATAATGATTATCTCACAGAGTTGTGGGAAGGATTAAAAGTACATAGTACCTGTAAAGTGTGTAGCACAGTGGCTATCACATATTAAGTACATTATAACGCTAGATGTAGCTATCACACAAGTAGGTAATAATGCTAGCTGTAACTATAAACACCCGTGTGAGTTTGGGCAAATTATTTTACCTCTCTCTAGACTTTGATGTCCTCATTAATAAACAAAATTAGTGTAATGTTCTCTTCCATAAGCCTATTATTTTTGCTGTAAAAATAATAGCAAGCAATAATGTAATTATAATTAAGTAAATTAACATTTTAGCAACTCTTCGTGGAACTATATTCAGTACAAAACAATCTGTTTTGTGTCCCCAACTAAGGGGCTGATTTTTGTATTTCAAAATGAACTTAGCCATTGAAAAGAACATTGGAGAAGAAAGCAGCTGAGGTATTTCTGTAAGGATTACATAATATATTCTGGAAGAGAAATAAGACCTTAGTATGCAATTATTTTAAAGGCTATGTGTAATTAATAGAGTTGTAGGTACTAGAGAGAAGCCCTATTCCTATTCTAGAGACTCCTAAAACATTTGATGAGAAAAAAGGCATATATGATATGTAGAATAGTATAACAATGATTAATCAATGAATTGATGGTATTAATTACTTAATATATGAAGTCTTTGCCTTGTGATCACTCTGCTCCACCCATATTGCAAAGATGCTTTCCTAGAAGATGTTGAATAAGCTCCTGTAGTAAGGTCTTTGAATGTGGAATTCTCTGATTATGTCTTGCTCCCTATTTTCTACAAGGCTTTGCTGAAAATAAAGCACTGAAAGTTCTTCTCTGATTACCATACGTTAACTTCTTCCCCAGTGAGGCACTCCCTTATCCCTTTTTTCTTTCTACACCTTTCTCTCCTTAAGAATATTTTTTAAATCTGTACCTCTTGTCACTGTTTAACATACCATGTATTTTACTTATTTATTGTGTTTATTGCCTCTTTTCTTCTCTTGAAATGTAATTTTTTGAAGACTTTTGTTCTTTTATTCCCACTGCAATAAACCAGTGCTTAGAACATTGCCTATCTTATAATAAAGAGGCATTCAGTAAATATGTTAGAGGAGTAAATAAAATAGCTTCAAGATATTGCAAAAAGTAAACATAAAAAGAAGCAGTAGTTATCACTAAGCAGTGTTACTAGAAAGCTGTGATATAAACATGGAAGAAAAATACACTTTTAACTTTATTTACTTTTTCTACTTTTTGAATCAACAAATTCAATTTCATGCATTCATATTCAAAAGTAAATATTTTAGAAAAAAAGGGTGTCTCACAGAAACTAAATGCTGGAAGTAATTGAGAGAAATAAGTTGGCTGACCTCAGATTAATCTTCCACCTATCTTCTTTGAATCACCACTAGATTTTTCTAAATGTTTATTACACAAGTAATTTTATTTCCTTTATTTTTATGGTTTTTTATATTTTTGTGAGTGGTTGTTTCTCAAATAATAAACTTCAAGAAAATTGTTTAACTCTTTTGGGTTCTTGAAAAAATCAATTCCTGTGAAATTCCATCTGTGTGTTTTGGCAGACTTTTTGATATCAACATGTTCACTTTTTATTCCCCAAGAGAGTTGGGAAAATGAGCTTTTGTTCACACCTACATTTTTTTCTCAAGATAAGTTTTCCCTTATACAAAGAAAACATCTCCTTCCATTACATGCAGGCCACACGATACAAGAAATAGCAAGTTCATGCCAAATGTATCAAAAGTATTGCAGTGGGAACTTAAAAGTCTTTTTCTGAATCCCTCTGAAGTGGCACTATGCAGGTGAAACTAGCCATATGCAGCTATTTAAATTAAAGCTGAATAAAATAAAAGATCAAGTTTTAGTTGTACTAGCCACATTCCAAATACTCAATAGCCACATGTGGCAGACGACTACCATATTGGAGAGTCTATCACTACCGCACTGTAAGAATGGTTTTCCTATCCTACCTGAGGCTATGGCAAAAACAACAAGTTAGAAATCTAGAAATTATGTCTGTAAACACATATTGAATTGGCTTTTTCAAAGCAAGAAGTATTCTTTTTAACTGCATCCTGGCCATTCTTTGGTCAAATACTAGATGATAAAAAGCTGATAAAAGCCTCCAGTGGAGTGCTTGCACACATTGAACTTGCTAGGTTTTCAGTAAATAAGTGCTGAAAGAATTAACTAATTATTATTTTATGATGATTTGTCATGTGCAAAACACTGTTTAAATCCTTTGCAAGAATACACACACACACACACACACACACACACACACACACTCCCAGAAATCATTACTTTAAAACTATCATTTTATTCTCTATTTCTGAGTCATGTTAATTAAAATTTATAGGATGCCATTGTTTTGCACCGAGTTCCTACACTAGATCCCAACAGACCAAACCAAAACAGAGCAAACTGAACTGTAAGGAAGTAGGAAAATCCTCAGACAGACAAGTGTTTTCCTGAAAACAGGAGTTTCAACAATCAGTTGGAAAGAATCCAGTCAACCTCCACGGAAATAATAAGGAAGTCTCTACTTTAACTCTTACATGAAAAATAACCTGAAGTACCTGGTATTAACCAATTTGCTCTTTTGACTACCTGTTTTCTTATTCCTACCTTACGAAACCCAACTGTTCGCCTATGTCCAACATAGCACCTCTCTATTTTTATATGAGATGCTACCTGATTCACAAATCTCAAATAAAAATCAATAATATCAATGAACTACATTTGTCATACTTTGGTTTTTGGATAGTCATCTCTTGGAAAAAAATATTGAATCAGAATTTTCTGGCTCAATTTCACTACATAACAGTTTAAAATAAAGAGAATTCTACTCTGTTGGTTTTAATTCAGGGCACAGGAACATTAGCACACCACATTTTTTTGGTCATACCAAATTCTTTCATTTCTTCATATATAAGTCTTCCTAGCAGGCTCTGTGCCTGCCGTAATTCTTCTCAGGTATTTCACTCTTATTCCTTCTTTAGAATTTAAATCACTTGCCATCCTTCTAGGTAAACAAGTATCTCCTGGCCTTCTCAGCGCTATGAGACTCATATAAAATTATTTCATAGCATTGTGTACTGTGCCTTGATATTTGAGTTTGCACTTAAAAATTTAATTTTGTTGTTTGACAAAAAGCCTACCTTTTTCACTAGAAAATGGGCTTTAGGAAGGCGTGGACTATGACTATTTTTGCTCACCAATGTATTTCCAATAATTGGTAGAAGGTTTACATACAGTATGATAAAAAAAGAAAAAGAAAAAATGAATGCTACCCCTGCCCCTTCATGGCAGCCATCTCTTTCTACACTCCTGGTTTACTGAAATTTACTTAGGCTGTAGTAATAATTCAAGTGCGTGGGTGGCAAAAGAGTCTCATTTTGAATCATTGCCTTAAATGCTTCCTTTCTCACAGCAGATTTCAATCTCCTCCTGTTTAAAGATTAATACCATACTGTCAACATAGTGTAGTGGAAGGTATAAAACTGTAGAAATCAGAATACTTCTGTTCTCCCTTATGTTATTTACCTGCTGCATGACCCTAGGAACTGAGCTTCTGTTTTCTAATCTGTGAAATGGGAATAGAACCACTTGTCTTACTTCACTTAGGCTTAAATAGTTTGTGTAAGGGTCATGTAATACAACTGTGTAAAAATATTGTTTGATATCCAAATTATTATACAGAACTAGGGAAGACACTGAAGCTTCTGAGTGATATGATTCTTATGTTTTCCTCACTCTCTGCCAAATTTAATTTTTCCTCTTCAGTGACTTTCTTTTTATCTGCCCTCAAACACGGAGAACTCTACTTCACCTCTCTTGCTATATTTGCTTCTCCATCTGTCTATCATCCCATTACTGTTCTCTCTTTTACTACCAACTTTTTGCCTTATTTTCTCATCAGATAAGTTATCTGTAAAATCCTATAGTCTTGCCCCTTTCCTTATCACTTTACCAAGTCTGTACTTAAGTGGCCTTTTTCATGCCATATGCTATAGCCATTTTATTATGTCGGTACTAACTGAAGCCAAATTCATGCATTCAGCAATCTCTCCCAATTGCTGAACATATAATGACAGTGCTTATAGTTAGTCTACAGTCTAATCTCAGTATTGCTTCTAAGTTTCTACTTAAAATCCACATTAAAATAATCAGTTTTTTTTCCTGTATAAAATGATGTGCACTAACATTTGACAATAAATTATGAAGTAAATGATTAGTACACTTTGAGACAACTCTTGAGTCACTGGAATGATTTAAATGAATTGCCAGTTTTGTTTTATTTGTGATAGGAGAAAAGCCACCACCACCACCACCACCACCACAAAGAATAACAAAAGCTGATCAAAAAGTAAGTCTTAAAATTAATATAAATCAATATAAAATCAACATTGGCTATTACTTCCCTAAGCAAACTTGCCTCTTCTATAGATGTGTTGCTAAATATAATATGATACATAGTCAATTGATGAATATGTGTGTGTGTGTGTGTGTGTGTGTATATGTAAAAATTTTTTCTTAGAAATAGATTTTTTTTTGGGGGGTAGCCACAGCACTACTTTTGTGGCCTTTAAGCAAGTCAGTCTCTTGTTAAAAACAATATTTATTGACCTCCTATTATATAACAGTCACTGTTAAAAATGTTTATATCCACTGATGAAGTAAAAGGCACAAGTCTATCTTCTTACAATTTATCTGCTTAGAGAGATAATAAACAAGAAAATATACACATGAAATTTAACATAAATGTTCATATAAAAATTCATGGTAGTCGCTACAATGAATACACACAAAATGCAATGATAAAAAATATCATGGGTTAGGTACCACTAGAATCACATAAGTGGGATATTAACAAGGAGGCTCCTGTGGGAGACCAGACATAAGATGGTGGTCATGTGTTAAAGAAAGAGGCCAGTAAAAGTGGAGAGTAACTGACCTATTTGAAATATAGTTAGGAAGCAGAAACAATGGGTCTTACAGAAAGATTAGGAATATGGGATAAAGGAAAGTTAAGAATTAAGGATACAATAGACTTGCTTAACAGAAGACATTCAAATAGCCAATAGGTATATGAAAAATTCTCAACTCCTTTAATGATCAGGGAAATGCAAATTTCCACAATGAGATGAGAAATCAAATAAGATGAAGACTGAAACATGGTCACTGGATTTGTTTACCTGAAAATAGTTTGTGTAATAAGCAACAACAGGAACAATCCCTCACACCCTCCCCCCCCCCCCCCCCTTGAATGTTTGAAACCAAAGTCAAAATTGTAAAGGGATTTTGTGTGAATACTGAGTGCAAAAAAAAAAAAAAAAAAAAAAAAAAATCTTAACAAAGCCAAACAAAAAATAAACAGCACGCAGAGACAAATTTATAAGTCTGTGAGAAGTTTGTGAAGATGAGCAAATTAAAGAAGATATTTAATGAAATTTTTTTTGAAAATGATACAATTTCACATGTTTATACCCCAAGAGTGGCACAAATGAGAATAATTTTAGGTTGGAAATTTTTCAACCATTATATACTTCATAGGAAAATATTTCTGTGATATTAAAAGACTTTCATGGGGAGAAAATAAATGTGGTTAATTATTATCCAATTAGCCTGAAGTATTTTCATGGGAAAAACCATGTATGTGTGAAATAATTCATTTTTGTGTAGGTCCTAGATATCAATTACAAAAGTGTAATATTTTATACTTTATTTACATAATCAAACTATCAGCATTTTTGTTTTTCATGAAAAAAATAAAACTTCAGACCTTTAAAATCTTAATTCATTAAGAGGAATTTGACTTCTTCTCAGTTTTCTCTCATCTTTAACATTAGAGAATATGTTTCTGCCACACAATTTCTTCCCTGGTAACCAGGATAGAATATCAGGGCTAATTTATGATAGGACAAAAATAAAGTAAGTTGTTTTAATATTCAAATGGTGCTCGTCATTTACTCTACTATGTATTTAAATTCTTTCTGCTGTAATTCAGCCTATTTCTTTTTCTCCTAACATGGTTAAAAATATCATTTCTAGTCATCAAACCCATGGTTAAAGGCTTAGGCAGGATAACTTTTGCTGCATTTCAGATCTTCAAAGCAGGGCCTCCGTCTCTTTGAGATGCATATTAATGAGATAGACTAAACAGCGGTACTTTAAAATGCTCTAAGACTCTTTATCCTCAAAATTAGATTCCCTCGCCACCTCTTCCATGCTCCTTCCATGGCATTCCAAGGAAATAAAACTTACAACTTTTTCTATCATAATATAAGGTATTGAAGTGTTGCACAATTCTGTGAATTGTTCTATTCACAGAATAGACTTTCTGAATATAGAAAATTTAGTTTTGCTACTTAGTTCCTAAAGTCAACTGTTTTGAAGTGGGTGCAGCCTGGAAATGTTACTCAACTACACTTATTAATGGCAGTCTTTCTGTTATATGGAATAAATAAAATATCTTTCTTAGCATATTCATAGCCTTCTCAGGTGAAGACAACGTTTTTCCAATTATTTCCTTTTTCATGACTGACTATTTTTTTCAGATATTTTGGTATTCTCTTTCAGTCTGAAATCTGACTTTGTTTAGTTAAATCAGAATCTTGAGGGGCAAGATCCATTTTTTAAAATTCCTGAAGTAATTCCATTTTGGGAATCTCTGGTTAAGGTCATTTTTGATAATTATAACCTCTTTAAGTGATATTGATTGAATCTCTGTACCATGTATACAACATATTTTCACAATGAACCTAAAATATAAGATATTATTAAATACATTTTGCTAATAAAGAAATGCAATTAGAGGTTAAATGCTTGCAAAGACCACCAAATATTGGTTGAACAGAGATCAGACCCTATCCCAGCTCTAGTTCCCAAGGCTGCACACTCTCCATCCTCCCAGTTGCCTTATGGCAGGAGCATGAAACTGTTTGCACGTCCTCTTGTTTTTAAAATCAACTTTTCTCAGATCTCAATGTCTTGTCAACCCTATGCTCCTACATCCACACAGCCTCCCATTCATTTACTTTCCAAAATTTGACTCCACATCACCATCTCCAAAACCTCCTATTACTTATCAGACTGAGTAAAGTACACTCATGTAACAACTTGTCCTTTAAACTTATCATTTCAAGTTATAAAAATGTTGATTGACTTATCTCTCTACCTCAGCTAGCTGTGAGATTCTTAAGAGTATAAGGAGGTTACATTCATTTCTACATCTCCAGGGAGTAACAATCAATGAATATTTATCAAATGAATAGCACTATGTCTAAGCCACTGTCTCAAATTTAGAGGCAGAGGTATTCTAAAATATTTTATTTCTCAAACATTATTTTTTTATGAATCCATGTAAAAACTATATAACTGTATAATTAATGAGGGTTTAAACATGTGTGTGTTTGTGCATGTGCATTTTCTGGGCTTCTAAAATATCTCACAATCACTAGATTTTGCTAGATCATAAGGAGTGAAAGCACAGTCCTGATTCTATTAGCTAGATTCTTACTGCCCAGGAGTGCAAAACTGGGCCACTGCAAGAGGTTTGTGACCTATTTCAATGTAGCAAATTTAGAGTGCTCTATTCTAATACACATTCGGCCAGCATAGCTATCTATTTATCTACCACACTTGGTAATAATATAGAGCTTTTTCTGTAGTTATTTTGCAAGGTACATTTCCATGAAGATTTGCCCTTAGTGGATCAGTTTCATGCAAACAGACACTGTGAAAACCTTGCTGATGTACATCAACTTGTAAATATTCTTCTCCTGCCCATTCTTTTTCCAGCCCTTTGTGAGTCTGATACTAGCAACCCCTTTTAAGCTGTGTCAGATTGCATGTTGACTCTGTGATGCACAATCAAAGAAGCATCAACACATTTATTCTCCTTTCTACTCTGATGCTCTACCATTGGACCCTAAGTCTCTGGAGATGAGGTGTATTCTATCTTTTCCTTCTCTTTTGATTAGGGTGATAGGCAATACACAAGATAAAAATCCTTGCTACCCAGTGCAGCTTCTAACATGCTTCCCATATTAAATTATCAGGTAAACCAATAGCTTTCTATCCTCAAGAAGTAAAGATTTGAATCTTAACATGCAGCTTGCAGGCCACTCAACAAAGTCATTATATAATAGATTTCATTCAAATAAAATTGCTTCCAGAACTCAAGCTGCTAGTTAGCAGATATAATATTCAGCATCCCTCAAGAATATGCTTCAATCAAAACAATGTTAAAAATGAGCGAAGTAAATGAAGATATATTTTATCATTGGGCAGTATCAAAACAAATGGAGCCACTGCTCATTGTGCAATTCATGAGACTGATGCCTTAACTATTGATTTCCTACTCACTGTCCTTGTAAGAAGGCATTTTATTTTTGCCTATGTCATAAATCCGACTTTAAACAGTGTAAGAAGCTTTTAGCAAGAAAATTTTACATCTGTTTATGTCTGAAATTAAAACCACCAGAATTGAAAGGAAGAAAAAATAACCAAGGGGGTTTTCAAAAATTTAAAACTCCATCATGCATAAATGGAGCTCATCAAAGAAAGTAATTTCCCTGCAGAAAACACTCCATCTTTTGTTTTATGTAAGTTATCAACATGAATATTTTATTCTCAATGAAACTGGCTTTTCCCCTTTGTGTTTCCAAGTTTTCACATGGTGTCTCAAATAAATAGGCTTCTTTCCTTCCAGCCCACTCTATTATTCAGGTCAGTTGTGATAAAATATCTTCTTTGTCTACTGTAAGTAGTAATTATAGATTAAACTTTACTAATTCAATATTTTTTATTCTTAATATTGTTATGTTTTGGAGACTAGAAACACTGACCACTTGAATTTTCCTGCAGTAACAGAAAATCATTTTTTTTCCAGGTTGGAGCGCATTATCTAGTGTACCTATCAAATTGAAAAGTATATTTTAATTTATTTTCATTTTTGATCCAAACTATGTCATAACACCTCCATGGAATGATAACTCTAGTTGTTCAATTTACTGTAGCCAGTCCAATCAGCCTAACTGGATGCTATAATCATTGAGTCTCATTTGCCTAGGACTGCACTTCAATGTATGGTTTTTCTGCCTCCTCACCTACTGACTTAACATTCAAGTCACTTGCTGTTTCTGCTTGCTCTGACTATACCTTGGGTAACTACATTGTGGTGTATGCAACGTGAAATTTATTTTTTTATTTGTAGATATATCGAAATAATATTTTATTGTTGTTTACATTAAAGTTTCCAATCAGAATTAAAATGTACTGTTAACAATTGATTGAAAAACTAAAGCAAATATAGCCATTAGTCCTATCTTCTGTGAGTCTAAGAGATACAATTTAAAAATTAATTTTAACCCAGAATGAAAATATGTTTATAATTTTAAGCTTTTGAATAGTAATATATAAGTTCACTCCCTATGTTTTCAGATATTCAGCTAAATAAGATGTTGTTTGTTAGGTTGAAATTCCTATAGTTCAACTTAGAAACAATCTTATTTGTAAAAGTTTCAAGTTCTCAAGCCCTCATAATTTATAAGCAGAAATGTTTTTCACATTGATGATAATTTCCTTATATACCAGATCATAACATTCAAATCCTCACACAACCAGTTAACATCTCAATTGCGTAACTGAAGAGAGTATTCATAATTTATTTGATATTAAAAATTATTCTGATTATAATGGATGCTGGTAGAACCCAGGCCGAATATTTGCAAAGTAATTCTTTTCAAAGGAATATAATGAAAATGGAAAGTACTATGCATTCTTTAACTTCTGCATAACTTTATATAGCTTGTATCTTATAGCCATCTAAGCAAAAATAAAATGAAATACTGAAAAATAATAAATAGGCAAACATCAGTCATATTTGTTCTTGCTAGATTAGCTTACTCTTAAATAAAGCCCTATAAATAGGGCAAATAGTCAATGATCATAAACTATGTCAAAGCTGAGTTTTTGACAAATATGACTTTCAGCTTCCTTCAGTCTCTGGTTTCTGTATAGCATTGCCCTTTAAAAATGCAACCATAAATCAGTAGCGTTACTTGCACTGTAATGTAAAAATGACAAAAACTATAGCATAACTCACATAAATAGAATGTTATGCTAATACTCAAATCCTTCACTCAAGGCAATAGAATTTAATTTTGAAGCAAGGCAGTCCTTCATCCTTTCCATTAAGCATATTCCAAATAATAATAATAATAATAATAATAATAAAGTGATTAAACCATATTGTCCCTATTTTATCCTGATGATCTACCATTATAAATATTTGTCACCACCTCTTAGTCCTATCATTCAAAATATAAATATAACAGCAGCTAATGTGAAAAAATAAATTTACAAGTAACTAGATTTTCCCCAATTTTATATTTAGGGCTATTCAATAGATTTTAACTATGAAACCCCCTCTTTACTCAATCCTTAAATGTAAGTTGTACATTGGAGACGTTTCAATTTAATTTTTCTTAGTAACATCTACCATGTCGTTTCTTTTAAGGATAAGAGCAGCGATTTATTAAAATGTTTAAAGCAGAATAAAAATTTAAGAGCTTTATAAACTTTACTTTGAATCATTAAAGACAGTTCAAATTAGTTATAAGGTGTGTCATCTATAACAGGTTTTACTAAAAGAACAGTTTGGAAAGCTAAAGTATTCTCACCAAAAAATGAAAACATCTTAAAACTATGGGAGTAATAGTATTCTTTATGAACACTGGCTTCATTAGGATGACTTAAATTTCAGCAAATACATTTTAAATGATACCATTTAATTAGACATAAGGGATTATAAAATCATCTAATAAGTTTAGCTTAATTCTTAGTTGGGCTACTAATAAGTACTCATGCAAGTCTGGCTGTGAATAAAGTACTCAAGCATAATGTGTCAATAAAATTAAATGTAAGCAAAACATTTTTTTTTTTTTTTTTTTTTTTTTTTTTTGAGACAGAGTCGCTCTGTCGCCCAGGCTGGAGTGCAGTGACTGGATCTCAGCTCACTGCAAGCTCCGCTTCCCGGGTTCACGCCATTCTCCTGCTTCAGCCTCCCGAGTAGCTGGGACTACAGGCGCCCGCCACCTCGCCCGGCTAGTTTTTTTTGTATTTTTTAGTAGAGACGGGGTTTCACCGTGTTAGCCAGGATGGTGTCGATCTCCTGACCTCGTGATCCGCCCGTCTCGGCCTCCCAAAGTGCTGGGATTACAGGCTTGAGCCACCGCGCCCGGCCCAAAACATTTTTATCTGAAAATTTCCATAGCTGTCTTTAGTCTTCAGATATGTATACTTACTGGGTTCCAGACAGATAAAACAATTTTTAAAAAACATAAAAATGTGCTATTCCCTATGATCAATTGTTTCTATGTAGATTTTAATTTGGTAAATTCAAAACTAAGTTCAGATGCAATAATTAACTTTTTTCGTGTTATTTTTGGTTTATCTATAGCTCCTCACTCTGATATTCATTACTTTTAAATTTATCATGCTTTAAATATGAATTTTAATTTATATATTTTAAAGAAATATTTAACTTTAGCATCTACCAAAGGATATATATAAATTTTACCATATCAACATAACTTTAGCATTCATATCTCTTATAATTTTTTCAAATATTTAATGTTTCACAAAATACAAATTTTTTTCTCATGCAAATTCAACTGTACCCCCAAACAAAGGTTTGATTGTTCATAAAATTTGCATTATATTTGTTTATATACAATAGTACAACAAAAGAAGAAGTGAGGCAACTGTTAAAGTAATTTAGGCCAAAACACACACATACTTTCATTTAAAATAAGCGTCAGATTTGAAAACTTTCAGTTTAGTTGTTTATTTATTTTTTTTGAGTCTACATGGAAGGTGTGCAAAGCATTCTAAAATAACTAAAGAAAAATAGTCACAAACACTTTTGAAAACATAACCTACAAAAGTTTAAATTAGCAAAATTTGCAACACATTATTATAATTGATAATGTGCAATAATATACTATATTACTTGTAATAAATAGGAAGCTGTTGCTCTCCCATTAAAGGTTTACATTTTATGAGAAAATAGTATTAAAAAAGGTGAGGCCAATAATAATTAAAAGTGATAATTATTGACATAATGATGAAGTATCAGGAGCCAACATTAATAGTTTATATCTATATTGACCTATAATTAAGCATGGATATTTGCTAAGTACATTTTAACATTTAGTGAATTGTTCTATACCTAAATTTCTGTAGATTTCATCATAACTTCCTATGCCAATTGCTGATGTCTTACTCTATTTCTGTGTGTGTTGTCTTATAGTTGAAGTACTACATTGTTTTAATCAGATCTTTTTTTCTTTTTTGTTAAAGATAGGATAATTATTGGAAAGAACTAAGAATTTTGAGTGAATAAGGCCTAAAACTCATTGTAAGTGGAAATACATAATAAATATGTTTTTGTCAGTGCTAGAATAAGCTGTCACTGATATTCTCCTTGTATAAAAGATAAGGTGAAGAATCACTAGTTTGTTTGTTTGTTTGTTTGTTTGCTTGTTTCTGAGACTGAGTCTCACTCTGTTGCCTGGACTGGAGTGCAGTGTTGCTATCTCGGTTCACTGCAACCTCCGCCTCCCGGGTTCAAGCAATTCTCCTGCCTCAGTCTCCCGAGTAGCTGGGATTACAGGCTCCCGCCACCGTGCCCAGCTAATTTTTTGTATTTTTAGTAGAGACGGGGTTTCACCGTGTTAGCCAGGATGGTCTCAAACTCCTGGCCTCGTGATTTGCCCGCCTCAGCCTCCCAAAATGTGGGGATTACAGGCGTGAGCCACTGTGCCTGGCCAGAATCACTAGATTTTTATATTCTATGTCACCAGCCCTGGTATACCCAGTATTGGGCCTATGCAAAAATGAATAAGCCAACTAAGTATATAACTTTACTTTGGGGAAAATGTCCAGAAATATCCCACATATCCACCACAACTAGTTACCGAATCTTTTCAATTCGACTAGAATTAAATAAGTAATTTCATTGAAAGCATCACTTTGACAGAGCCAGTAAAGTGGAATTCAGTGCCTCATTTGCAGAGTAAACCAAAAAACCCATAAAAACCAAAAACAAAACAACAAGTACATTTATCTCATGGAGAAAATAAGAATAGATGATTTAGTAGAGTTATATCTTCTCTATTTTTTCCATCTGATGGGTTATCAGATTAATCACTGTTAGCTTAGAAACATGAAAAGTAAAACCTAGAAAGACTGAGATATAGAAAGAAAAAAGATAGTGAAGAAGATGGTTCCCAGAAGATACCAGGACAGAGATCGGACGTGGTAGAAGCAGGTTATACCCTCTTTAATTCTGAAAACGATGCCACACGTAAGGAAGAGAGTCACCCTGTTAATGATGATAAAGATTAACACTTTGGCACTCTGATTTTAAACAATTGTCTCTGGAACCTCTGCCATCACAGTCACAGACACTGTTGTCAAATAAATTAATTTTCTTTTTTTTTTATTTTTTTCAAATATTATTTTTTATTATACTTTAAGTTCTAGGGTACATGTGCACAATGTGCAGGTTTGTTACATATGTATACATGTGCCGTGTTGGTGTGCTGCATCCATTAACTCGTCATTTACATTAGGTATATCTCCTAATGCTATCCCTCCCCCCACCCCCACAATAGGACCCGGTGTGTGATGTTCCCCTTCCTGTGTCCAAGTGATCTCATTGTTCAATTCCCACCTGTGAGTGAGAACACGCCATGTTTGGTTTTCTGTTCTTGCGATAGTTTGCTGAGAATGATGGTTTCAGGCTGCATCCATGTCCCTACAAAGGACATGAACTCATCCCTTTTTATGACTGCATAGTATTCCATGGTGTATATGTGCCAGATTTTCTTAATCCAGTCTGTCACTGATGGACATTTGGGTTGATTCCAAGTCTTTGCTATTGTGAATAGTGCCACAATAAACTTACGTGTGCATGTGTCTTTTTGGCAGCATAATTTATAATCCTTTGGGTATATTCCCAGTAGTGGGATGGCTGGGTCAAATGGTATTTCTAGTTCTAGATCCTCGGGGATTCGCCACACTGTTTTCCACAATGGTTGAAGTAGTTTACAGTCCCACCAACAGTGTAAAAGTGTTCTTATTCCTCCATATCCTCTCCAGCACCTGTTGTTTCCTGATTTTTTACTGATTGCCATTCTAACTGGTGTGAGATGCTATCTCATTGTGGTTTTGATTTGCATTTCCAGGTGTTGTGTGTCTCAATTTCTTTTGGTTAGGAAAAGGAATTCCCTTCCCCTTGCACTTCCCAGGTGAGGCGATGCCTCGCCCTGCTTCAGCTTTCGCTGGTCGGGCTGCACCGGGGTAGCAGTGCCAACTGTCCGACATGCCCCAGTGAGATGAACCCAGTTGAAAATGCAGAAATCACCCGTCTTCTGTGTTGCTCAGGCTGGGAGCTGGAGGCTGGAGCTGTTCCTATTCTGCCATCTTGGACGCGCCAATCAATAAATTAATTTTCTTTCTTTTTTTTTTTTTTTTAGATGGAGTCTCGCTCTGTCGCCCAGGCTGGAGTGCAGTGGCCGGATCTCAGCTCACTGCAAGCTCTGCCTCCCGGGTTCACGCCATTCTCCTGCCTCAGCCTCCTGAGTAGCTGGGACTACAGGCGCCCGCCACCTCGCCAGGCTAGTTTTTTGTATTTTTTTTTTAGTAGAGACGGGGTTTCACTGTGTTAGCCAGGATGGTCTCGATCTCCTGACCTCATGATCCGCCCATCTCGGCCTCCCAAAGTGCTGGGATTACAGGCTTGAGCCACCGCGCCCGGCCAATAATGAATTAATTTTCAAATGAATGTAACCAACATTGAATACATACATACTTTAAGTAGACTGGCACCTATTACATCAACAAAACTAAGTGATGCTGTAATATTTGATAGTATGATTCTTCAGTCAATTATCAATTCAGATTTAATAGTAAGAATTTCTTGCAAGATGCCTTGTAATAAAAATATTTTAAGAGACATTCATGGTTGGGCATGGTGGCTCATGTGTGTAATCCCAGCACTTTGGGAGGCCTAGGTGAGTGCATCACTTGAGCCCAGGAGTTCAAGACCAGCCTGGGCAACATGGTGAGCCCACATCTTTACTAAAAATATAAAAGTTAGCTTGACATGGTGGCACATGCCTGTAGTACCAGCTACTTGGGAGGCTGAGGTAAGAGGATCACCTGAACCCAGGAAGTCAGGGCTGCAGTGAGCCAAGATTGCACCAATGCACTCCAGCCTGGGCAACTGGAATGACACACTGTTTCAAAAAAAGAAAAAAGAAAAAAAAAATCACAAATATTTGCTCTTTCTGACCTTTATTTCAGGAAAACAGGAAGAGAACAGGTAAGAGTCTCTGCAGCTCAAGCCTCTGTGGCTACACTGTTAGGGAAAAAACGGAAAAGGAAATCTGAATCTGATAGTGGTAATGAAAGATACAGTCAGGGAAAGGATGTACCAAAAAAGTAAAAGCAGTGCTGAAGCATAACAACAAATGACATCAACAAGGATCTGTTTCTTGGGCAGAGACCTACGCATTGCACAAGGTCTCACACTTAGAAGGGTTCCATACTTGGCTCTGCTGCTGCCATCATGAAATTATGAATAATTTTTGAACAAAGGATCTATATTTTTATTTTTCATCAGCTCTAGTCCTAAAACTGGCTTAAGTTAAATGTGTTTCCTAAGCAAAGAGAACAGGCAAGTTGAGAAGTCAAGAAGAGCTCAGAAACCACAACAAGAAGCCTTCCAGAAAGGGAAGAAGGCTATTTGGAGATCAAGACACAAAAGCAAAGAGGGGTTGGTTCATGGTATTTGCTGAAAATGGTTGTTCTGAAGATTGAAATTTTAGATAAGTGCCAGGATTCATGGATAGGAATATGAACAGAAACTATCAATAGGAAACATATAGGTGAAGAGATGATTATTGGTACTCCTCAAAATTTTAAGGGAGATTTTTAAAGAAGTGTCATTTCAAAGAATAACAGGTGCAACAACACATTGCAGTAATACTAATTATGGAGTAACACTAATTAACAGAAGCACTCCATTTCAATGAGCAAATAATGTTTTATCAAAATAATGAAAGTATATCCAGTTGTTGGATAGATTTTGGGCATCTAACATTCAGAATGGAGCCCTGGAATAGATAGCGTCTATTTTAGATTTTCAAGTGGAGTTACGAGGTAGTATCTTCAGTTTTTCTTTGACTTTGTGTAAATCAAACATGACTATAAAATTTTAGTAATTTCGTTGAAAATAGAATTCTTATGTACATTCTATGTTAATATATGCTTTTTATTTCTGAAAAGCTTTTATAAAAATCCTATAAAGGATCATTTCAAGAAATAATACTGCTTACACCATCTCCCATTTTCAAAAAAGCATTTCTACATAAACCTCTCTACTTGGAGTTTATTTATGGGAAACAAATAGTAGATTAACACATGTCAAAATTGTGTTTATGAACAACTTTTGTCTTAAATTACTCAGTGCTGTAGTTTAAAACAATTCTCTGTCAAATATCAGAACATGTTGGAAATGAAGATGATTATACTTTTATTCTAAACAATAAATAGACTGACATTACATTAAGGCAAAGTGCCAATGTAATAGAGTTTAATATAGTTTTATTGGAAAAGAAATTTCATTTACAATTACATAACATCCAGGCTATACCTCCGTTCAATAAAAACCTAAGGGAAAAAAATGAGGTAGCATAAGAAATAACCCCACATGTTAAACCTAATGATCCACCTGTTTGCGTGAATGTATGTGTTGATTAACTGTTAAATATGGAAATCCTACAGAAGATGTAACACTCCCTATTTTGCTTCATCCTTGTACAAAATATACAATCTGGTTTGTCAGTAAAAATAAGTGGTAAAAATAAGACAGAAATCCAAGTAATCATTTATTTTGTTACTCTCTATCAAAAGTGCAATTACTAACGGCAAATTGAATAAATTATTTTCTCACTAAAAAGATTGTATTCTGGATCAATGTGTGGATGGATGGTTGGACTGTAAGAACAAGGAGCCTCCTTGAAGGGCACAGGCTTTGAAACTGAACACATACTTGAATTGTACCTGGAATATCCTCAATTCCTGCTTTATGTTGGAAATTTATATATCATTTCCAAGTCTCAGATTTCATACCTATAAAACGGGTTTCATAAGCTAAGATTATTGCAAGAAATAAGATCACCTGGAACATAATAAATAAAAATAAGTTGAATAAAAATAAATCTAGATTGCCTTATAAATACAAATCTACATTGGGTCTGATTGCAACAGATCCCATACCTGAAAAGGAATTTTATAAGAAAAAATATAAATGATGGCATTAAAAAAGCTAGAATTAATTTCAATTTGATATGTGAAGAAATATAGGGTTATGAAAGAAGTAGAATATTTAGGAGAAATAGTCTAATTTTATAGGAATATTTGAATTATCCTAAAGTGAGTGAAAACTGGGTTACGTTAGACAAAATTTTAGACATAAGCAAACTCCACATGCTTCGACTTAGATAAATAATCATTAAGAACTATGATGGCTAGAACTTGTGTTCATTTTCCCATGCAAAGTTAGAATAGTCCTTGCCCTTATCTCTGTCATAAGAATATTATCATAAAACATGCTTGAAAGCACTTTGAACTGTTTGAAAGTTTTGACACATGTGTTTGTGTACATAAGCTCCACTTCCTCCTGAGGGGCTATGGTATTATTTGGATTATTTCTTTAAGTGCTGTTCCAGGATGGGCTCTCTTGGCCACTTTACCATCACTCTAATAACTGCGTTGCTGAAAATTACTTCTTGTGTCTGGTTCTCCAGTAGAAATGATTAAATAGCTCACATAATTCAGAATCATGAATTTCAATTTTTTATTTTGGACTCTATCCATGCGCAGAAACTTAAATAAGTGGCACCAAAAATATCTTTATTTATACTATAATAAATTGCTTTACCCAGTAAGGTCAAATTACTCCTTGTGGAATTACCTTGAATACACTTAAAGAATTAGATAAATCACAGATGACCTTTTTTTCCTTTCCTCCATTTATCTGATTAAAGTCACACCTCATTTTAAAAAATCATACTTTGGAAGTTTTATGAACTCATCTGACTATGTCAAATATAGATTTTTGCCAAAGTCAAAAGACCCCTGTTAACAAGCATGGAAGCCAAGGATCTTGATGATTACTTCAACAAGTAATAATCAAATTCCAACAAGGCACAGTGTAAAATAATGTATGCTCTCTTGATGTTAAAATCCCGAAATGCCTCCATTCCTCTTGATTTGGACCGTGTTATAAGACCAAAAATTTTCTTTTTAAGGCACTAAAAGCTCTTATGTGCTTTACAATGGGGTATATAAAAATATCAATTCCTCAAATACATAAGAAATAATTCAGATGATCACAAACACTACCAACCTTTCTTTTATTATGGCCGTGATAATCAGATCATTGTCTCAAAAGAATTGTAAAGACATTTTTTTTGCACTGCTTTTGTTCCAGAAAATAGTATCCAGAGAAATCCCTGATATTATTTGCCATCATCTTGACATATTGCTACTTCTACACGTAAAAATATTTGCATCATTGACATATACATCCATAGACTTGCTAGCTTATTTCATTTGACATTGTAACATCATATCCGTGGGTTTATATTATAAGAATCTCATGAGAATGTCAATAGACACAAAATTCCATTATGTTGGAGGGGAATTAGTGACATTAGAAAAATAGTGTGAAAAATGACTGGATATTTCATTTCTGGGAAACTTTCTTTATTAAAACGAAAAATACTCGAATTATTTAAACTAATTTCTATATGATTTTCTCTTTTAAAAACATTATTTTTTCATATTTAAAAGATAAAGTAGCAAAATGTGTTGGCTAAAATAATTTGGTATTTTTTTGTCTTGGTATCTTAATTTATTTGACAATTTTAATGGCAATGTTACCCAGGCCAAAAAAGACAGGGAGGGAGGTCTTCTTCACTTGTCACTTGCTGCTCCAGCATGCAGCTCCACAGCATGAGTACAGAAAAATCTGGTAGGGATTAAGGCAGAGTATTGAAATCTTAAGCCAAATACTATTTCTGTTACTAATAAATTAGAAATCACTAGGTTGATTTAAAAGCCATCTGGGGATAAAACTCAAGTACTTCAAATTTCACAATAGATAAGAGGGCCCTTTTCTTTTATTTATATTTTTATTTTATTTTAATTCCATTTTGAAGTATGACATCCTGTCTCATCCCTTGGTTATAGCATGGGACAAGTTATTTAGTGACAGCTACAGGAATAGCCTCCACTGCAGTTACTTTCATTCACAGCATGAAGGAAAATGAGTTGGATGCTTTTCAGTTGACAGAGCAGAACTATGAATCTTTCAGATGTTCCCAATTTTGTATGCTGCTAGCCAAATCATTTTTATTCTTCTTACTGATATGGATATTAATGTGTAAGCTTCCGTAGAGTCTCTTGTTTTTATGCAAAAGAAGGGCTGGGTGTTTTGCAAAAATGCGATCCTATATGAGTTTTCTTTCTGACTTTATGGAGTCCAGGAGTACCTCACATTCATTTATAGCTCAGCTGACAGGGGCACAATGCACATTATTACTCATCTGCTCGGTGATTTAAAATCACCTGTTGGCGACTACTGCTGATATTAGCTCAATTATTTTGTTAGATGTATTGCTTATAAAATATATGTATGATGAAGACAAAAACCTTTTGTAGATTTCTAATCTTCTTAAATCTTTTTTAAAAACTGGAAAATTTCCATTCAAGGACTAGTTCAGTTCCCAGTAGTTAAATGATGGACGTGCTATTTTGATAACAAATCATTATTATTTGGGCCTTCCGGGTGGAAAGTGAACAGCTTTTGTAATCAGGCAGAAATGACAGGGAGTTATAGTCTTCTATTTATTAGCTGGGAGACATCAAACAATGGAAGGAATAGAATTGATTTTTAGGATAACTTTGAGAATTAAATGAAATAGTTTCCATACAGTTGTGATGGTTAATTTTGTACATCAACTTGACTGGGCCTGGGGATGCCCAGACAGCTGGTTAAACATTATTTCTGGGTGTTTCTGTGAGGGTGTTTCCAGAAGAGATCAGCAAGTGAATTGGTGAACTGATCATCCAGTCCGGTAAGGACCTGAATAGAACAAAAGGAGGAGGAAGGTTGAATTCGCTCTCTACCTTAATGCTTGAAGTGGGACATCAACCTCCTGCCCTCAGTGCTTCTGGCCTTCAGACTCAGACTGAAATCTACATCATTGGCTCTCTGGCTCTCAGACTTCAAACTTCACTACTGGTTTCGTTGTATCTTCAGCTTGCACATAGCAGATGGTGGGACTTAGCTTCCACAAACATGTGGACCAGTATCATGTGTGTGTATATATATATGTGTGTGTATATACATATTTCATACACACACACACACACATTTTATTGGCTGTGTTTGTTTGCAGAACTCTAATACAATAGTACCTAGCAGAGGTCTGCCAGACATGTACAAAAGCACCTCCATTCATGAACGTTTGGATTACCTTTTTCACAACAGTTCCAAGAAGAACACATGTTCATTTTTGCAGTAACAGTTTTCTCAGTAATTAAAAGAAAATAAGCTTTGACTTTAAAGCATCTAGATGGTCTAGATATTGTAGTCCAAGTCTATTGTGACTCAGAATTTGAGTGGAACTCAAGCATCAGTATCAATATTTTAGATAAATTTTAATGATTTATTTATTCACGCTTGCCTTCTAATTGCTCTTCTAACCTCTTCTTTTGGCATTCCTAAAACTTTGTTCCCATTGAAGAGGAAGCATGTGTTTCCAAGAGTTGTCTATTTTTATTACCTATAAGTTTGCAGAAAAGATGGAACAAGAGTGAGACACAGAATAATACTTTCTCAGCCTATATATGTGGTGAGAGAGGCTGTGTTCACAAGGTTTACTTTATTTTATGTTAGTCATTTTACCCAAAATATTTATTTAGACGCTGTTTTTCTTTCCCTACTTATTGATTTGAAATACATTTTACATGATTAATGTTTTTTATAAAATAATGTTTGTTTTGTTCATAAATGTTTGCCTTATGAATTATGGGAAAATGAATCTAATTTTTGGAGGACTGAGAAAAATTATATTTTTCATCTAAATCAATAAAGACATTTTAATAAACATATTCTACTTTAAAATTAATAATGGTGTTAAGTGGAAAGGATAAGTAGTATATAAAGTACTCAAAGGAGAAAAATATATTTTATTGGCTCATTGCTGCCATCTGCAAATGAGCCAAAGAGTTTGTGTGAAAACATATTTTTCTGTCTCTGCTTACAGCTCTTCCATCTCTAGGAGTCAACCCTAGAAGAGATTTAATAGGTTACATCAAACTCAGGCACCTGTGTTATTTGATTTAACATATAAAATATTAAATATATACACACATGTTTCATATTAATGTACTATATATACATATATAATATACAATTATCTTATATATAATACATATAATATATTCTTTCAGTTATAATGAACTATTGAAATAAAGCCTAGAATTTAAAGTCTTTTTGTATCAGTCATGATAATTTTCATATTGCAATAACCAATACTTTTCTGTATTTTAGTAATATAATTATACATAACATCATCCCTTCTCATACTAAATGCCCACCAGGTACACACTGTAGTCTCTTTGTATTGTCATTGTCTTCATTCTCAGAATCAGGCTGACAGAATAGCCCCACCTGGAGCACTTCAGTGGTAGAGAGAAAACGAAGCTGACTAATCTCGTAACGACAAATACCCAACCTAAGGAGACACTTGTCCTTAAAACTTATTAGACAGAGCTAGTCACACACATCAGACAAAGTCAAGGGAGATAGGAAGTGAAATTCTCACATACACCCAGCAGAACTGGCCCATTTGGAAAATGGCTCTAGTTACTATTAAACTAAAAACTAAGTTGTTACTGGCAGCAAGAGCACCTTGAATACGTGTATTTACTCAGCAGCTGCCACAGAGATTGGCACCAAGAAGGTGCCCAGAAAATAGATACTGAGTGAGGAAGATTATTGTTAAAAACAAAATTGAATGTCAGTAATTTTAAAAAGCCATCCTCTCAGTAACCTTAAACTACCTGTTGAGGAAAGATTGAGATTAGCATTACATAGACTCAAATCAAATTGGCTTGTGCTTCATGGCAAGTTGTAATCAATAACCTCTAATTCCTTATTTTTAAAATGCAAATGAAACCACCTGCCCTAGGGTAGAATGCAGAAGTAGTTTTAAGCTGCAGTATGCTTATAATATTAAATAGATCTCATTTCTGCCATACAGAGATGAAGCCACGCAAGAAAATCCAGCTGGGATAGGTTTATAATCCAAATAAAAAATCAAAATTGCAATTATAAGCACAGATGGAAATATACAGCTCTGGATAGTGTCACTAAGTATAAATCCAGGAACAATTTTGAAGCAAAAAAAAAAAATATTGATTAGGGAACATAGATTTCCTCAATTGGACAATCTGGAATGCCTGCCCAAATTCCCTTGATTTTTCCCATGCCTTGCCTGCCAGCATTACATGTCATCTTGTAGTCAGTTCACTGACACCCTGTAGCTCAGTTGAATAAATAAATCAGTAAACAAAGAAAAATATGCTGAGGCATGCTGTCACTTAAGAAATAAATGTAGTTGACTAGAATTACAGAGAAAGGAAACAGAATATTGAAGTATAAAAAGAAATAATGTGTGAGTGATTAAATGTGAGGTCGTGCACAGGGAACTGTAAGACAAGTGAAGGAAGAATTATTACAATGGAGACATTTAGGCTAAGATGGACAAGGTCTGTGTTCAAAGTACAAATGTGTATACTTTTTTAAAGAAACCTTTGTTTTTGGTAACTCATTAGGTTTTATAAAGCTAATGACTAATCAACTCCAAAATATAAACTATTAGAGAATCCACTTACAGGAGCTTTGAGGTTCAGCCATACTACTGCTATGCTGAGGACTAGCAATATTCCTTGGATAATTGGATTGCATTGCCTGCTGCTTTTATATCTCATCTCACTTAGGCATGTATTTGATATTCAGAGAAAATTTAGGGTAACTAATGAATGCTACAAGCACAAATGAATATTATTTTCATGCAGATTTTTTGGCAACTGCGTAAAACATTTGGAGAGAGTAACCCAACATCAGAAGCATGGATGGAGGATGGAAGCTTTGCATTCTAATCGTATGCCTGCCTCTAGCTCCATACTTAATCTACTTGGGTCTTCCCTCTGTCTCCTGGCTGCACCATCTGGCTAACTGAACTGAGAGTGCTCATTGTATATGTTATCTGACAATAGAATAGTGATCATTTGAAATTCAAATAAAGAACTATCAAAGAATTGAGTCATAAATCAAAGTCCTTGTTTTTGTCTTATAAACATTCTGAACTTCTAAGTAGCTGTTGGGCATCTCATTTACATTCTAGGTCTCTTTATAAGGCAGAAAGATATAGCTAAAATACACAGAGAACTTGAAGCCTGAAAGTATTAGGGTTTGTTCTAGCAATTACTAGCAGAACTAGAATGGATCATTTCATGTCTCTTAATGAACGGTAGTTACATCAAATTTTAAAAGAGTATAACAAAGTATTCTGTGCTGCCTGTGGGATTATATGAGTCATTCACTTAAACATTTTATATATTGTATGGCAATATACAAGCATAAGAAAATTTATCAAACTTTAGCACACAGTTTCAAAGAAATAATTCTAGAAAACCACAAAATGCCCAAATATAGTAATATTTTTAATATTTCCAAATCAATAGAAATCTCACATTTATCCAAAATATGGATGCATGCTCATTGTATAGCAAATGCTTTGACAAATACAGTGATGGCTGGGTTCCTTAAGGAAGGTGAATCTTGGTGTTAAAATGGTTGGAAGTCAGTGGTGTAGGGAATCCTTGTTGTATATACCTTAACGCTGTGAAAGTTGATCATACAAATTGGTTTATTCTCGTCATACCCAACTAAAAAGAGAGTTGAGGCTGGATGCAGTGGCTCACACCTGTAATCCCAGCATGCTGGGTGGCTGAGGCGGGTAGATCACTTGAGGTCAGGAGTTGAAAACCAATCTGGGCAATAAGGTGAAACCCCGTCTCTGCCAAACACACACACACACACACACACACACACACACACACACACAAATTAGCTGGGGATGGTGACACACGTCTGTAGTTCCAGCTACACAGGAAGCTGAAGCAGGAGGGTTGCTTGAGCCCTGGAGACAGAGGTTGCAGTGAACAGAGATTGCACCACTTCACTCCAGCCTGGGTGACACAGTGAGACTCCATCTCAAAATAAATAAATAAATAAATAAATAAATAAATAAATAATAAAATAAAAATATAAACATAAATAAAAATAGAGGTGAGAAGCCACTAGTGAAAAGCACTCACGGCACAAAACATCACTTCAGATATGTAATTCTATAAACCTAGCAGCTGAAACTGCCTGCTGTAACCTGAAACCAGTTTTAACCAATAGCTACTGAAACAACCTGCTGCAACTCTAAGAACAGTTCTGTCCACCACTATCGCTTACCAATGAGAGCTTGCCGGCTCCTCAAAACCTTGCTAGTGCCAAGACAATTCCTCAAAGAGCAATAAATAACATTTCTCCTTTTTTGTAAAATGTCTAATCTTCTCTTTGTCCTTCAGACATACCAAAGACCACCTGGTCTGTATGTATGCCCCAAATTGTAATTATTTCTCCCCAATTAAAATATTTTAATTTTAGAGATTTATCTCTGTATTTTACTTGACTTTGACAACTTTAACATGTTGTTGAAAAATATGAACATTCTATGAGATAGCAGGAGAGTGACTTTTATATACCTCCTCATGTTTATGTCCTTTTGTGGAAAAGTGTTTAATTTCTTTGAATATAAATTTTAGGCTCATATTCCATTTGAAAGATAGTTTGTCTTGTGTTAACTATAACAATATTTAATATTCGCCTCAATAATGGGAACATCCACAGAGATAAACTAGTTTTTGTGTAAGCTCCTTCATAAGGAAAATCATAGCTAACATTTTTTACGTTCTTCCTATTTCCTATGTACAGAATTAAGACTGTGTGTGTGTGTGTGTGTAGTTTTATTTGAATAAGAGTTATGTAATGAGGTAAGGAGAGACTTGTTCAAGGTCACTCAATGCAGATGTTTTGTCTCCAGTGCCTTATTCAGTTGACTAAGAAACTCCATACATAACACAGTACTTTGGTGGCTAGCCAGCAGGATATTGGCGTATGTCACAGATTTAAAGAAAATAAAAAGAAATAATGATTTTACGTATGCTATGGTATGCCTCAAATAAACCACAATAAAGTGACAAAGAGAAGGTGAATGTTCACTTTGTGGAATGTATTTTATACAGAGGACAAAGGGACTCAATTTATATTCAAAGCAAAGCACACGTTTTAGGAACAGCTAAATGCTGATTACTCTTCTGCAATTCTGTTTTAATTAAATACTACCATTAAGCACTATACTAAATAATGTGCTAACATTTCAGTTTGCAGGTAAGATATTAATCTGAGGCTCACCACCACAAAAGTGTTAAAAGATTGGACTTAGAAGTCCAGTGGTTTTCACAGGACTGTCCTACTACAACTCTGTGTTTATAGAGACATCTGCACCTAAACTGTGTTCACCTACAACTGTGATGAACCAGCCTCTCTCAGTACTGCATACACAAATTCAAATGAACACAAGTGATTAGAATTATGGAAATGGAACCGTGAGTTCTGTTATTCTTTTGGCTCTAACACTACCGGTTTTGAAACATAATAGGCTATAAACAATGACATTGCAAAAGAACAGAAAGTTTATAAGCAACCCCTCATTTGACAGATTATAAACTGAAGTTTGGAGAACTGAAGGTGTTTTCAAAAGATCACACAGATAGTTGGTGGTGCAATAAGGTGAAATCCCAACTTTGAGCAATTCATGTTATTTTTACGGGTATTAATTGGTTCTTGAAAATAAAAACTTGAACAAGATTACTAGTTAGCTACATTTCACACAAAGGGCTGTAGGTATTGTTTAAAGTTTCAAATGAAAATTATATGTATACAGGAAACAATAATCCAAAAGACTTAGCCTTTACAGTTAAGCAACCCAATCTCTCAGAGCTGTGGTTTCCTCATATTACACAATTGTGTGTGTGCGTGTGTGTGTGCACGCATGTGAAAGTTCATAGAATATAAAGTTAGTGAAGGTATCTTTTGGTCACCTCATCAGCATTTCAAGACATCTTTGATTGTATAAACTTAATATGCTTCATATATACTATTTGTTTTAATACGTTCAGTTAAAATATAAAACTTTACACAGACAAGAAGTCAAATTCTTTTTATTACCTTGCCTTAGAATAAGTAGTCATCAGAATTTTATGATACTGCAGACTTTAAGGAAAGATTAAAGTCTTCATTTGCTGATGTATCACATGAGTGCCCAGTAAGCATAAACATAATCACAAATTATGTATTAATCTATAAAATTAGAATGCTAGCCTCCTATTAATTAGTTACTTAGTACATTAAGCAATTATCAGATCTATGAAAGAGTCAGTTTCTTCATCTGTAAAATTGAAATGTTAAAACCTCTGTTAGGACATCCTGAGAGGCTAACCAGAAACAGTATATGTAAAATACTCAGGATAATGCTTCTGCATAGTAAACAGCAATAAATGTAAATGTTATTACTACTTTCATCAATAACTATATATTGAAACATTATATGTTCAATTTGTTTTACTGTAACTTGAGTGAAATGTAAGCTTTTGATAAATAACTTGATGTTTCTTTTGCAGTTAAGCCCAAAATTCATAATAGGAACATAAAGATTAAAAAACAGCAGTATTGGACAAAAATTATTTCAGAAAGAATAATGAGAATCAAAAATATACACATTCTTATGAGGCAGATTATATACTTTTGAAAGAATGATGAAGAGCAAAAACATAAGAATAAAGAAAAAGTTATAAGGAAGAAGTTATTTATTATTAGGTTGGTGCACAAGTACGTGTGGGTTTTGCTACTAAAAGTAATAATAACTATTTTATATTGCCTTCAAAAATAAATAAGAATGTTTTGCTCTAGGAATGTCAAACCTCAAAGTTTTCTTCCTCGGTTTCTAAATTTAAAACCATCTCAGTGTGTAATGACAGACGCTTTCCACAAAGTTTGTATTATCATAATTATTATTGCCAATAACATGTTCTAAATATCTAGAGAAAGCAAAAGTTACATAAATTGTAGCTCTATAAAGATGCTCTTTGCATATCTGTACAAGTTTAAGCAATATAAATGACAGTCTTATTAAAACAAAGCAAAACAACCAAGGGTAGAAAAATAAAGACACTTATTTGTCCCAAAACTGAAAAGAGAGAGATTTTTTTGAAGGGTTCATAATTTAGTATTGTTGAAGAGGTTAACCATTAAGATCCACTTCACAAAAAAATCCATTTCAATATTGCCTTTTCAATTCCATTGGCTGAAAATAAATAAATGAAAACTTCTGTTTGTTAAGAATGTCCACTACTTCAATATATGTGTAAACTGAATGTTGGAAAAAAGCTTGCAGTAGGGTTTCAAGAATTGAGCAATTTGCATTCTTATATTTCAGGGAAAGTTGGTTTAAGCAAAATATTAATGTGACAAGTAACTATGAGCTTGGAGGTAGAAGAGCATATTAATGCACTGATCTTATTTCACTGAAGGAATATGACACTTCTGGACAGCTCAAGAGATTGGCTGCAGTATATGGAAGGAAAGAAAGGCGATCACTGAAGCCACACTGTGCTGCTCTATGACACTCAAGTCATAGCAGACATTAATAAGTCACTAGCTATTTTCACATGCTTGTCATAACCTTTGTGTCACAATTTCAGTGAAGAGAGAATATAAGACAAAGAACTTCAGGGAGAGAAAGTTAAAGCAAGCCTGTCGAGGATTGGCAGGCCCAAATTTGATCTGCCTTCTGTTTTTCTCACTGTTCCCTGAGAAGCTTGTGTCAATCTCAATTGGCCAAGTTTTCAAACATGGCACCTAATTTGGAAAGTGTCTGAACACAATCAAGTTGTCACAGCCCATCTTGTGGGCATTCCGACTTTCTGGTAATGATACTAATTTGGAAAACAAAATTTAGAGTATTGTGCTTTTATTAGCCTCTATGAAATTAGAATTGATATTTTGCCTTTTAAAGTTGTGAACATAACATATCTTAAGAAGTGCTCTGAAATTAGTAAGACCCTTAAAGTAATATCAGTTCTTGTGTATGACTTTGTGATGCTCTCAAAAGAACTGATGGGAGGTTTATTCACAGACTCTTTAGTCACATATAAATAATGTATAGGAGATTAAAAGCAAAAAGCCTAGGATACTGTGTAATATTTTTGGGGTACAGACATTTTAATTGAATAACTATTGCTATAAATATCATTGATGCAAATGCTATGCAGAAATCAGTATGCATCAATCACTAAGAAATTTTAAAAATATTAAGAGAAAGAAATCAAGTAGGTCCTGTGTATATTTATGTTACTAATACTGCTTATTTTTCTTATTTGCAGATCTGGACTTACTGCTGAAATTTGCATTAATTGTTACTAAGCCATTCTTAAGCACCTAGATCATCTTCATGCCTTTAATAAAAGTTTTAATCAAATTCTAGAAAGAGATTAAAGGTTAATTCATTAAACCTAGGCGTATAGAAATAGTTACACAACACTGTGTAAAGAGAGAACAGTCAACACACATTTACAGTTAGTAATTTTTAATCTAATGTTTTCTACAACAGAATAATTTCTGTTAAAATATTTTTAACCAAAAAAGAAAAATAAATTAGAAATTAGTTTTTAAAAAATCATATCTGTTTTCCTTCCTAATTGCATCACTTATTTTTGCTACAATTGCAAGAATTTATTTTGCCTTTCATTGAGCACAAAACATACTAACTAAACTAGTATCAGCAGATTTAAAAATGTATATGCATACATATCACGAGCATTTATATTTTAATTGTATTTTTAATAAGTTTTTGTGAAATAGATACAAAGATACATGCACCCTTCAAATTGCATCCTCCTTATGTTTCAGTTCCAGTTTAGGTTTGTCATCTTCTCCATAAATGTTCTAAGGACCCAGGTTTCTTTTGACTGTTTTTACTTTATAACCCCATTGTTCCCATCTAGTTCTTTGAAGCTGCTTATTCTACCAACCTCAAGAAAGGAGAAAGAGAAAAAATAAAGAGGAAGCAATAGTCTCTTAAGGAGTTGGCATCAGATTTTTCTGTTTGGCAGCTGCTTATATTTTTTAATACTAAGCAGAACTTTAAAATTCATATAGTAATTCTCTGAGATGATTTTTTTTAATACGGATCCACTTTTCTGTTTCTTTGATTTTTGTTTCCAACTTTTAGGTTCGGGGGCACATATTCAGGTTTGTTACACAAGCAAACTAATGCTGTGGGGTTCTGGTGTACAGATTATTTTGTCACCCAAGTAATGAGCATAGTACCAATAGGTAGGTTTTCAATTTTCACTCTCCACTGACGCTGCACCATCAAGTATGTCTATTTTTCCCTTCTTTGTGTCCATGTATAATCAATGTTTAGCTCCAACTTACAAAAGAGAATATGCAGTATTTGGTTTTCTGTCATTGTGTTAATTTGCTTAGGATAATGGCTTCAAGTTTCATCTGTGTTCCTGCAAAGGACATGATTTTGACTTTTTTCATGGCTTCCTTGGCTTCCTAGTATTTCATGGTGTATATGTACCACATTTTCTTTATCCAGTCCACCATTAATGGGCATCTAGGTTGATTTCATGTCTTTGCTATTGTGAACAGTTCCATGATGAACATATGCATGCATGTGTCTTTATGGTAGAATGATTTATATAAACAACTGCAATAAAACTTCAGGATACAAAATTAATATACAAAAAAGGTAACATTTCTATATACCAATAACATCAAAGCTGAGAGCCAAATCAAGGATGTAATCACATTCACAGTAGCCACAAAAAGAAAAATATTTGGGAATACAGCTAACCAGGTAGTGAAAGATCTCTGTAATAAGAATTGTAAGACACTGTTGAAAGAAATTCGAGACAATACAAACAAATGGAAAAACATCTCATGCTCTTAGAAAGGAAGAATTAATGTTGTTAAAATGGCCATACTGCCCAAAGCAATTCATGGATTCAATGATATTTCTATCAAAGTACCAATGACATTTTTCACATAATTAAAAAAAGAAAAACTATTCTAAAATTCATATGTAACAACAACAACAAAGCCCAAATAGCCAAAGCAATCCTAAGCAGAAAGAATAAAGCTAGAGGAATCACACTGCCTGACTTCAAACTATACTACAAGGCTACAACAACCACAACAGCATGGTACAGGTAGAAAAACAGACACATGGACCAATTGAACATAATAAAGAACTGAGAAATAAAGCTGCACACCTACGACCATCTGATCTTCAACAAAGCTGACAATAATAAGGAATGGGAAAAGGACTCTGCCAAGTCTATCCTGCAGACTCTGGCTGAGCAATGGATGAAAGGAGTACTCAGACACAGGTATCCAGTGAAAGAGCAGGCTAGGGGACTGCCGGCACTAGGGACTGAAAAGAGTTAGCAGTCCCCCATGTCGGTGATGCTTGCATTTATTTAGTACAGATTTAATGACAAAGGCTTGGAGCAAACACAGTTTGTGGGTAATTAACAGTGTCGACCCCCTGAGTAGAGAGCAGTCCTGCATGTGAATGATCAAAGATTGGTTTCTGGAGACTGGAGTAAACAAATTTATATATATAAGTTCTTTTACATTCCCCTGTTATCTATCCTTTGCTCTCAGGCTCTGGATAAGAGACTCTGGCTGCCTTCAGCCAAATCCTCTTTTGAAGCTTTTGCAAAACCTCCCAGCCTTCCAAGAAGATTCGTGTCTTTCCCTTTTTCTTATAATTTCTCCCACCATCCTGACTGATCTCTCACAGCACTCCCTTTTGAACAAATGGTGCTGGGGTAACTGGCTAGCCACATTAAGAAGATTGACTCTGTACACCTTCCTTACACCATACACAAAAGTCAACTCAAGATCGGTTAGAGACTTAAATATAAAACCTAAAACTATAAAAACTCTTGAAGAAAACCTAAGAAATACTATTCTGGTCAAAGGCCTTGCAAAGATGTTATGACAAAGACTCTAAAAGCAATTTTAACAAAAACAAAAATTGACAAGTGGGACCTAATTAAACTGAAGATCTTCCACACAGCAAAAGAAATTATCAATAGAGAAGACAACCTACAGAATGGGAGAAAAATAGTTGTATACTATGCTCCTGACAAAGGTCTAATATCCAGAATCTATGAGTAACTTAAACAAATTAAACTAAAAACAGACAACCCAATTTAAAAATGGGCAGAAAACATAAGCAGATACTTCTCAAGAGAAGACATTCATATGACCAACAAGTATAGGGAAAAAATGCTCAACATCACTAATTATTAGATAAATGCAAATCAAAATCTAGCGAGATATCATCTCACACCAATCAGAATGGCTATTATTAAAATGTCAAAATGACAGATGCTTGTGAGGTTGCTGAGAAAGGGAACATTTATACACTGCTGGTGGGAATGTAAATTGGTTCAGCCACTATAGAAAGCAGATTAGATATTTCTCAAAGAACTTAAAATAGAACTACCATGCGACCCTGCAATCCCATTACTGAGTATATACCTAAAGGGATACAAATCATTCTACCATAATGGCAAATGCTTATTTTCTATTCATGAGAACTTAGTAACATGTGAACAGACAAGAAAAGCCAGGAAATATAGTCTCCACCTGGATTCCCATGGAGCATGCTAAAACAAGATTGGAAAGAGGTGGTGTGAGAATAGGTACTAGAGAAAGTTAGCAAGCTTTGCTGTATTGATGAATTTTCTTTTTTATTTTAATTTATTTTTTATTTGACAAATAAGAATTGTGTATATCATGTAGAATATGTTTTGAAATACATATATATGGTAAAATGATTAAAGCTAATTTACATATGTATTACCTCACATACTTCTTTTGTGGTAAAACATACTGAAAATCTACTGTCTTATCAATGTTTAAGAATACAATATACTGTCATTAACTATAGTTACCATGTTGTACAATAGAGCTCTTGAATTTAGTCCTCTTCTCTAACTGAAACTGTGTAACCCTTGATCTACATCTCCCCAAACCCCAATAACCCCCAGTCCCTAGTAACCACAATTCTACTCTCTACTTCTGAACTCAATGTTTTTAGAATCCACATATGAGTATGGTACAGTCATGCATTGCTTAACAACAGGGTTATATTCTAAGAAATGTGTACTTAGATGATTTTCTTATTATACAAACATTATCATCTACTTACACCAATCTAGATAATATAGCCTACTACACTACTAAGCTATATGGAGTGGCCTATTGATCCTAGGCTGCAAACCTGTATAGCATGTTACTGTACTGAAGACCGTAAAGAATTATAATGGTGTAAGTATCTGTGTATCTAAATATAGAAAAGGCCCAATAAAATATGGTATAAAACATTAAAAAATGGCCTAACTACATAGGGTATTTATCATGAATGAAGTTTTCAGGACTGTTGTTGCTATGGATGAGTCAGTAAGTGAGTGGTGAGTGAATATGAAGGCCTAGAACATTATTATATGCTATTTTGCAAACACTGTACACCTAGGCTACATTGAATTAATAAAAAAAAATTTCTTTCTTAAATAATTAAGCTTAATTTACTGTAACATTTATTTCCACTTTAGAAACTGTTATTTTAAAAAAAAGATTCTTGTAATAACTTACCTTAAAATACAAATACATGGTATAGCAGTAAAAATATTTTCTGTCTTTAAATTTTTATTCTATATCTTTTTCCTATTATTTATTTATTTATTTTACTTTTCAAATTTTTTTGTCAAAAACTAAGAAACAAACACACCCATTAACCTAGGCCTACACAGGGGCGAATCATCAATAGCACTGTCTTCCATGAATTTATCCCATCCTACTGGAAGGTCTTCAAAGGAAATAATATGCACATGGTTGTTATCTCCTAGGATAACAATGCCTTCTTCTGGAATTCCTCCTGAAGGACCTGCCTAAGGCCATTTTATAGTTAACTATTCTTTTAATATGTAGAAGGAGTATGCTCTAAAATATTGATAAAAGTATAGTATATTAAATATATAAACCAGTAATATAGTCATTTATCTTTATTATATTATGTATTACACATAACTGTATGTGCTACTGTTTATACTGCTGGTAGCCCAGTAGGTTTTTTTATACCAGCATCATTACAAATATGAGAATAATGTGCTGCACTACAATGTTAGGATGGTGGCTATGAAGTCACTAAGGAATAGAGATTTTTCAGCTTCATTTTAATCTTATGGGAATCCATCACATATGTGTCCACCATTGTCTAAAAGATTATGTGGTATATGACTATATTTGTTTTCTGTCCCTGGATTATTTAATAAAACATTTAACATAACATCCTTCCTATTCATACATGTTATATTAGTCCATTCTCACACTGCTATGAAGAAATACCCAAGACTGGATAATTTATAAAGAAAAGAGATTTAATTGATTCACAGTTCCACATGGCTAGGGAGGCCTCAGGAAACTTAGAATCATGGTGGAAGGAAAAGTAAACATGTTCGTCTTCACACAGTGGCAGGAGAGAGAAGTGCCAGCAGGGAAAATGCCAGATGCTTATAAAAGCATCAGATCTCACTCACTCACTGTCACAAGAACAGCATGGGAGAAACCTTCCCCATGATCCAAACACTTCCTATTGGTGTCTCCCATGACGTGTGGGGGTTATAGAAAGGACAATTCAAGACGAGATTTGGGTGCAGAAACAGTCAAACTATATCATATGTTAACACAAATGGCAGGATTTACTTCTTTTTGTGGCTGAATACTATCCCACTGTCTCTGTGTATACACACCACGTTTTCTTTACCCCTTCACATGTGGAAGGACATTTAGATTGTTTTTGTATCTTGGCTCTTGTGAATAGTGATACAGTGAACATGGGTGTATCTTTGAGATGCTGATTTTGTCCCCTTTCAATATCTACCCAGCAGTTGGATTGCTGGATCACATGGTTGTTCTATTTTTATTTTTTGAGGACCCTCCATACTGTTTCCATAATGGCTGTACTAATTTAAATTCACACCAACAGGCTGTGAGGTTCTCCTTTCTTCACATCCTCTCTAACACTTTCTAATTTGAAAATTTTAAAATATCCATCATTTCAAGTAAATCCATAAGTACTTTGAAGTTGAGAGTTCCTAAGCATTATTACTCTTTAAAGATAATACTGCTTAAAACTTATCTGGTAAAGATTACTTCATTTCTGTGGCCTGTTGCTTTATCAGAATTAAAGCTGTTATGAGCTCAGATCCATTGCATAATGTTCCACAGTCCATGATGGTAGCGGTAATAAGTGGTAATATTGCATATCTTTTTGAAAGGAACTGTTCAATGGCACTCCCCTTTCTGAACATTACATGGCAACCAAAGAATTCCAAATGATTTATAATTAGCCGTAGATTGTAGCATGATAACAGAATGGAGATTAGAATGAAGAATATATTTGACAAGATCACAGAAAATATCAAATAATAACCGCATAGTATGAAAATATGAATTCTTATTTAATTCACAATGCAGCAACATCCCCATACAGTGCAATTAAAAGTTTCATATGTAATCATTCTGACTTGCCCTGGATGCATGTCTTACATGGATCTGCTGTCATAAAAAAAAAAATAAGTGAAATCAGTGTGGGTTATAAAGGTATAACTTCTATTTATGAGATTTAAAAAGTTTGTAATTTGGTTTCTAAAATTTTTAGGTTCTAGATTTGCATGTCCTGTTCAATTCACTTTTATAGACTTTTAAAATACTTGTCAAATAATTGTTAAAGGTTTAGTTTAACTATTGAGGAAATACAACTTGCTTACTTGAGAAGGGTCCCAATTTGTGAAAATTACTATATACAGCTGACCGAATGGCAGGATCAAAGGATGAATCCTAATTACCCTAAGGTAAAGAACTTGGATATAAATATGTTAATGTATATTTGTCCACAAAGCAGATGACTTTATGGTTCAAGAAATGGATAGTATAGTGGATAAATTATCAAGAATCAAAACAGTATTCAATTACCCAATTGCTCATTGCATATACTCCTTGTTCCTCTGACAGAAACAAAGAATTTAGCAGAGGGAATAAAATAGTCTATTCCTCAATGAAATTTCAATCCAAGAGAGAAATATCGAGACAATAAACAAATAATTACAATTCTGATGAATATCATGAAGGGAGATGCAGAGAAATTATTAACTGAGGCACCCTATCTACTCTGGGGAGTTTCACAAAAAATGTGAGATCTTAGTTAATACATAAAGGATGATGTAAACCTACCTATTTGTTGAGGTAATGGTGGTGAACAGGAGTCCTAGGAAGAAAGATTTCCTGTTTTAATGTCTCAGTATAAAAAAAGTAATTCCATTTGTCCAAAGCATAGATAAGAGAGTAGAGAGGAGTGAGAGATGAACTTCAACATGTGTGGAGACAAAATTTTATAGTATATTTTTTTCCATACTAAGAACTTGGTACACCTAAAAATGGCAATGGGAAATTATTAAAGGGTTTTTGGTAAGGTGAAAGTGTAATTAGACTTGCATTTCTAAACAATGACTCTGTAAACAGGGAAAAGTGTAGATGAAAGAAAGATTGGGGTTGAACTCTGAAGAAGGCCAAAAAGGTCTATCCTTAGTTTGGGCAGTAAAGGGCAGTGGGTGTCTGGCTTACAGTAACGGCAATGGAGGTGGAAAGAAGTTGACAAAATGATGGAGAGTGTGTGGATCATTAATATTTGGTGAATAACTAGTAAGTTAAATTTTTATTAACACAGAATAATAACATTTGTTGAAGGAGGAGTAACAAAAAGAGAAGAGTCAAGGATGATTCCAAAACTGCTGGCTTCACCAACTTGGTGTATATAATTCTCATTTAATATGATTTAAAACAGCAGAGGAAGGGTAGTTAGGAAGGTGGGGTAGGGTTATGAAACCATTAGTTTAAATTGTGTTTGCGACATCAAAGAAGAACCATCTAGTAAGGCATTAGATATATAATTTGTAGTTCAAGACAAGTTCTAGATTGAAGATAAAAATTCGAGAGTTTTCAGCCTATCTTCGGCAGCTGAATCAATGACAGTGGATGAGATTACTTAGGGAGAATATTAAGGAACAACAAGTACATATTAAGAAAAGGTAAATCAAAACATAGAATTAAGTGAATGATACGCTTTAGCTTTAGTGAACAAAGGGCTTATACAAAATTATTCACACACTTCTCCATTATTAGCATATAACTAGGATCAACAAAAAAAGTAATGATTTTTAAATAATCATTATTGGTTTCAAAAACAAAATCAGCTAATTTAAAAGTTTAAAGAATTATAAAATATAACAATTAAATAATTAAAATCACTTAATAATATAAATAAATTAATTATAATAAAAATGCCCTAAAGAAGACACTGACTATAACATTCTAGGACTATAAAAATGATTATGTGTCCTAGTAACAGACTAGTTAATGATACTAAATACCTCTTATTAGATAATACATTAAAAATTATTTAACTGAAATCTAATTTTTTTTTATTTTTATTTTTTATTTATTTATTTATTTTTTTGAGACGGATTCTTGCTCTGTGGCCCGGGCTGGAGTGCGGTGGCTGGATCTCAGCTCACTGCAAGCTCCGCCTCCCGGGTTTATGCTATTCTCCTGCCTCAGCCTCCAGAGTAGCTGGGACTACAGGCGCCGGCCACCTCGCCCGGTTTTTATTCTGCATATGACTATCTAGAGATGCTCAAGAAAAGCTCAGGTGAAAATCTGAAACAAAGTTTCGGGTTTTATTGAAATGTTTTATTGGGTACAATAGTTCTCATAATAAGAAAATAACAAGGCACATGTGTCCATTTTTGTAGGACTTAACTTTCTTACTTTAAGACTCGTCTTTACTCCTCTTGTTAATACTTAGAGATACTTTATTTATTAAGTTCATGATCCTAAAAAAGCTGGTAACTTTGCCTTAAAAATTAATGTGAAGTAGCCTTGTGAGAGGAGAAAAGGATAATAGAGTTACAAGACCTACATTTACATCCTGACTTTAGTATTTACTTAAATTTTGTTAACTTCTGTGATTTCATATGAAAAATAGTTATACAAATACTTCTATTACTGTGCAAACCAATTTGTGAAGAATAAAAAAAGATGAGATAAGTGATTTTATTACAATATTCAAGGCAGCTTAATTGCTACTTGGAAATGGATCATATAAATAAGGAGCACTATTATCACAAGATTCAAGGAGAAAAATAAAAAGGAGTCTATCTGTGACATAACAAATTTATTCTGGGGCACTCAGGAGTAAAGAAGAAATATCCCAACTGCTAAGCCACCGATAATACTTCTTGAAGACAGCCACACTGACATTAAAGAATAGTATTCTCCTCCATTTTTTACACCTCCATGAAGGGTAAAAAACATGAAGTAAGGCATAACAGTGGGAGCATAGTACACTTGTATAATTGGAAAGTAAATATTAAAACATCATATGAATGTCCTTGAAATGTTGAAACTTTTTAAAGATCTAGGAAGTATCATTTTAGGCAAATGTTAGCTTTGGAAATCTTACATACAATGTAATAGTTGAAGAATCAGTTAAATATCCATAAGGTAATGTTTTAAATTAAATTAATCTTTTATTTTTATAAAATTTATTAATTGAATAAGTAAAAATGACTTGGTTTTCTAGGAAGATGACTTATTAATATAATCAGCAATTTCTAAGTGAATTTCTCCCACTTGACTAGTCATTGCTCACGCTGGTATTTTTTTCTGTGCAATATACCCTTGGCTTTTTCAGATTGGCAGTCACAGAGTTTAAAAGTTTAAGTAACTAGCTGTCCTGAAACTTTCACTATAATTTTACATCAATATCTAACTCGACACTACAGACAAGTACCCTTATAACAGCTATACACAATGTGTGACAAGCATCTGCAGTATATCGCAAACACAAGTGAAATTAGCTTTCATTTCTCAAGGAAGTCATTAAATAGTAGATGTGAGAAATATAAATTACTTCCTGTCATCTTTTACAGTTAATCAGTTGAAAGATCCTTTCTAAAATGTGGGGAAGAGGAAAGATATTGGAAGTGTGACACCCCTTTATGTTCAATTTGAAGGTTTGTTCAGTTTTATATTCACACCACTTTCTGATGGTCTCTCCTTTCAAAATGGGATTCTTTTGATAGTCAAGCATCTTATATCTTATTCCTCCAGGCTAAGATCTCTATTTTCATTACTTCCTTTGGAAATTTAGAATTTCTGTCTTCCACAATATTAAGTAGAGACTTTTTAAAAATGCTTATGACTTGACAAAAAAAAAATGCATTAGCTGTGAAAACTGACAAGAAATTGTGCTTGTGGAGACAGCAAGCAGCAGCAAAGCCTCTACTACTAACATATTGCTTTTTATTATAAAATATGAGTCCCATTAGTTTTGGGCTACAGCCAAGTCTCTTCTCATAGTTTAAAAAGGAGTTACCTTGACAAGATTCAACTTAAATCACATCTTGATCTATATTATGAACACAAAAGAATCCTTTCTGCATTAAAGTGACAATAAGAGTCTGATTTATAATCCTAAAGCAAAGAAATTCGAAGTAAATCAAATGACTTAGCACTTGTTCCTAGGGTTTTTTTTTTTTTTCTTTTTTTCTTTTGGCAAGGGTATGAAATCTAAGAGGAAAAAAGAATAAATGTTACACCAGGCATTCTGTCTGTATACTCAAGATATTATGTGAGTATATTAAGCATGTATTTTTAGTTTAGTGAATTTTAAAGAGATAATTCAAAGTTAGATAACTGTCTTTTCAGAATTATAATGTAATTTGTGGTGTTGCTGTAATTTTGAGTGTACTCTCTTCTTCCTTTTTTCCTTTCCTTTCCTTTCCTCCGTCCCTCCTTATCTTCCTTCCTTCCTTCCTTACTTCCTTCCATCCTTCCCTTTTCTAGAAGCATATTGTGGATACACATGTGTCATAATCTTAAATACTCTAGAGAAAATTTATTTCTGGTTAACTTAGTTTAACCACCTAGTATTTCTCTACACATCTAAGCATAATAACTCCATGTAAAAGAAAGTATCTCTCCAGAACAACAAGAAAAAAAAAGACAAACATTTATTTATTTAAAAGATAATCAGTATCAAAAGCTGTTCTGAATGCTGGCAAATGAGATGAAATCTATGCCCTCGTGGAACTTGTTGAGGGTGAGTCTACCATAAACACGACAATCAGATAATATTTATCTCCTGTGTAGGAGGGTAAATCAGAGAATGGAAGAAAAAGAAGGGGCCATGATATTGAGGGAAAACTTTTGAAATAAAAAAGTAGTAAACTGTGTTTTCAGGGTACTCCAGGGGCAAAATACACTCTAAGATGAAGAAATACCATGAATAAAAGCCTGTCTTGAGGAAGCAGGAAAAAAGAGCAGCTCAAGAAAGATGGTGAAGAGATGTTAGGGAGCATTAAGCCAGGCATTTGGGATATCTAGGGCAAGTGTTACTTAGACATAGTTTTGAAACCATAATTCAAGACTTAAGATGACGTCCTCTGTAAAAATACCAACCATCTGAAAAAATGATGAGTATGGACAGTAAGAGTATCTTCATTCTTCCTCAAACACCATATTTCACAGGCAAGAGGAGAAGTGAAACTTCATTCGCTTTTTTTTTTTTCTTTATTTTGGTCCTCAGACATCCCTCAATCTCTCTAATATGTACATAGATAAATACTCTCTAAATAGTAACTTAGTAGAAATAACTAAAAATAATACAGTAAACTAAATTCAATACTCTTGATATTTAACATTGATATGCAAAAAATTTTACATACTTATAAAATCAGTAAATATTTTTGCAAAATGTTTGTAATACTGTTTTTTTATTTGTTATTTTGTTTTGTTTTGTTTTGTTTTTTCTGAAACATTTAGAGGATGATTTGCTGGTCAGTGCTCTACTAAAAATCCCATTACAATTTAAAAGTGCTTTAATAGTTTCATAAACAATATAATATGTTTTTAAATTAGTAATGCTGTTTCTATGTCTTATTAAAATTAACAAAACAAAAGTTACTATTTGAATTAAACTGCCAACACTATTCTGCAGTGGCACTACAACTATTTTGCTTGTGAAAACTCTAACATGTTACCTTTATTCTAAATTATCATGATACATATAGAGTTCCACATATTTACTTGCATCAAAGTGAAATATGAGACCTTCACTTTGCTACTGTATGGCTTTTCTATCATGGAAATATTATGTTAAAATTAATGAAAGGAAATACAAAGAAACTAAATTATGAATAACTGTGGTTTGTCATTATTTTTAATAGAAAAACTGCAATTACTTTTGCACCAACCTAACAATAGTCCTTTACACTACTACCCATACAAGTGTATGCTCTAATTAATGTAAAACACAGGAACTAATTAGGATTGGACCCAAATTCTCATTACAAGGATTAGGACTTTTGTTTTACTTGTTTTTAAACAATAAACAGGGAGCCTTTGTCATGTTTACATAAAATCAATGGATTCTACTCAAGCAAACAAGTCTACAGTGAAAGAACAGTTGAAGTAGAAGATCATTTTTAGGTGATGAAACTCCACACTTTTCAGGAAGCATGTTTTATAGAATGAGAAGGTAAGACTCCCCCACAATTTTTTAGTGCCAGAGCTGAGACCCCATTCAGCTCTTACCTATAGTGCAGGGGTTTATCTACCACATCACACTGAGTGATATACCTTGGGACTGCATAGTTAGAGTGTTTAATGCTGTGATGATGACTATAATAATATAACTTTTACCAAGGACAGCCTAAAATGATAAACCATCTCTCTGCCATGAACATTTTTACACAACTCACAGAAGGATTCTGCCTTACCTTTGAAGGATTCTGCCTTACCTTATGCTACTAGATGAAGTAGGCATTATGAAGAGAAAATCTGAAAAAATATACAAATATAACAAATATAAAATGAAATTATTTTCCCCAAACACATAACTGTAATATCATAATTATAATAAACTATATTTTAGTGAGAAATTATCTAGTATTATACAAGCAGATGAAGGAGCCGCACTTGGATTCAAGACTGCTTTTGACTGTTAGTTTAACACTGCTACAGCTGAGTCTACAAGCCACCAACTTAATTAATAGTCAATCATGTGTCAAATAGTTTGACCAAAATTGTTACTTGACTTGACTTAGTGTATTAAATAGTTGATTGAGGGAAAATAATTAAAGTTGTCAAAGGATATAATCAATTACTTTTTTATTAAAAAATATACATATCCCCAAGTACTTTTAGTAATTGTAAAGTAATACGAATAAGACTAGGTTTGAAAGTAGAAGGTAAGGTTGAATCGAATCAAAGTTCTATCACTTCCCAGCTAAATGTCTTAAGCTAGGCTGTCAAAGTGTTTGTCAAGTGAGGTCAGTCTTACCTGATTTATATGCCACAAGTTTAGGAGATTAATATGATAACATATTCTAAGTTGCTTATAAACAAAAACATAGTATATTTGCATTGGAGGCTATAAGAATTGGTTAAAGAAATAGAAATAATCGAGGGGCTGGCAAAATGGCTGAATAGGAACAGCCCTGGTCTGCAGCTTCCAGTAAGACCAATGCAGAAGGTGGGTAATTTCTGCATTTCCAACTGAGGTACCCAGTTTATCTCATTGGGACTGGTTAGACAGTGGGTGCAGCCCACGGAGGGCAAGCAGGAACAGGGTGGGGTGTTGCCACTCCCAGGAAGTGCAAGGGGTCTGGGAACTCCCTCCACTAGCCAGGGGAAGCCATGAGGAACTGTGCCATGAGAGACGGTGCTAGCTGGCCCAAATGCTATGCTTTTTCCAAGGTTTTCACAACCCTCAGACCAGGAGATTCCCTCAGGTGCCTACACTACCAGGGCCCCGGGTTTCAAGCACAAAACTGGGCAACCATTTGAGCAGACACTGAGCTAGCTGCAGGAGTTGTTTTTTTGTTGTTTTTTGTTTTCGGTACACCAGTGGACCTGGAACACCAGTGGGCCTGGAACACCAGTGGGCCTGGAACACCAGCAAGAAAGAACTGTTCACTCCCTTACAAAGAGGGCCAAAGCCAGGGAGCCAAGTAGTCTTGCTCAGCGGATCCCACCCCGATGGGGCCCAACAAGCTAAGATCCACTAGTTTGAAATTATCACTGTCAGCACAGAAGTCTGAAGTCAACCTAAGATGCTCCAACCTGGTGGGGGAAGGGGTGTTCGCCATTACTGAGGCTTGAGTAAGCAGTTTTCCCCTCACAGTGTAAATAAAGCCACGAGGAAGTTCGAACTGTGCAGAATCCTTCGCAACATGGCCAAGCTGCTGTAGCCAGACTGCCTCTCTAGATTCCTCCTCTCTGGGCAGGGAATCTCTGAAAGAAAGGCACCTGCCCCAGTCCGGGGCTTATAGATGAAACTTCTATCTCCCTAAGACAGATAACCTGGGGGAAGACGCAGTTGTTGGTGCAGCTTCAGCAGACTTAAACATTCCTGCCTGTCATCTCTGAAGAGAGCAGTGGATCACCCAGCACAGCACTCGAGCTCTGCTAAGTGCTGGACTGACTCCTCAGATGGGTCCCTGACACCCATGCCTCCTGACTGGGAGACACCTCCCAGCAGAGGTAGACAGACACCTCATATAGGAGAGCTCCAACTGGTATCTGGTGGGTGCCCCTCTGGGACGAAGCTTCCAGAGGAAGGAGCAAGCAGCAATCTTTGCTATTCTGCAGCCTCTGCTGGTGATACCCAGGCAAACAGGGTCTGGCGTGGACCTCCAGCAAACTCCAGCACACCTGCAGAAGAGGGGCCTAACTGTTAGAAAGAAAACTAACAAACAGAAAGCAATAGCATCAACATCAACAAAAAAGATACCCATGCAAAAACCCAGTCTGGACTTCACCAACATCAAAGACCAAAGGTAGATAAGTCCACAAAGATGAGGAAAAGTCAACAAAAAATGCTGAAAATTCCAAAAACCAGAATGCCTTTTCTCCTCCAAAGGATCACAACTCCTCACCAGCAAGGGAACAAAAATGGATGGAGAATGAGTTTCACGAATTGCCAGAAGTAGGCTTCAGAAGGTGGATAATAACAAACTCCTCCAAGCTAAGGGAGCATGTTCTAACCTAAGGAAAGGAAGCAAAGAGCTGAGCCTTGATAAAAGTTACAGGAATTGCTAACTAGAATAACCAGTTTAAAGAAGAACATAAATGACCTGATGGAGCTGAAAAAACACAACACAAGAACTTTGTGACACACACACAAGTATCAATAGTCGAATCAATCAAGCAGAGGAAAGTATATCTGAGATTGAAGATCAACTTAATGAAATACAATGTGAAGACAAGATTAGAGGAAAAAAATGAAAAGGAATGAACAACTCTTCCAAGAAATATGAGACTATGTGTAAAGACCAAATCTACATTTGATTGGTGTACCTAAAAGTGACAGGGAGAACGGAACCAAATTGGAAAACACACTTTAGGATATTATCCAGGAGAACATCCCCAACTTAGTAAGGCAGGCCAACACTCAAATTCAAGAAATACAGAGAACACCACAAAGATACTCCTCAAGAAGATCAACTCAAAGACACATAATTGTGGGTTAAGGGTAGCCAGAGAGAAAGGTCGGGTTACTCACAAAGGGAAGTCCATCAGAATAATAGCGGATCTCTCTGCATAAACCTTACAAGCCAGAAGAGAGTGGGGGCCAATATTCAATATGCTTAAAGAAAAAAATTTTCAACCCAGAATTTCATATCCAGCCAAACTACACTTCATAAGCAAGGGGGAAATAAAGTCCTTTACAGACAAGCAAAGGCTGAGGGATTTTGTCACCACCAGGCCTGCTTTACAAGAGCTCCTGAAGGAAGTACTAAATATGAAAAGGAAAAACTACTACCAGCCACTGTAAAAACATATCAATATGTAAAGGCCATGGACACTATGAAGAAACTGCATCAACTAATGGGCAAAATAACCAACTAGCACCATAATGACAGGATCAAATTCACACATAACAGTATTAACCTTAAATGTAAATGGACTAAATGCCCCAATTAAAAGACACAGACTGGCAAATTGGATAAAGAGGCATGACCCATCTGTGTGCTGTATTCAGGAGATCCATCTCACGTGCAAAGACACACATAGGCTCAAAATAAAGGAATGCAGGAATATTTACCAAGCAAATAGAAAGAAAAAAAAAAAAAAGAAAAGCAGGGGTTGCCATGTTAGTCTCTTATAAAACAGACTTTAAACCAACAAAGATCTAAAAAAGACAAAGAAGGGCATTACATAATAGTATAGGGATCAATGCAACAAGAAGAGCTAACTATGCCAAATGTATATGCACCCAATACAGGAGCACCCAGGTTTATAAAGCAAGTTCTTAGAGACCTACAAAGAGACTTAGAGTCCCACACAACAATAGTGGGAGAGCTCAACCCCCCACTGCCAATATTAGACAGGTCAACGACAAAGAAAGTTAACAAGGATATTCAGAACTTCAACTCAGCTCTGGACCAAGCAGACCTAATAGACATCCACAGAACTCTCCACCACAAACCAACATAATATACATTCTTCTCAGCTCCACATAGCACTTATTCTAAAGTCAACCACATAATTGGAAGTAAAACACTCCTCAGCAAATGCAAATGAATGGAAATCATAACAAACAGTCTCTCAGACCACAGTGCAATCAAATAGAACTCAGGAATAAGGAACTCAGTCAAAACCGCCCAACTACAGGGAATATGAGCAACCTGCTCCTGAATGACTACTGGGTAAATAATAAAATTAAGGCAGAAATAAATAAGTTCTTTGAAACCAATGAGAACAAAGACATGATGTGCAAGAATCTCTGGGATACAGCTAAAGCAGTGCTTAGAGGGAACTTTATAGCACTAAATATCCCTATGAGAAAGCAGGAAAAATCTAAAGTTGACACCCTAAAATCACAATTAAAAGAACTAGAGAAGCAAGAGCAAACAAATTCAAAAGACAGCAGAAGAGAAAATATAACTAAGATCAGAACAGAACTGAAGGAGATAAAGAAATGAAAAGCCCTTCAAAAAATCAATGAATCCAGGAACCGTTTTTGTTTGTTTGTTTGTTTGTTTGTTTGTTTGTTTTTAAGATTAACAAAATAGATGGACTGCTAGCCAGACTAATAAGGAAGAAAAGAGAGAAGCATCACATAGACACAATAATAAATAATAAAGGGGATATCACCACTGATCCCACAGAAATACAAACTAGCAACAGAGAATGCTATAAACACTTCTTCACAAATAGACTAGGCAATCTAGAAGAAATGGATAAATTCCTGGACACATGCACCCTCCCAAGACTAAACCAGGAAGAAGTCAAATCCCTGAATAGACCAATAACAAGTTCTGAGATTGAGGCAGTAATTAATAGCTTACCAACCAAAAAAAGCCCAGGACCAGATGGAGTCACAGCCAAATTCTACCAGAGGTACAAAGAGGAGCTGGTACCATTCCTTTTGGAACTATTCAAAATAATAGAAAAAGACGGACTCCTCCCTAATTCATTTTTTTTGAGGGCAGCATTATCCTGATACCAAAACCTGGCAGAGACACAATAAAAAAAGAAAATTTCAGGCCAATATCCCTGATTAACATCACTGCAAAAATCCTCAATAAAATACTGGCAAACAGAATCCAGCAGCACATTAAAGAGCTTATCCACCACAATCATGTTGGCTTCATCTTTGGGATTCAAGGCTGGTTCAACATACGCAAATCAATAAACGTAATCCATCACATAAACAGGGCCAATGATGAAAACCACATAATTATCTCAATAGATGCAGAAAAGGCCTTCAATAAAATTCAACAGCATTTCATGCTAAAAAAAATTCAGTAAACTAGGTATTGATGGAATGTATCTCAAAATAACAAGAGCTATTTATGACAAACCCACAGCCAATATCATACTGAATGGGCAAAAGCTGGACACATTCCCTTGGAAAACTGACACAAGACAAGAATATTCTCTCTCACCACTCCTATTTAACATAGTATTGAATGTTCTGGTCAGAACAATCAGACAAGAGAAAGAAATAAAGAGTATTCAATTAGGAAAAGAAGAAGTCAAAGTACCTCTGTTTGAAGATGACATGATTGTGTATTTATAAAACCCCATCATCTCAGCCCATAATCTCGTTAGGCTGATAAGCAACTTCAGCAAAGTCTCAGGATACAAAATTAATGTGCAAAAATCACAAGCATTCCTATACAACAACAATAGACAGAGAGCCAAATCATGAGTGAACTCCCATTCACAATTGCTACAAAGAGAATAAGATACCTAGGAATACAACTTACAAGGGATGTGAAGACCTCTTCAAAGAGAATTACAAACCACAGCTCAAGGAAATAAGAAAGGACACAAACAAATGGAAAAACATTCCATGTTCATGATGGGAAGAATCAATATCATGAAAATGGCCATACTACCCAAAGTAATTTATGTATTCAATGCTATTCCCATCAAGCTACCATTGAGTTTCTTCACAGAATTAGAAAAAACTACTTTAAATTTCATACGGAACCAAAAAAGAGCCCGCATTACCAAGACAATTCTAAGCCAAAAGAACAAAACTGGAGGTATCACGCTACCTGATTTCAAACTATGCTACAAGGCTACAGTAACCAAAACAACATGGTACTGGTACCAAAACAGATATATAGATCAATGAAACAGAACAGAGGCCTCAGAAATAATGCCACCCATCTACAGCCATCTGATCTTTGACACACCTGATAAAAACAAGCAATGGGGAAAATATTCCTTATTTAATAAATGGTGTTGGGAAAACTGGCTAGCTCTATGCAGAAAACTGAAACTGGACCCCTTCCTTATACCTTATGCAAAAATTTAACTCAAGATGAATTAAAGACTTAAACATAAGACATAAAACCATAAAAACTTTAGAAGCAGTTCACAATATTTCTTGACAAGATGTCACCAACAATTTTTCACCAATCATTGATGCTAATTCTGTGAGAGGATTAGAAAGTCAAAATAAGGATAATGGAAAAATCAACATGAAAACCTTAGTTGTAGATTACAGTAAAACCAAATAGTAGCCAGGTGATATGTTCCTGGAGAAACTGAAACTACCTGAAATTTCCATTTCTCCACTGTATTAGGAATTTGGGTACAGAGCTCAAAATTTTGTGGAAATAAAAATAAATAGTAACATGAATTCCACAGTGCTGATTCCATAGTCACTTGCATTTCTATAAGAAACATAATGCATGGGTTTTTTCTTTTATTAGGATTGATCTTTATTTTTATTTTTACATGTTTGAATGTGATATAGTAAATAGATGATCACATTAGGTAATGGATTTGTGGAAGTAATATCCCCAGCACCTAAACTATTCCTAGATCTTGGGAAATTGTGATTGCATTTCTTCATTTTTAGAACACAATGAACCAAGTTACTTAAAAACAGAATATATGCTTTGAAATGTTTTTTTATACAAGAGCTGGCACTGATGGTTATAGATACAAACCACAGTTCCACGTTTAATGTTAGTCACTCTTTGAAATTATCCAAATTCTCAAACTGAATTTCAACATATACTTTTCTTACACAACAAACCAGAATTTGATTTTCATCTCATTTATCAAAATTTTACTCCATTGCCTCTATGTTTTGCAAGCCAAATATCAGGGAAGCGGGGAGTTATGCATTTTAAAATAGCTTTTAAAACTAAGTGTTAAAATAATCTCAAAGCATTTTATTGGATTATAAGCAATAACTCCCAAATAGAGTCAATCTAAATTATTAAAAATAATAGCTTTCATTTGCTTTTCTACTTAAAACAGTGTGGTGTTAGAGAGTGGAAATGTAGTATCAAGTCTGAAGATGGTAACTTTTGAAAACAGAGGTGCTCCATCTATAGAAAAGATTTTCATTTAAGTCTGAATTATTTTATGGATGCTGAAAGTTTTCAAAAGAATATAAGTTGATGGCTTAAAATTAGGACTTTAACAATATAATAACATACCATGAGTAATCATTTTTTATTCTTGTAAATAAATCATCTCATAACTCATGAAAGTAACAGATATTGAAATGGCAACTACGGAAATAATTTAAATTCCTTAAATTATATACATATATTAGCAAAGTGACTCAAGATTGGATTATTGGGCCACAAATGTAATTGATAAACTATATACATGTGGGGAAGTTATTGCTTATTTTATATAAATTATTTTATTCCATGATATTTTTAAATAAGAGCCAAAAGAATTTATTAAAATTTAAATTCTACTGCTAACCATGTTTTTCTTTTTAGATACACCATTTTTATGAATTTAAATTGAATTTCAGGTAAAGAAAATATTGTAAAACTTAATTGAGGGTTTTAAAAGACAGGAACAATTATTTCTATGAATAATACACACTTGGTATGGAAAAAAGAATAAGTAATCTTTTAGTTCATGTGTAAGTGAAGTGTGTTGTTAACAATGATGATTTGGGTGGTGGTTAATTTTTAATGTAGTTCCTCTATTTGTTTACATAAGTAAAAATTGCTTAATCTTATTTAAATTTCTTGGTCATGAAATTGTGTTTTTAATGTGTTTATGTGATAGTTTAAAAGAATTTGTCAAATTCACATAGTTTCTACATGATTGGCATTAAAGTTTTTATTGCTAGTATTTAATGAGATCTTTGGATAAAATGTGTCAGAAATACCTTCTAATTAAACAATAAAATAGAAGAGTTGATTGTAGCTGAATGGATTTTGTTAAAATACTTAAGATTTTGTTTTCAAAGAGTTTATGAAGACTTACATAATTTAATAAGTGTAGTTCTAGTACAAGGAAGAAAGGAATACAGAATATAAAAACTATTTTCTTACCCTATGTAAGATTACAAATATTCTCACTGTCATATGTTATATTTGTTTTGCTTGTTGGAAATGTCTGTACCTCTTCCTCTAAATTGCTCTTGTATAGTGTCGCTTCAACAGAGAGTGCATTTTTATTGCCAATATGTCACAAAATGTCATTACATTCATCTCGGTATCATAATACTTTGCTGAGTGAAGCATTAAAAAGAGAAGGAGAAGGGAGCTTAGAATGCAGTGTAGACAGTATTCATTGGTTTATATAGATTACCTGATGTAGTTACTCAACTGAAGAATATCTTCTTGGGGATCTTTTCATTCCCAAATTTTTAGGGCAATTTTAAAAAGTGATAGACTCTTCTTCTCTAGTTTTTAGAGAAGAAGCCACTGAGAATTTAATTAAAACAGTAAATTCTCAGTGGCTTTCTATTAATTCATTCATTTGCTCATTCATTTCAAAAATATTATTGAGTATCTATTTCAGAAAGGCATTTTGCAAAATGCTTATGATAAGAGAAATGAAAAGAGCTTTCATATTTCTCATCCCCATTGCCTAAGTAGATGATAGTGACATTAATCAAGGTAGGGGATGCAAGAAGGGGAAAAAGATCTTTTAACAATACTTTATTTGACCTCTTACTCTATTTATAACAGTTTGCTTGAGAGCCAAAAAAGTATAATATATTAAACTTGTTAAGTTAGCTTGGAAGGTCTAAAATTACATCTTTCTTGAGTTTATTTCACAAAACTTTAATTATCAAAATATTTATGGATTTTTCTCTCTCTTCATTACTTGTAAATTTCTGTAGTTTTGAAAGAGCCTGGGCCGGGCGCAGTGGCTCAAGCCTGTAATCCCAGCACTTTGGGAGGCCGAGACGGGCGGATCATGAAGTCAGGAGATCGAGACCATCCTGGCTAATACGGTGAAACCCCGTCTCTACTAAAAAATGCAAAAAACTAGCTGGGCGAGGTGGCGGGCGCCTGTAGTCCCAGCTTCTTGGGAGGCTGAGGCAGGAGAATGGTGTAAACTCGGGAGGCAGAGCTTGCAGAGAGCTGAGATCGGGCCACTGCGCTCCAGCCTGGACGACAGAGCGAGACTCCGTCTCAAAAAATAAAAAAAATAAAAAAATAAAATGAAATAAAAATAAAAAAAGAAAGAGCCTGAAACTCCAAAACGAAAATCTGTATGTAACCAGTAAAAGAGTCTGGCTGCTCACCACTTTTAGAAAGAAGCCAAAATAATAATATATGTGATAAAAAAGAGAGCAAGACTTTTTATTTGTGCCAGCAAGGGGAAGAGTAGAAAACAATTCCATTCTTCAATTTGTAGAGGGAATGCAGAGGTTTTTAGAGAAAGGGTCGGGGGGGTGGTGCTAGGAGGTGCCAGGTGGAGTGACTTGCTCAGATGGTTCATCTTAAATTATTGTTCCCTCTGGTGAAAGGGCTGGCACCATCATGGGTCTTACCAGGTTATAAATTAATTATACTCAATTTTATTTTTATTTTTTGTTGTTGTTGTTGAGACAGAGTTTTGCTCATCACCCAGGCTGGAGTGCAGTGACATGATCTCGGCTCACTGCAACCTCGGCTTCCCGGGTTCAAGCGATTCTCCGGCCTCAGCCTCCCAAGTAGCTGGGATTATAGGCATGAACCACCATGCTCGTCTAAGTTTTTGTATTTAGTAGAGAGAGGGTTTCACTATATTGGCCAGTCTGGTCTCGAACTCCTGGCTTCAGGTGATCCACCTGCCTCAACCTCCCAAAGTGCTGGGATCACAAGCGTGAGTCACAGTGCCCAGTCAATCATAGCCAATCTTGTAGTTAATCTTCAGCTGGGAGTTGGTTCCCGCACTGAAGTAATCTTTTGTTGGAGACAGAATTCGGCAGTGTCTGGTCCATATCAAGATCTGACCCTTGAAGCTTCTAAGGAAATATATGACTATATAAATGAGTATGGTGTGTGCTTAAAAAGTATCTAGGTAAATAAATGTGTATAAGTCATGGGAGCATAAAGTGGAAAAGGAAAGGGAAAGAAAACATTTTGGGGTTATAAGGTTTATCTGAGAGCTGCATCTTGAAACTGGGTTGGGGGCAGGTGGAAAAAAAAAAGCTTGAAAATGCAGTTTGAAGCTAAGCTGCTAAGCTGTTCAGTTACGCATACATTAAAGGAAAATATTTTACCTGACCCTATTCCAAAAAAATTAAAGACACACTAAGAAAAATATTTTTCCCTGCAGATACTTTTAACTTGCTCTCCCATCTTACTTAATTTTCTTTGGTACTGTCAGATTCTAGATCTTAGGAAAAAGTTATTTCATCTCTTCAGGCTTAGACATTTTTTCTTTCAACTTTAGCAAGACATATAATATTTACAATTACAATAGTACAAAATTTAGTGAAATTGTTTAAATATAGTAGTAATGCTCATAGTGTACAGTAGATTCACATTAAACTAAACACATCTCCCTTCTATTTCACTTGGTTGCTAGAGTTGTAAGTAAGAGACACATCACACTAGAATAACTGAACTTGATCATAGCATAAAATGTGCCTCCACAATGTCTTGTGCATACAAAACTGTAAAATAATTTATTTTTCTTTCAATTTGTGATATACTTTAACGTATAGGTGGTGCTTAATCCCTCTGACTCTCTCATCAATCAAAGAATATGGATCAAGAGCACTATGAGGCCACAGTACTGGAAGACAGACACTTTAGATACAAGTGAAGACTAAATCTTCCTATATTCACATAACGGGAACAATTTTAATTCCCTCTTTTAAACGTTGATTTATATCTGATAAAGGAAGAAGGAGAAAAAAGAAAGATAAGGAGAAAGAGATGGAGGCAGAGGAGGAAGACATGGAAGAAAAAGGGAAGGAGAGGAGAAGAAGAAAAAGAAAAAGAAGAAAGCACTTGTAATGTGCTAAGTAATTTTCAGGCATCATTAAATTATATTTAATCCTCATAAGAAAAATGATATTATTGTAAGTTAAAATGATAATTAGTGTTGTAATATTCATTATATGCTAGAAATGTTCTAAGGAACGTACTTGTGTTAATTGAGTGTAACTTTGCAATAACAATGAAGTAGATACTATTGTTATTCTCAATGCTGTAGTCATCATAATGCTATATTGCACAGTATTCGTTAAAAGTGTAGACTCTGAGCTTCCTCCGTAGGACAAGAGAAATAAGTAGGCATTCCCAGGTATGACTTTTCTTTCTGTTATGTAATCTTACATTTCTTATTGTCTCAATCTTTGCAGAGTGTCACTGCTCATTTATTCCCCAGAATGTAAAAACCCAAAGACTGTGTGACTTCATCAGATTTATTGAATTGTTGAGCTACCAAAAGAGAAATAAAACATGGAATGGCAATGTTTTATGCTAACGAACATAATGTTTGTATTAGTGGCTATTAATATGACTTTCTTGAGGAAGAACTGAAAGGGAAAAAAGTAGGCCTTTAAAGCAGACGCACTTATGTATACATTAATTCCTAGCCATTTGTAATGTCTTTAGCTATGCCACCTACAGAAATACTGCCTCCTTCTTCAAAATTCCTTAGCATTGAATCTTTACCTGTCTTTAAAGAAACCCTTAGCATTGTTGCTGTTCAAGCTCACCCTTAGGCTTGAATATATATGCTGCAGTTTGTTCTAAATTATTCAACTTAAGCCCTTCAAGGCTAGCTCTCTGAATTTTCTCTGCCAAAAGCATAGATATGCGGGCTCATTCTTTTTTACTGTAAGTTAACTGGGACTTAACACAAAGCAAGTAAACATATGTGCATGTATACACACATTTCTAAAGGAAAAACGTAATTCTCAGGAAGAGGACTATGACAACTCATATTAAAAAAATTCTTTCTGTATTGTATAAGGTGTATAACATCATCTTTTGATATTCTTAATATACACATACATAATGAAGTGATTACTACAGTCAGGCAAATTAATACATTAATCATCTCATATAATTACCTTTTTTACAGTAAAAGTACCTAAAATCTACTCTGTTACCAGATTACCAGCACACAGTAGTATATATTAACTATGATCCTCATATTGTACAATAGGTCTCTAGACATGTTCGCCACCGTAACTGCAACTTTATATCTTTTAATCTGCGTCTTCCTATTTCCCTCTGCCTTTCACCACCCTCCAACTACTATTTTACTCTCTGCTTCTATGTATTCAATCTTTCTCTCTTTCTCTCTCTTTTTTTTAATTCCACATGTAAGCGAGATCATGTAGCATTTTTTTTCTTTCGTTCTTGCCTTTGTGTCTGGCTTATTTCACTTATAAAAATGTCTTCTAGGTCCATACATGCTGTCAAAAATGGCAGAATTTCCTTCTTCTTTTAAGGCAGAATAAGATTCTATTATTTATATAACCTTTTCTTTATCCATTTATTCCTTAATGGGCACTTAGTTTGTTTCCTTATCTCATCTCTTGCGAATAATGTTGCAATGAACATGGGAGTTCAGATGTCTTTACAAGGTGCTGATTTAATATCTTTTTGTATATATTCAGCAGATGGATTGCTGGGTCACATGGTAGTTCTACTTTAAATTTATTTACAGACCTCCATACTGTATTCCATTGTGGCTGCACCAGTGTACATTCTCACCAATGGTGTATAGGGTTCCCTTTTATCTACACCTTCACCATCACTTGTTATATTTTGTATTTAAAAAAAAAAAAAAACATAAAGGAAAGTATTTTCTAACTGCAATGCAGTGTGCCCAGTTTCTCCTGCCCACTACTGAGATAAAATTTTATGTTTTATAATAGTAATAGCTATTATTAGCAATGGAAGCTTATTTCTGTTCATCTTTCTTTGTTTACATTGAGAGTTTTGGGGACATTAGAATATATCAAAAATCAAAACACTAGAGATATCTACCCTTTGGTAACAACCCCTTAGTTATACAAATATTTAAAATTATTTTTTAACTTTTTGGGCCATTTCGATTTCTCTGAGAAAGACTCCTGTGGTAAACTTAGTTTGTGGGAATTAAACATGCGAATATCCGGTACATTTTCATTCAAGAAGCCCACAGGTAATATGGGAGAATTTTATTTCACATACGTAATTTTACAAGGCATGCATCCTATAGAGCTATTTGTGTTGTTGTTGACTGATTCATTCGTTCATTGGAATGCCGGTTAAAGTAGATGGTCTAATTTAGTGATGCTAAGCTAATTCTGACAAGGAGAGAAATTCTGCCTTACCTTTCTTTGAATGCTTCAAAATAGCTGGCATGTTGCTTTCCATATAGTAGAATTTTAATGACTACTTATTCATTAAAGTATGCCCCATTGCCAGAATTTGCTCTCTGAGGTGTCAATGTGGGTTGTTGATGACTGTGAGGATAATGAAGAGATTGTAGGTAGGGATGCTTCGAGGCAGCTCTTACTCTCTTGTGATAATTCAGACAATAAACAACTTAGCCCTGTGTTAAGTGAGGCAATGTCAACAAGAATGAGAAGAAATGAGGGAAAGAAGCAAGGAGATAGAATTTAGTGTACGCATTAACTGAGTGGATACCGGCCCAAAGAAAGAAAAGAGACCACAAACAATACTAAAGTTTTAAAAATGAGTGCTGTAAGGTGGTGATGCCTGTAATCAGAATGGAGTATGTGAGAAGGTTTAAGAATTGGGGAAGATGAAGCACATCAAGTGTAGGGTATGCTGAGTTTAAAGTGTCAACTATCACCCATATAGAAATGCCTGGCATATAAAAGTGCTCATTAGACCAGGCACGGTGGCTATAATTCCAACACTTTGGGAGCCGAAGTGGGTGGATCACTTGGGGCCAGGAGTTCAAGACCAGCCTGACCAACATGACAAAACCCCATCTCTATTAAAAATTTTTAAAAAATTATCTGGGTGTGGTGGTGTGAGCCTGTAATCCCAGCTACTCAGGAGGCTGAGGCAGGAGAATCTCTTGAACCCGAGAAGTGGAGGCTGCATTGAGCTGAGATTGCACCACCGCATTCCTTCCTGGGTGACAGAGTGAGTCTCTGTCTCAAAAACAAAACAAAACAAAACAAAACAAAACAAAACAAGTGCTCACCTGAATTTGTTCGAATGGGTGATAACAGCACATATAGTTGGATTCAGTCCTTGTATCATTCACTTATTGGCAGCGTGATTTCAAGCAAAGCAATTGTGTTTTTGGCCATATGTTTTTGTGTTAAAAAGGCAGTATTGAAGTGCATGAGTTCTAAGTACCTTTCAGCCTTAATATTTGCTTTTCTATATGACCTTCACAGCAAATTGATAGTGCACAAATAATTTACGATATGCAACTTCAGAACAGAGGATTTTAAAATTTCACCTTGGTTTAAATAACGCAAGTCCCAGTTCTATATCCAAAACTCTTGGGGCTAGATGTGTTAATAATTCTAAATTTGTCAAGTTTTATAAGGTTAATTTGATGCATATATTGTGCATTGTGTAATTCTCACAGTAGGATCAGCACTTCACATAGTAATCAAATCTTAATATATATGCAGCAAAATGTATGCATAACACTCTAAGCTAGATAAACACTATAAATAGCAATACATTTATTTGGGAAAGGTAGGTTATGTTAAAAAAATAGTTTTCCAAAAGATTTGTGATTTTGATGCTTTTTGGATTTCAGAGTGGTGGATGATAGATTGTGTACTTGTAGTGCAGATTCATGATACATTTAATAAAACATTGTTTTTAAAGATCTTAGTTCTGTGCAAAATCTTAGCTAATTTTCTCAAATTTTACAGTTAAAATATGCTAGAGTTAGATATCAGTAAGAGAGAATGTTTTCTGATCACCTATATAAGCATGCATTAGCAAAATGCAGAATGGAAGTTATAAAAGTATCTTATAATCCACATACAATGACTTTTAAAATGAATATTAGGTTGGTGCAAAACTAATTGCATTTTGCCATTCTTCTGGTTAAAACCGCAACAATTTTTGGACCAACCTAATAATATAAATTGTGAAAGTAATAATGAAATCATAGTGTAAATATTAGCTGTAGAATGCATATCTGGTTAAGATATGAATATCAATAATACTATGACATTTGAACACATGAATAGATTTTAAAGTCTACACTCATTTTAGACACAGAAATTCCCAAACCACAGTTTTCCTCTCTTACTTAAAGTGCTCTATTCCTGAACTTCCTTGTTTACCATTCAGCTGCTACTATCCCCTTGTACATTATTAATCAATTATTTCCTATCAGGACAAATACCTGTATATGAGGACCTTTTTATGTTACCTTAAAAAAGGGTACAGCCATGTTTAAGTATTCGTTAACTTTGGGCATAATAGAGACCTGGCCATTGCTAATAAATACCGATCGTTACTGTAAACACATATGAAATGAAACAATTAAATATACAAAATTGTTTAAAAACTGACCCTGTGGAGTACTGTGGAAATCACTGCAAACTCAGGAACAAACACCACTGGATCTAATTAATAATCCCCACAATGGTTTTTGGAGTTCACAACACACAAAAATACTAATAATTTTTTCATTTGAGCAATCCAATTTTCTCTTTATTTTGCCACAATTTATGTGGAAGTAAGTTAGATGTAAATAAACAATTATTTCTCCAGTTTTTGCACTTTGATGATGTATAAAACTAACTTGTCCTCCAAAGAGTAACAGTATCAGAATGTAAAATCTAGTTGAAGATGTTACAGATGATTTTATTATTTTTCTGGGTATAAATCAGAGTAAGAATAATTTTTAAATATATGAAGTCTTATTACAATGATAAATTTAAAAGTACTGGTTACAAAATAAATAGATCTAAGTGAACAAATTAAAAAAGTTTGCTGCCAAAGAATATCTTAATTTATAGAACTTAAAAATATACACCTTAGCTCTGGAGTATTTTAGTTTAAAAAAAAAACTTAACGAGGCAAATTATTAGTTTTTTGTTTTTGTTTTTAGTAAAAGACTCTTTAAGTCACAAAAAAACAAGCTTAAAAACTTAAATGACTTTCTGAGAAATGCAATGTATATTTACCTGAACATGATTAGAAACCAAGATATTATTTTGACATATATGTGTTCTTAAAGCTAATTTAAGCACATTTATCTTCCAATGAGTAAAATCATAAGAAAAAAAAGTATTTATTCAAATAGGAAAGCCAGAAATTGAGGGCCATAACTCATTAACTGTCCTAGATGTCATCAAAAAAGCTGTCAGAAAACTCTACTCATCTAAGATAAAATATTTTCTTCAGTAAATGTTTTGGTTGTGTAGCCAGTTTTTTTTTAGATTCAGGGTTTTTATACCGTAAAACAATTGTTGTATTTTAAAAATATTCTTGGAATTATTTTTGCATATCTGAGATAGTGTAGTTTTGACTGAAGGAAGAAACCCACTAAAAGTTTCTTAGAATACTTTCAACTCTGGAGGATTACAATTCCATTTAGCCTTCAGGTATTTACTCCTCAGTATGATATGAAAGCTACATCTAAAAATCTAAGTAAGTAAATCAGAATAAATATATTCAGAAGTCAAGAAGCTTTAATTTTCAATGGTATAACCTGACAGTCTTTTACTTAGCATCTGAATAGTACCTGGCATAATACATAGAATAGCATAGACATCAATGAAGTCTGATTGCATGCAGAAAATATACTTGGTCTCAATCGGAGTTTAAATGTCAATCTTCAAAATGTAATGAGTTTCACAATTGATTCATCATGAAATTGTCCACAAACAATAAGTGTATAGAAAATGTGCTGTATACTGTCCCTCAAACAAGAGAGTTAAAATATGTTTCATGCAAGTTGATTCTTTTCCTTTAACTTCAGAGATTTTTTGTAAGATAACATCTCTTCTGAAGACAGATTGATAATAACTTATGACTTTGAGGTCTTAGGCCAGTCTATGATATTATTGCCAGTTCAAAGAAAATTGTCTTTTGAATGACGTGCAATCTAACCTTCAACACTAATCATTTAGTAGGCCTATCTAGTGTAGAGTTCAGATATTAAGAATACCCAGATTATAGATGCTATTCTTTTAACTCCCTCTTCTTGAAAAATCAAATCTACGCTTTAAGATTCATATTGAAACTCTATTAAAAAACGAAGGGTGAGTCACTGAACTTTCATGTTTCCGTATAGAATTTATACCGCAAATACAGCAAGAATAAAACTTAGAAAAATATTGTGAATGTTTTATGGTCATCCAAAATCTATTTAATATAGTAAAAAAATAGCCTAAGTTTTTACAAGGTGAAAACATTGTCATTCATACAGCAAAAATACATTTTTGTGTTTTAGTCAGTGTTTAAGAAAACCTTGCAAAATTGAAGATGTATAACCTTCCATCTAGACACTTGATTTAAAAATAATATTAAAGTATCACTTCACAGAACAAGTTTTCTCACTTGCATATGCATGTGATGATGGCAGATGGAGAAATGTCTAATGAAACTACTGATTAAAGACCAACTTCAAGGGTATTTGAAAGAAAGATACTTTAAAATATATAGATCTTAATTATTTTAATGTCTACTTCCAAAAGAAATCCAAAAGTCTCTGTCTTCTCATGTTTTCCCTGAAGAGAAAGTTCTATTTTAATAGGAAATATGCATAAATCCTTTTAATGATTAGTATAATTTTCTTCACAAATGGAATGATAGAATTCTGACTAGTATTATATTTGCTTTACATTTCTTTTTAATACCTGTTTAGCCACAAATATTGGCAGACAAAGACATTCATATTAACTAAAATATCTACAACTTTACATATTTTTAGATGAAAATTCATCTGAAGGGTTTGCTCCCTTATTTTAAAAAGTGTTAACATTTCCCTGTTAGCTTATTTCTTTATATTTTACTTGATTGCTTTATTTTCAAGAAAGTGTCATACTATAAAGAGCACAATTACCTTCAGTAAAGAATAAAACAGCATGAGGATAAATTGCAACTATATCAATAGTAATTGGTAACTAGTATAGAAATATGATTCTTGCCCTGGGCAACAGTTAAGGCTGAATTGAACCGATAGGAAGAAAATCCAAAGCAAGGAAAGCAAATCTGAATTCTAGTTAAATATTGTTGGGAAATAGAATTGAAAACAAAATTTTATCCCTCTGCAGAAAGGTAATAGAGAAAGAAAACCTTTTTATCATTGTATATGTAAACATTACACTAGAATGTAATGAGCATAACAGGCAATCTGCTAGGAGATTATAAAAACAGAAATCTCACTCTTTATTAATAGATATACAAGAAGATACAATCCATTACCTATATGTTTTCAAGATACACAATAACTAGCTCTCAAGTAAGAGGACTTGAAAACATCATTTGTCATACATAACCCGTCTTAACTTTACCTGGTAATTAAAATGACTACCTGTGTTAGCTAAATAGCTTTATCTGAAAACACACACACACACACACACACACACACACACCATTTTCTTTTTTTTTTTTTTTTTTTTTTATTATACTTTAAGTTCTAGGGTACATGTGCATAACGTGCAGGTTTGTTACATATGTATACATGTGCCATGTTGGTGTGCTGCACCCATCAACTTGTCAGCACCCATCAATTCATCATTTATATCAGGTATAACTCCCCAATGCAATCCCTCCCCCCTCCCCCCTCCCCATGATAGGCCCCAGTGACACACACCATTTTCTTATGACAGTAGGTAGTTTTGCAACTTGGGGCAAGGTGATCACCATGAAAGTCAGGTTCCTATCCATCTGCAGAAACTGGCAGATAGGGGTGCTATCTTCCTGGATGATTGTATGTTAAAGAGATTGCTCCCAGGCTCTTGAGAAAGACATTATTGGGTGATAAAAGGCCAAAAGGTCTATGTAGTCTTCAAAAGGATTTATATGCATTTCAAAGAGCTGAGAAAATATACATTTTTTCAAGCTAAGATGCTCTGAAAAAACAAAGAAAAGATGAAAATCTTTCATTTCCAACAGGAAAAATTAAACCTCTTATTTTTAGTTTGTATCTGTCCTAACAATACAAACTACTAAGATTTATTGAAAATAAATCATTAAAAGAGAAGTACTGATTTTTTTAAAAAAATATTAAAATCAAACTTAAAAAGCAAGCGTACTATGTCCCTTAATTCTTAAATATACGTAAATTTGAAACTGTATTCATTATTTCCACAAGAGATGCTGTAACCGCCCAAGGGGTTCACCTTGCCGCTGCCTAGAAAAAGCGGATTCATCAAGACAGGAGAATGGCAATGGCTAAAGAGTAACTCGCACGGAGTCTGTTGTGCCGGAGACCCAGAGTTTTATTATTACTCAAATCAGTCTCCCCGAGCATTTGGGGACCAGAGTTTTTAAGGATAATTTGGCGGGTGTGAGCTCGGAAAGTGGGGAGTGCTGACTGGTGGGGTTGAAGAGGAAATCACAGAGGGTGGAAGTGAGTTCTTGATGAGCTCTGGGTGGGATCACAGAACTAGATGAGCCAGATTATCAGTCTGAGTGGTGTCATCTGCTGCATCGGAATGCAGGGTCTGCAAAATATCTCAGGCCCTGATCTTAGGTTTTACAATAGTGATGTTACTCCTAGGAGGAATTTGCGGAGGTCTAGACTCTTGCAGCCAGAGGCTGCATGGGCCCCCAAACCGTGAGATATCCAGTCTTGTAGCTAACTTGTTAATCCTATTAAAGGCAGACTGGTCCCCAGGCAAAAAGGGGTTTTTCCGGAAAGAGCTATTATCCGTTTTGTTTCAGAGTTTAAACTATAAACGAAATTCCTTCCCAAGGCCAATTCGGCCTACACCCAGGAATGAAGAGAAAGTTTAGAGTTTAAATGGAAGATGGGGTCAGTTAGTTCTGACCTCTTTCACCGACATCATTTCCTCAGTTATAATTTTGCAAATGTGGTTTCAATGCTATTCTTAATTTAAACACTGTCAAAGTTACTCTGTTACAGATCCAAAGATCCTTTGCAGTTTATAAATTTTCCTTTACCATATTCCAGAAGACTTATGCTAAGGAATTATGGGGGAAAAAAAAGAAGCCATCCCTTGTAATTATTGCTTTCTGAGATTTGAACTGATTAGTAGTTCATTTAGAGAGAAATCTAATCAAGTCTTAGAGATTCTGAACTGAATGGGATCCCCAGGATTTATCTTTTTTTATGTACCTTGCTGATCAAAATGAGATGAGACCTTCAGTTGCTAATGAAAACTGAAGAAATATTAGATATCTATGAGTTAGTTTCATTCTTCTTACAAATAAAATGGTAGCACAGTTTATTTAATGAAGTTTCATACATGAAACTATGACTAGTACCTACATTTCTTAACTGAACAATGTTTCCTCATTATATCACATTGCCCCTTCATAGACTCTCATTCCTGATAATACGGTAGTCATCCCCATTATCAAGTGATAGGGTCCAAGGCCCCCTAGTGGATGCCTGCAACCCCCTGTAGTACCGAATCCTGTATATATGTTTTTCCCTATACATACAAACCTATGATGAAGTTTAATTTATAAATTAGGCACAATAAGTGATTAACCACAATAATACTAAAATAGAACAATTAAAACAGTATAGTAAAATAAAAATTATGTGATATGGTCTCTCTCTCTGTCAAAATAATGTACTGTATTTACTCTTCTTTTTCCTGAATCTGTGTAACCATTCCTTACTTCTAATAACTAGGTTGGTGTCACTCATTTCAGGGAATTGTTTGCTGAAGTCTGTGTACATTCAGTGCTTTCTGGAAGAACACCTTCCCACCAATTGGAACACGTTGTCTGTTCATGTCTTTTCCCCACAAATTTAATGCCCATTCCATCTGTAATCACTTATCATGAACTTTGATTTAACATTTGCAGTTTGAAGTGTGACAGCAAAGCTAGCAAATTTTTGTTTTTCTTCACAATTTCATAGATAGAAGATTCTTACCAAGGTTTTTAGCAACCTGTGCACAGGATTTTTTTTCTTCTTTCTTTCTTTATTAAGTCAAGAAATTTTGGATGGGCATGGTGGCTCAGACCTATAATCTCAGCACTTTGGAGGGCCCAGGTGGACAGATCACCTGAGGTCGGGAGTGCAAGATGAACCTGGTTAACATGGTGAAACCCCATCTCTATAAAAAACAAAAATACAAAAATTAGCTGGGCATGGTGTTCCACATCTGTAATCCCAGTTACCTGGGAGGCTAGGCATGAGAATTGCTTGAACCCGGGAGGCAGAAGTTGCAGTGAGCCAAAATAGCACCACTGCACTCCAGCCTGGGCAATAGAGCAAGACTCCATCTCATAAAAAGAAAAAAAAAAAAAAAGAAAAAACCAACTTTTTTACCTAAAGGAAGCACTTTAAATATTCTCTTCAGCACTCCAAATTGCCAGCATCATCACTCTTGCACTTTGGGGCCATTATTAAGTAAAATATAGGTTACTTGACACAAACACTGCAATGCCACCACAGTAGACCTAATCATCAAAAGGGCTACTAAGTGACAAATGAACTGGGAGCATGAACATGTGGCTACACTGGACAAAGGGTTGATTCGTACCCTGGGCAAGACAGAGTGGGACAGCACGAGATTTCATCACACTACTCAGAAAGGTGTGCAAAGTAAAATGCATGAATTCCTTATTTCTGGAACTTTGCATTTAATATTTTTGGACTGTAGCTTGCCATGTGTAACTGAAGTAGTAGGAAGCAAAACCACACATAAGGGGGAATTACTGTATATCTCTTAACTTCTCACATAACTCAAAATGGAATCACAAGTTTAAGGTTCAATACATTGAAATAATTCTGTAGAACTGAATACCTTAGTATATTCTGTGAAAATTTATTCAAGAGTTTTAACATATTTTTTGATTCTCAGAATTTTCCCATTAGTCAAAATTCTTAGAATTTCTCTCCAGAATTTATTATTCCTTTTTAGTTTTTATAATCTGCAATAAGTTCAGAAGCCATGGCCTTTGAAGTATATGCAGACTGCCTAGCATGCTTTAAGTTTTTAGGCATATTTAATATTATATGTTATTATATATGCAAGTGTATAATTACATAACAGGTCACTAGAAACATCAAAGGTTATTTATTTGGAGAAGGGTGGAAGGATAAAAGAAACAGTGAAAACATACCAAAATAACTTTTCTCAATGCAACAGTATTCCTCTGGGTCTGTATTAATAGTGCAGCACCACTGGGCCATAGCTGGCTGCAGTGCTTAAGTGAGGGTATGATATGGATTTGCTAAAAGTACTTCAGTTTGAAATGGAGGTTCTGCAATTCCTAGTTATTGATGGTATAGTTTGTAACATTATTTTTATTCAACCCTGACCAATGGAAAATTAAAACAACTTTGATCACTTTGGAAATTCTAGGCTTGGCTTTTCATTTGTAACTATCAATTATTTAAAGAATAGTTTAAAAGGGCTCTTGGAGCTCTTTTTTGGGGGAAAATTACAGTAATTTAGGTAGCAAATATGAATGATCTCAAGTTTTTAGTTCCATATGGAATAAAAATGCCTTATAAAACAGTCACATTGCCATCTACTGACAGCTTTTTATAAAAGAACCAACTTTTTCTCGTTAGCCCAACTGCCTGACTATGCACTTAAATGATCTATTACTTGACATGTGGCAGTATAAAAAAGGGGGAGCATAGTTATGCGTTACTCAATACATCTACTTGAAATAATCTCACCATTCACAGCAACCATTTCAAGCTATTCAATGTTTCACTTTTATATACTGCAATTAGATACATTTATTATTGGCATTATTGCTTAGTGTTTCATAGCTGGTAAAACTGTTTTTAGGAAAGTGACTACAGAGGGTATGTTAATAAATCTGCCCTGCATGTACAGTACATAGGGACTTGCTAATAGGATTTTCATAATAACAGAATTTATCTCACAGCACATTTTATAATACCAATCACTATATAACAGCAGTGTTGTTATTACATTATGTGGAAAATAGGATTTGTGTGAAGGACATGCATTATAACCTGAAACACAAAAGAACAATGGTACTTAAAGTACTTGTGGATCAAACGATTTTCATTCACATCTTTCTTTTTGGAAATTTTTTGCTCCTGCCAGAGTTGATATAAGAGACACATCTAGTGCTGTTATAAAAAGATCAAAAATTTACATCAGTACTTCCAATGAACTAGTAGCTCTAGAGGGTAGCATCCTGATAAACAGTAACTATGATCCTATGGATGGTAATAACCAAGTCTTCCCATAGTTAGTAGTAATTGTCTCACATATCAAATGCAATTCATTTCCCAATTTAATTCTGTAGAAGTGTGTTAATAATTTATCTTTCTTCCATGTTCTAAGACATGGAACTTACAATTAAAACTTAACTTTAAAGCACAGTATTATCTTTCCACCAAAGTCTTGAGTACTTATATCAGTTTTTCAGATAATCACATGCTGTGCATGTTTTACAACTTGAAAAAAAGAAAAAAGAACATACACATGTTTTGGCCAGTCATACTAATAGCTTGCAAAATAATTAATACACAAAAGCTGAGCTATGACCCTTTTGTAACAATAAGTATGTAACTCAGTTGCCCATAATCTTCACAAACAGCAGACTTTTCTTTAACCTTAAATTGCTTAGAATAGCTTAAGTATATTTAAAATTGATTCAGGAGATATATAGTTAGCATATTGTTTTACATGTTTTTACTTGAAATAAATCAATGAATGGAGAACATACATTATTGCAGAATTGAAAGTCATCCACTATTCAAGTAGGGCACACCGTCATGTATTTTGTCATAACTGTCTCTACCTGGATTTATTATGAAATAGAGTGAGTTAAAGGTTTCCTTGACTAAAGATCCAAGAAAGCAGAACATTCTGCTCTGAGAACTCCAGCTGAGTTTGAATAAGAAATCATTCAAGAATAGATGAAAGGCCTAGATTTTCCTGCCTTTCAACTGGTTCTAAATTAATGTTAAAGATTTTTGCTACATTTCCTGACCTTGCAAAATAAGAGTATTTTCAAATGATAATTCGGTTATAGCCACTATTCAAAAAGTCAAGATAGAAAGATATTCAGGCTTTCGTTTCCCCCCATGCAATTCACTTAAAATAAGGCAAAGAAATATGTGTAGATTGTAGAACAACCCCATTAAAAGAACTATGTTTTGTTTCATAGAAACTCTATAATGAATTTTGTACTTAAACCGTATTTTTTTACTTTATCCTATGTATTTCATATTAAAATTAGTATATTTGGAATAAAAAGGTATTATTTTAAATTTAATATGACAGTTAACCATAAAAGTAAAAATACAAAGCAAATCAAAACAACAGGAAATACAGAAAATTTTGCAATAACAGAAGTTTGAACTGGTAAGAGTGAGAGGTGGCTCTGGGCAGAAGTCAACCCATAAAAAAGAGAAAGGATCTATGGGAGCTCTACTTCTGTTTCTCTCCTGAAACGACATTAAAACAAAAGATTCCTGTCCTCACCTGTGCCTATTCAGAGCTCTGATACAGGTATCTTCAAGAACAAAATCAGAACAACACAGAAATCCTGTGCTTATGGGGAGCTGACAAAATGGGGAATAAATTTGGACAGTTACTTTCCTATACCTTCTCCTTCAAACTCCCGGATTGGTGGATTAGTATCTATTGCAGAGATCCTTGATTCTAAAGCTAATTCTTCTTGGGAGTCAAAGGGTGAAACCGTTTACTTAAGGATTGATTTAATGGGGTCAGCCATTATTAATGGCTTATTGATAACTGGGGTTTTCCCCTCTGGGGCTCATCCATCCACCTTTCCCCCAAAAATTCCTTTAGCGTGTTGGAGTTAACACTTGATTTCTGACCTACCGCAAGCATTGACAGTTGCTTTTATTCCTAAGGGAAAATAAACTCCTAGATACAAATAACAAGACACTTGAGAAAGAAAGGCACTACTGGTTTTGTCAGAAGTAGAGTTATTAAAACGTATTCATCAAGATTTAAAACTAGCCAAATAATAAACTAAAAAAGAAATGGGAAGATAATATAAAAATGCAACAAGAGTAGGAAAAAAATACTAAATAAATACAATATACCATATACAATAGATAAATAAAATAGGTAGAATTAACTTACATGGCTAGAGATGAGAAATGTATTAGTAAACGGGAAGATCAGCTCAAGAAAACTTCTCAGAGAAAGAAATAATTTTTAAAATGTAAAAGATTAAAAGATAAGCTAAGAAATAGGGAGATTAGAAACCAAAGTGCTAATGTTTAGATAATATATTTATTTCAAAAACATAAGAAATAAAAATAAAGAGTAATAAATATTCGAAGTAATAATGAATATACATTTTCCAGATTATTTTTGATAGAAGATGTTTCAGTTTGAAAGGGCCCTGAAAGTTCTAAAGAGAAATGATAAAGAAAAACCCATACTTATATTTTGCAGGGGAATTATAGAATATCAGAAAGTGAAGAAGGCTTAAATAGAAAGATTTCAGGATAAGCAAGCCTTGGGATGTGAATGACATCAGAACCACAAGCAAGGTGCCAAGAGTTAGGGCTGATAATTGTGTAAAGAAAAATGATCAAAAACACAAAAATAAGGTCAAGAGAGTATGGAAACACTGTTTATCAAGCTCACTCAAAGATTATTTAATTATGTAGGAGAATGTATTTCTCTTTGAATTTTACTATTAATTAAAGAGTTCAGATTTTCAAAGTTATACATTAACTTCTTACTGTTTGATAAAGATGTAAGGAATATTCATTTTAAAAAGATAACCTCCAACATAGTCTTTACTGTCCTATCAGACATTAACCAATTCTATATTTAAACTTTAAAATATCTATAAATTTCGAGTTCCTCAAAATACTTTCAGAAACAACTTTACCTTCTTACTGGTTCAATCATTAAGGAGTTAATAAATCTTTGGGAAACATCCTTTTTATATTTGTATTTTGGTAATTCTAAGTTGTGAAAATTATGCTTTGACACCTGGGATCTGGAAGTAATATTTTGTAAGAAAAGATACTTACAGAGACCAAAAGCAGTGGCTCACGCCTGTAATTCCAGCACTTTGTGAGTCCCAGGCGGGTGGATCACAAGGTCAGGAGATCGAGACCATCCTGGCCAACATGGTGAAACCCGGTCTCTACCAAAAAATTATGAAACTTAGCCGGGCATGGTGGCGCATGACTCTGGTCCCAGCTACTCGGGATGCTGAGGCAAGGGAATTGCTTGAACACGGAAGGAGGAGGTTGCAGTGAGTCGAGATCATGCCACTGCACTCCAGTCTGGCGATAGAGCAAGACTCTGTCTCAAAAACAAGCAAGCAAACAAACAGAAAAGACATTTACAGAATCTTTTGTATGTCTACATCTTCCATAACCTGGAATCTTTTTCCTGAAAACAAGATCTATGGGAATGATATTTGTACCCTCTACATGAATTTGTAAAGATTAAATAAAATAATACATATAGAGCACTTACCACAATACATGGCTAAATAAGCACACAATAAATGTCAGTTATTGTAACTTTCACTCTTAAAAATGACCAAAAGAAATATATAACTAAACCTAAAAACCATTTATGTAACAACATAGACTTGGAAAAATTCAGACCCTTGGAGTCAGAGAGAAAGCACATGGTTTTAGAAACCTCTGTGGCATATTTATGTTTTTTTTGCACCTATGTATACTTTGATATCTAATAAAAATAATATTGACTGTGAATTGTTTATTTATAGTTGAACACTTTGAAATTATCCAGTTGAATATCTGCCAGGCACCAAAAGGAACATGTTATCTGTTGTCTTCTTTATTTTCTATTGAAGTTTAAATGTATTAAGTAATTTCTCTGGCTGTTCCAGAAGAGTTCTCATTCCTTTGGTTTGCAAATTAGAAAGTTGGGAATTTTAAGGGCTTATTCTTTACAAAAATGAAGAATTCAAGTTTTCAGAAAATACAAAGAAATCAGAATTGTAGCTAAAAAAATACAGAGTTAAAGATTGCATTAGCTTTAGGAAATTTATCAGGTAGATATTAGAGCGAAAAGGACAAACTAAAGAAAAAAGATTCTCTTCATATGTTTTTATTTTTTGAAGAATATTTGAATCCTTCGCTTCTCAGATAACATAACTATTATGTTTATTCAAAAGGATTTTTTTCATTCAGATTAAATTATATTAAGGCTTATATGTGTAATTAAATGGATATTCAAAAATCACACTGTTGTCACTTCTAAAAACTGCTTTAAAACTGAAAATACAGTGGAAATGGTACAATATGTAACCATAACTGATGTGAAATTACTAAGCAAAAATCACTTCTGGTTTTACTTCAGCATGGAACAGTGAACATTTTTAGTGACCAAAAATTAAACATTAGTAAAACCAGGAAGGAACTCAAAGAACAGGAGAATAGAATATAATCCTACTTTTAGATGAATAGATTATATGATTATACATTGACATAGACAATATATGCATATAGGTGTGTATATATGTGTATATATACACAGATAATGATGTATATTTATGTCTACTATTTGTTCATTAACAGATACAAGATGGAATAAGATAATTAGGGTTGCTAGCCTTTTCAAGCATGTTCTTCCACACTTCTACTCTGATCAGGTGAAAGTCTACTTTGATTTAGATAAAATATTGAATGAGTCAGTGGAAAAGTAATTGTCTCGTTGATGCAATGAAATGTTTTGACATACTAGGTGAAAACATTGGTCAGCAAAATTGGGCCACATTTCAGAATAAGCAACAAGAAAACAGAACCAAGATGCAGGCATATCTTGGTGATATTACCATTTGGTTCCAGGCCACTGTAAAAAAGCAAATATTGCAGTAAAGTGAGTCACACATTTTTTATTTTTCACTGCGTATAAATTTTATGTTTACTTTATAAGATAGTTTATTAAGTGTGCAATAACATAGTCTCTAAGATAATGTATATACATTTAATTTAAAAATGCTTTATTACCGATAAATGTTATCGGGTATCTGAGCTTTCAGCAAATAAATTTTTTTGCTAGTGGAGCATCTTGTCTTAATGTTGATGGCTATGGATGACTGATCAAGGTGGTGGTTGCTAAAGGCTGAGGTGGCTGTGGCAGTTTTTTAAAATAAGACAACAGTGAAGTTTGCCTCACTGAGGGACTTTTTCTTTCACAGAAAATTTATCTGTAGCATGTGTTGCTGTTTGATATCATTTAACATACAGTAGAGCTTCTTTCAGAATTAGAGTTCTTTCATATCTTGGTGCTGCTTTTTCAACCAAGTTTATGTAATATTCTAAATCCTTTGTTTTCATTTCAACAAAGTTCACAGCATTGTCACCAGAAACAGATTCCATCTCAAGAAACCACTTCCTTGCTAATCTATAAAAAACAACTCCTCATTCCTTAGTTTTATCATGAAACTGTAGCAATTTAGACACATCTGCAGGTGCCGCTTCTCTTAATAATAATTATCTTGCTATTTCCACCACATCTGCAGTTATTTCCTCCACTGAAGTCTTGAACCCCTCAAAGTCATTCATGAGAGATGGAATCAACTTTTTCCAAACTCCTGTTAATGTTAATATTTTGACCTCTTTCCATGAATCACAAATATTCTTAATGATTCCTAGAATGGTGAATAATTTCCAGAACATCTTAAATTTACTTTGCCCAGGTCCGTGAAAAATGACTGACTGTGGTAGTTATAGCCTTATAAAAGGCTATTATTTTTTAAATAATAAGACTTGAAAGCTGAAATTACTTCTTGATCCATAGGCTACAGAAAGGATATTGTGTTAGCAAGCATGAAAACAATACTATCGTCCTTGCACATCTCCATCAGAGTTCTTGGGTGAACAGGTACATTCTCATGGAGCAGTTAATATTTTGAAAGAAATCTTTTTTTTTCCTCTGAGTAGTAGATCTTGACAGTAGGTTTATAATATTCAGTAAACCATGCCTTAAGACATATGCTGTCATCCAGGCTTTATTGTTCCATTTATAGAGCATAGGCATGGTTGATTTAGCATAATTTTGAAGAGCCCTAGGATTTTTGCAATGGTTAATGAGCATTGGCTTCAACTCCAAGTCAACAGTTGAGTTAATCTCTAATGAGAGAGTCAGCGTATTCTTTGTAGCTTTAAAGCCAACCTTTGACTTCTCCTTTTTAGTTAGGAAAGTTTGGATGACATCTTCTTACAGTAGAAAGCTGTTTCTTCTACATCAAAAAACTGTTTAGTGAATTACTTTCCTCAATGATCTATCCTAGATATTCTGGATAATTTGCTGCAGCTTCTACATCAACACTTGCTGCTTCACCTTGCACTTTTATGTCACAGAGAAGACTTATTTCCTTAAACATTATGAACCAACCTCCACTAGCTTCCAACTTTTGTCCTGCAGCTTCTTCACCTCTCTTAGCCTTCACAGAGTCAAAGAGAGTTAGGACCTTGGTATGGATTCGGCTTTTACCCAAAGGAATATTGTGGTTGGTTTGATCTTCTATCATAATCATTAAAACTGTTGATATCAGTAATAAAGCTGCTTCATTTTATCATTCGCGTGTGTGCTGGAGTAGCGTTTTTATTTTCTTTCAAAGCTTTTTTTCTTTGCATTCACAAATTGGTGAACTGTTAAGAGGCCTAGCCTTTGACCTACTTTGGTTTTTGATATGTCTTCCTCACTGAGCTTAATCATTTTTACCTTTTGGTTTAAAAAGGGAGATATGTGACTCTTTCTTTCATTTGAACATTTAGAGGCCATTGGAGGCTTATGAATTAGCCTGATTTCAATATTGCTATATATCAGGAAACAAGGAAGCCCAAGGAAATGGAGAGAGATAGGGGAACGACCACTCAGTGTAGCAGTCAGAACACACAAAACATTTATCGATTAAGTTCGGTGATGTACGAGCATGGTTCATGGCACCCCAAAGCAATTACAATAGTAACATCAAATATCATTGATATGGTAAGGATATTTGTTCCCTCCAAATCCCATGTTGAAATATGATCCCCACTATTGGGGGTGGGGCCTAGTGAGATGTGTTTTAGTCATGGGAGCAAATCCCTCATGAATGGCTTGGTGTCCTCCCTACAGTAATGAGTTTACATGAGATTTATTTGTTAAAAAGAGTGTGTCTCTCTCCACTCTCTATCATGCTTCTTCTCTCACCACATGACATGACTGCTCCCTCCTTGCCTTCTACCATGAGTGCAAGCTTCCCGAGGGCCTCACCAGAAGCGCATGCTGGTGCCATGCTTTTTGTGCAGCTTGCAGAACTGTGAGCCAAATAAACATCTTTTCTTTATAAATTACTGTATTAGTCCATTCTCATGCTGCTATGAAGAAATACCTGAGACTGGGTAATTTATAAAGGTAAGAGGCTTAATTGACTCACAGTTCTGCAGGGCTGGGAAAGACTCAGGAACCTGACAATCATGGCAGAAATGGAAGCAAACACACCCTTCTTCACATGGTGGCAACAAGAAGTGCCAAGTAAAAGGGGAGAAAAGCCCCCTATAAAACCATCAGATCTCATGAGAAATCACTCACTATCATGAGAACAGGATGGAAGTAACTGCCCCCATGATTCAATTACCTCCCACCAGGTCCCTCCTACAATACGTGGGGATTATGGGAACTACACTTCAAGATGAGATTTTAGTGGGAACACAGTCAAACCATATTACCCAGCCTTAGATGTTCCTTCATAATGCAAAATGAATTTATATAATTACTGATCCCAGATAATCAAAATAGATATGTTAGTAACGAACTATCTAAAATATGGTGAGAATTACGAAAATGTGACAGAGGCACAAAGTGAGAACATGCTGTTGGAAAAGTGGCACCTGTGGACTTACTAAATGCAAGGTTGCCACAAACCTTTAATTGTAAAACACGCAGTATCTCTAAAGTACAAAAAAAGATATAGCAATAAAGGAAATATGCCTGAATCTCTTCAACATTATAGTTATGACATTCCTTTTGTATGGTGACCAGATTTAACTCATTAACTAAAACCTCACATGGCAGCTGTTAAAGCAACAGAGAAAGTAACTGCTGCCAATTGTAGTCAACTCTAGAAAAACATTTTTGTGAAGGTCATAAATATGCTTCACATTCTATTTCAATAACTTATATTTATATTGTTATTATATTTGAATTATAATTCATTTGCATGTCCTCTACTGTCAAAATGAATTTCAGATTTTAGATAGGAAAAAAAGAAATTACTTGCTGTGAAAAAAATAAATGTTTAGTATTTAATTGGATATATAATGATAATATCTGTAAAACTAATAGCAAAATTCAAATATGCTTTTATTGAAAAGTTCTTTAGCACTTGCTCTTATCATGTCTCATTTTCTCTGATGTACTAGACCTAAATTGCCACTTATAATGTGTGATGAACATACAGAAACTTACATGTTGCCTTTTGTTTTATCTAGAAGCAAGTAGATTGTACAAATAGGCTTGATTGCTCTGTGATAGAAAATGTGACCATCTGTAACAATTCATATTGTGAACTTATTACATAGATAATTATTATGATTAGTGTTACCATTCAGCAATCAGAATTCTGTACAGGATCCAAAGGAACACAGCAGGATAATACTCTATCTAAATGGGCTCAGGAAAAATGCAATTTATTTGACACACTCCACAAGAGAGACAGAATCAATTGGACATATAACGTAATCATTTTTCTCTCCCTTAGCAGCTTGTCACAGGAGCCAGCATCATGCATGGAAGGGAGTTTGCCATACAAAACCATGGTTATTGCATCTGCATGAGAATAGATCAACCCTTGGGTACATTCAAAATATTACTGGAGTTCTCTTTATTCAGACAGGACAGATTTTCCTAAAGACAGTCTCCTTTTCTACCACACAGGACACATATTTCACCTACAAGTGCTATCTTTATGTCACTCACTTAGAAAATTAAACCTTGTCATCTCTCTAACTCTACTTGGTTTCAAGTGCAACAATAACATTTAGATTAAACCATATATTTTGCAAGAAAAATCCATCCTCCCTCCTTATATTCTTTGTGGCTGGCCTGTGAAGTATTCTTTGAAAACCAGTGAATCATAGTCTGAGAATTATAAGTTTATTTAAAAATTGTTAACACTGACTGGTCTTCTGAGCTTGAAAGACATGATAGCTTTTTACTACCAGATGATAACATATGTAATTGTTCAATTTCTAAAAAGCTGTTACATTGTCTCTAGTTACTCCACATCTGCTACATTAAATAAGATATGACAGAAGGGAACTTGGTGGGAGGTAGAGAGGAGGAAGGCAAAGGACTCCTAAAGACATGCAGGTGGAAAGTTATTATCCCAAACATCTGGACGTGTTTACTAGGCAGTTGCTACCCTGGGATAGATACATGCTCTATTTACAAAGTCCCTTGGTAGAATACAATTTTTTTCAAAAAGGAATGTCTTATTGCATAAAATACCCAGATATAAAATATTAACTTTCAGAAATAATCAAATATGTAATCGTTAAGATGGAGCATCATTTGTTTTCACTTAATGGAAAATTAAAAGGATATGTAAGTGTTCAGTACAAGTTTTTAAAGAGATATTAATTTCAATATTTATTTTTTATTTCTAAGCTCTGTATTCATAAACAAATGACATTAAAATAAACAGAACTTCATTATATACCATTCTCTTCAAGACATTTTATACATATTTATTGTCTATTTTGTGCCACATACTCCAGACACCATTTTATTAAAATTATTTATGTACTTAAGGAGTGAGTGATTATATATCATCACAGTTCTTGGCTTTCCTTTTTTCTTTATAGAGCATATTAATTTTGAATGCACATGGCACACTTTGTATAGGTATAAAAAGAACCGACAAATGCAAAGCATGACTGCTTCCACAGCCATTTGCTTTCTCCATTTGGAGGATACTAAATATAAATGTGTCTTTTGTTTTCAGAAATATTCTATCTATTCACATTTTCTTTGGTTTTCATTTTTATAAAAATCATAGTACTGTTGTTGAAAATAGTATAAATCTTGCATCAAAGCAATTTTCTTGCTTTTCCATATTCCAGATTGTCAGTCTCCATAGTTAACCAAATTCAACATTTCTACCTCTTCCTTCTTTTACTTACTTCTGTATTTTCTAAATCACTTGTGTATTCTTTCTTTAAGTATTTAGTCCTACATAATATCTATGGGCCTCCTAAAGTGGAAAATAGAAGAGAAAAATTGGCCTTTTGTGTCCTGCCCTCTTCGTGCCAAAGCATATATACATAAACACATGCATAAACTTATGCATATGCACACACACCCACACACATACACACACACACACACACATTCATACATGCTTTCTTTCAATAGAATTATTTAAGGGTTTGATTAAGTTAATAGCTAATATTTGCATTATGTGACCCTGTAAATATTATTTGTAGCTAAGCTAAGTAACATATTCTATATAGCATCACTACATTATCATTACAGTTTATATTTTGCTCAACGCCTTATTGCCCTGGAGGTAATTTTTTCATTTGCTTCCTTTCCAGCATGGCCATCGGTAGTTTATTCTCAATTTCTAAATACTTTTTCAATGAATTGAAACACATTCACATAACTCTTCAGTTTAACCTTTTCTTTGAGACATCCCTCCTGAAGTCTTCTGTACTCCAGTTTCAATCTGAACTCTGTGCTTTCCAGAATCATTGCTCACTGGTCAACCTGGGACTTTCTTCCCTTGACCATCGAATCGGGAATTCCTTTCACTCTTCTTCTGTGGGAAGGCCTTCTTTCCAGGGTCCTCATTCTTTCTCTTTCTTGTTTTTCTCATGCTACTAAACAGAGCACATACTCCAATAGCTTCCTGAGAATGTGCATGTACATCAAAACCTTGAGGACATGAAAATCTTTTTCTTCAACCTTCACAATTCTTTCATAGTCTGGTTAAATATAAAGCATCTTGCCTTAGAATTTTTAAGATACTATTTCACATTCTTCTAGCTTCTAGTAAGAAGTCTGAGGACATTTTGTAGTATGATTTTTTGTAGGTGACATGTTTTCTTTATTCTCTCTTTAATAATTTAGGAACTTTATACCTATTGTGAATTTTTAAGATGACTGTTTTTGCAGGTGTTTTTAAAAATCATTGCTCATAATAATCTTCATATCCTTCTGAAAACTATTATTCAGTTATGAAACATTTGCTTAAATTTAAAATATAAATTTATTTCCTTTATTGTTTATTTTTCTGGAATTCACATTATTAGATGTTGGTACTACTGAATGGATAGTTTTAATTTGGGTATATTTTTTCTAGTGTTTCCTTGTCTTTTGCTGCTTTAGTTTCCTGAAAAATTTCCTCAATTTTTATCTTTATACACATACACAAAGATATTCTTTCTATATAGCATTCTCTATAAATTTTGTTTCCTCTGAATTCATTTATTTTTTTCTTTGTTAAGACTTCTTTTATGTAAACGCTTTCATCAAATGTCTGATGATACTTGTTCATTTGTATATATGTAAGAGGGAGGATATAAAAGAAATTTTCAACTATCCTTAATTACAAATTCTGAAATTAAATGAAACGAACATATTTTGGACTACCTAATCCACATTTTGCCTTTTGTAAGCTTTCATAGTAAATATATAACTCAATGTGTTTTCTGACATGAAGAGATAACCCTAGTGGAGAAAAAAGAAGCATGCATGATTAAACACCACATAAGATGAGATGAAATAAATAAAATTTTCATTTTGTTTTGTTTTTGTTTCTTATCAGTTGGGGGTGATTAGGTGTTAATCTGGAGCACAAGTTTTCCTCTTGCCTCTGAATATAAAAAAAATAGAAATCTAAAAGGACTATTTTTATATTAAGATTTATACATAAGATATCCCTTCTTTACATGAGACTAATAGAACAATGCACAATTAGAATGGTTTCTGTGATTGACTTTCTATTATTCTTGTTACGCTGAATGACTTATCTCTGCCAATATGGCAATCTTATTCCCTTTGGCAGTGACTTGTTTAGCAGTGAGCATACAAATGAACAAAAGTCCTGTGTGAAGTTTCAATTCTTAGATAACATGGGATGAGATAGTCTCTTTATCTGGATATTTTCATGTTTTGATATTTTATCTGAATCTGAAGTCTTCCTGCATCCATAAGCACAAAGCCAAATCAACATGGTAGAGAAGATAGGTGAAAAAAAATTCATATTTTTGAGTACATCATTGGACCAATGTGTCAAGAGCCCCGGATTAATTGTATATTACTATTGTATTAGATAATAAATATTCTTTTATTGAATCAATCTGGGTCATGCATTCAGCTACAGACATTTCAGCTAATACAATAAATTGCTTTGTATTTAATATAAAGAATATATTCTCAAAGGACAACTTACTATAAGATAAAAAAGGAAGAAATTAAAATACTTGTACTAATAAGTAGAAATCTCATGCTTACTTTCAAAGTAAATAGCAAAGGTCTATTTACACTTTGCGGTACAATAAAACTAATTCAGTTAATTGAAGAGGTGGCTATGAGAGTGTTTCAGGTTACAACAGTGTTTCAGATTGTACATAAATTTGAAAATAAAAACTGACTGAGCTTTCTTTCAAAAAGTTTTTGAAATGCAATCCTCTATATAAAATTTTAGAGGAAAGATTTTTACATTGTAGGATTATTATAAAAGTAGTATATTATGTTAATGTTTTAAAAATAAAGCCATTTATTTTGTCTTATTTAGTACCATATAACTATCTTTAAGATCCCTATTGAAACATGGATTATTTTTGTCAATTTTAAAGTGATAGCATTACTGAGATTTTAAATTAATACAAACGTAAAAATTAAAATTAATTTTCTTTTTAAAATTTTCAAATAATGCTAATGCATATTACTATACGTAATCTCAAAAACAATTCTACAATGAAATAAGAACACATTATTATGATTGATATTATATAGATCAAAAAAACAATGCAGGAAGAAATTAAAATACTTGTACTAATAAGAAGAAATCCTTTGTCTCAAGCCAGGTTTTCTGGTGATGATCTATTTCAAACTTGATAAGCTTATTCTATGATGGCCTCAGCACATTACAATTATCATGACTAAAATACTCTTTTCAAAATAAATCTTCATATTAAAGACAATATTCTGCCCTCTGTTTGCTTCCCCATTCTTTCAGGTTTAGATTAATTTTGAGAGAGAATCTAAAGATGGATTAGATAGTAATCCAGAAAAAACTATTTAGAATGGCACAGGTTTTGATTACAGTAAATAGATTATCTTAAACAAAAACCCTATATTATTCTTAGTAATAAAATCACAGAGATTAGCATAGTAGAAATACTGATTCTGTATCCAGGAACCTGTCATCTTGAGGGATTTAACCATGATAAAATGTAATGCCAACCAATTTGGAGTTTTACTTAATATCTTCTTCCTATCAAGTGGAAAATACAGTTTTGTGGGGGAAAAGACACTAAGTATGTCTTTCTATAACGCAATATACACTCTATCTGTAACGCTTTTATTTGAACCGCAGGATATTGCCAATATATAATCATCTAGGGCCTACAAATGGCAATTTCATCTGATTCAATCTGGTATTTTTTGACATTTATTTGTACTAAAAAAATCTGAGAAAAAGACAGAATAAGATCAAATTATCAGCTTAATTTACATGCATTACACTTTTAAAAATAATTCTTATGTACACAAGGACTAATTTTAATTTGAAATATTTAGTTTATATATGTCTCACTAAAGGAAGACTCATGCTGTGGAATCATAACCATAAGTTTAAAAAGCCTACTTACGTAAATTTTCTTTTGTGTGGATGACAAGGTCCCTATTAGAATGTCACATCAAAAAAGAATTCTGCAAAATTTAATATGTAACAGTAATATGACAATGTAAGAATGCAAATATTTACTTTATGCTATAACATCATCAAATCCGCAAATAACATCTTTTTAAAGAATTAAATGACTCATAGTGAAAAGAATCTAAGACAATGACAAAAATAAATTCAGAAAACAAACTTTCAATTATGGTCTAGATATTAAATTTTTTCTAATATTGAAGGCAAAACCTTTTCCTACTGTTCAATGCATTCCTAATCTTCTCCCAGTGCCTGTGCTTTCTATTTGATAGGCACTTTTATAGTGTCCTTATGTTACATTTTATATCAAAATATGATTATTCTCTTAATGACTCATGGTTAAAAGCCTACATAACCAATAAAGTTTTTAACAGTATATTTGAAACTGCACAAATTATAAACTTACACGCTTTTACTTTACTATAATAATGACATTTATTTTATAGCGCTTTATGTTTTACAAGGATTTTGATTTATATTATAGTATCTCATTTAGTGTTTTTGGTTTGTGTTTTGTTGTTGTTTGTTTTTTTGTGAGACTGGGTCTCACACTGGCACCCAGGTTGGAATGCAGTGGCATGATCATAGCTCACCGCCTCCTCAAACCCCTAGACTCAAGGAATCCTCCCACCTCAGCCTCCCGAGCAGGCAAAACTACAGACACATATCACCACCAAAAAAATCACTCAGATAATTATTATTATTTTTTTTTTTTTTGTAAAGGGAGGTTCTCGCCATCTTACCTATGCTAGTCTTGAACTCCTGGTTCTTTCTATACTTTTGTTTTAAGGTTTTACGTTATACTTGACTGAGAACTGTAATAAAATAAGTTTTAAGAAACTATTCAAAATTCTACACAGAAAAAAAAAAAACAACTAAGAATTTTCCTTCACTGTTTATAAACTTAAGCACAAAACAAAACTTGTGAATAAAATAAATATAATTTCATATGTATACATAAAACATAAAGATACTCCTTGTTTTAAATATTTCAATTGTACTTTTATTAAAATTAATTCACATACTATAAAAGTTACCCTTTTAAAGAGTACAATTTAGTGGTTCTTTGTATATTCACAGAGTTGTGTAACTATTATCAACATCTAACTTCAGAATTTGTTGACACCTCAAAAAGAAATTCAGTGCTCATTAGCAGTGCATGTTTGTAATATTTTTTAAAGAAATAAACAAATTACACATACTTCATTTTAAAAACAAAACCAAAATGAAAACTTAGATGATTTTTTTTTTTTTTCCCTTGGATGTGCTTCTACACAAAGTATACTCAGCAGTTTTGACTTCATGCTTGGGAAAAGACTTCCAAGGGATAATATTATCATAATAAATTCTCTGAAATGTTTTATATGATCTGGACTTGAGATGTCCACCCTAAAACTGTCTTCCTTCCATGTGTACAATGAATGTGGTAATTAAATGCATGAATGTCTCCAATTCCTTACCCTTTCTATATCCAGGGGTTTTTGCCATACACATGTGTAGTGCCCTCCCACTCAGGCCTCTCAAGTACCATGAACATGAGTCAGTCAGTCATGCTATTCATTCACTTATGATTTAATACATGCTGTACATATTGATTGAGTACCATAATATATGTCTACTATCACAAATAATGTGCTGCTCGTGGCCAGTCGCAGTGGCTCATATCTGAAATCCCAGCACTTTGGGAGGCTGAGGCAAGCTGATCACAAGGTCGGGAGTTTGAGACCAATCAGATCAACATAATGAAACCCCGTCTGTACTAAAACTACAAAAAATTAGCCGGGTGTGGTGGTGTGTGCCTGTAATCCCAGCTACTTGGGAGGCTGAGGCAGGAGAATTGTGTGAACCCGGGAGGTGGAGGTTGCAGTGAGCCAAGATCACACAATTGAACTCCAGCCTGGGCAGCAGTGCGAGACTCTGTCTCAAAAATAATAAATTAAAAAATAAATAAATAAATAAACAATGTGTTGCTCATATTCTAGAATTGAGAATATCATTGTTCTGAAAGTATATTCTAGTGGAAAGATCAATAGATAATAAAAATAAAAATTGGCCAGTGTTATAAAGAAAAATATAATCAAGCTAAACAGGGAAACAGTTGGGAAAATTCAATTTTAAACATGTTGATCTAGGAAGGCTCCTCTGAGAAATTAATAATTTGACATATATTGGAAGGAAGCATAACAATGAGCGAGGTGACATCTGTAGTGAAATCTGAAGAAGGAGTAAGCACAAAGAACCTGATCAGGAATGAATGTGGTTCGTTTGCGGAATTGGCAAGAAAGCCAAAAGGTATTAAGTGCCTAAGAATATGTTGAAACTTCAAAGCTTTCTAAACACAATTTCCTACTTTGAAAGCAAAAAATGACTGGATAACAGAAAGTTTCCAACATTAAAGCAAATAGTCAATTTGAAATTACTTGTCCTCTTTTTAAAAATTTGTTTAATGCTTTAAGAGTGCCAATCTCCTAACAAGTATCTCAACATTCAGATCCCATCTTTCACTACACTGGTTATACTGACGATCTCACTTAAGATATCTGACCACCCAACATTTTAGGCAAAGCAATCTTGAATGACATTTTTATAAAAGAAAAGTTAATTACTTAATCAATATAAATTTTAGACTTTTGAGCAATAATTAACTCAATTATTAATATAGCATGTTCCTATGTGTTTTGATGTATACATACTAACTTTTTTTAACTTTTACGTTCAGAGGTGCAAGTGTAGGTTTGTTATGTAAGTGAACTTGTGTCATGGGAGTTTGTTGTACAGATTTTTTTATTTTATTTATTTATCTAATTTTTTGAGATGGAGTCTCACTGTGTCGCCCAGGCTGGAGTGCAGTGGCATGATTTCGGCTCACTGACAGCTCTGCCTCCCAGGTTCATGCCATACTCTTGCCTCAGCCTCACGAGTAGCTGGGACTACAGGCGCCCGCCACCATGTCCAGCTAATTTTTTTGTGTTTTTAGTAGAGATGGGGTTGTACCGTATTAGCCAGGATGGTCTCGATCTCCTGACCTCGTGATCCACCAGCCTTGGCCTCCCAAAGTGCTAGGATTACAAGCGTGAGCCACTGTGCCTGGCCATTGTACATATTTTATCACCCAGGTATTAAGCCTAGGACATATTAGTTATTTCTTGGTCCTCTTCCTCCTCCCACCCTCCAGCCTCTGAAAGACCCCAGTGTGTATTGTTCCCCTCTTTGTGTCCATGTGTTATCATCATTTACGTCCCACTTTTAATTAAGAACATGCAATATTTGACTTTCTCATCCTGTGTTAGTTTGCTAAGGATAATGCCTTCTAGCTCTGTCCATGTCCCTGCAAAGGACATAATCTCATTCTTTTTTTTGGCTGCATAGTATTCCATAATGTATATTTATCACATTTCCTTTATCTAGTCTATCTAGCCTTATCAAAATGATGTCTATTTTCCTAATATAACCAATTCCAAATTCCTCCCAAATGTATGGAGGTAGCACTAAAGGCAAAACCTCAGAAAACAGGGTAAATATCCTCTTTCCCACCTCCCTACCCTTTCAAAACCATCAAAATTTAGTGTTTCATATTCTTTCGTCTTCCCTCTGGGTCAAAGATTCAGGGACTATACTTATCAAAATTCTATGCCACAGTCTTCTCAGCCATGTGGCTAACATCTTCCAGATGACCAATGAACTAGTCTAAATAACCATTAACACCCTCATATATCAATTTGAATGCATTGATTCTTATAATAACATAGAAAAAAAGTGGGCTTATATTGTAATCTTAGGAGTTAAAAATCTCAATAATTAAAGTACTATAGGTAGAAAAGTAAAAGGGACCCTGAAAGAATTTTTGACATTAACAAAACTTCAAATTGTCAGAAAACCAGTATATGCCTTTTTACTTTTTTCTATCCCACTTCAAACTTTAAAAATAATACACTAATTTATTTCCATTAGACTATGTACATTGATCTATGAATTATGCAGGGCAATCTGACCTCAAATACAGATTTGAGAAGAAGAGTAGGTATGAGTGCTGTCAACATAGTCATCTTATCTATTGGTATATGTCTGATATGTAATCTCCTCTCTTCTAATAATGAGTAGAGGGAAACAAACACATTTGCCTAAAGAAATAAAGAACAAAAGTAAGAACTATTACCCTGAGAATAGGCATACTTCTGGAAATTATTTGCCATAGTAGTCTAAGGAATATTAGAATGAATCACCAATTTTAATGCTACAATATAGTGTTACTTCTAGGACTTGTGGCCAGACATCTTTAAAATATGCTGAAATGGGAAGAATTCTGGGTGAGAGATAAGGCAGAAGGCAGGAGAGCAGAAACAGCAGAAGTGACATTTACATTGTAGACAGTGAAAGGAAGAGCTGACACTGGATATTCTGAAGAGAAGTTTCAGGGACACGTTAGAACAACCTCAAAACTCTTCCTTGAACGCAGTCAAAAACTAAGATCAATCAAAAGTAGAGTATGTCTATAGAAGACAAACAAAATAAACTCAAACCAAAAATAACTTGTTCTCTTTGCTACATGACTTGGTCAATGAAAACAAAAGCAATAATCACACTCATACTTCAGGAAAACCTTCTTCCCCCAAAGAAAAGAAAATGAAATTTTCTAGGTTAAAATGGCTCACATTAGATCACTCAAATTAATTTTCATTTTGGTTAAATGTGATGGACTAAGCACGAGTTTCTACTTCTCTTCACAAACAAAGGGACATTGAAATAATAGACAACTGGACAAGAACAAAAGAGAGAATGAAATTATCGTTCTGGAAGTTGGAAAAAGGAAGTTGCTTTTGTCCTTTCAAAGAGCTATAGCAAAATAATGGGTAATTTATAAACAATAGACATTTATTGTCCACAGTTCTGTAGGCTGGAAAATCCAAGCTCAAGATGCCAGCAGATTCTCTGTCTGGTGAAAGCCTGTTTCTCATAGATGGTGTCTTCTATGTGTCCTTACATGGGAAAAGGGGTGAACAAGCTCTGTTGAACTTCTTTTGTAAGGACACTGTGCCTTATGAACTGAGCCTTCATGACCAAACTACTTCCCAAGGCCCCAGCTCTTAATATCATCACCTATGGGGTTAGGTATCAGAATAGAATTTGGGGGAGATGAAAATATTCAGACCATAACATCATCCATCACACATTCTAGATTTACTTGGAAAGTAGAATCGATTGAATAGTTGGAGAATGAGCTGAGGAAACCAAAATAATACTTCTAATGAGCCTCCCAGGCAAATCCCACAGAAGTAAAACATTTAAAACAGCCACATAGCATAGATTCCTTTTTTTTCCGAGTTTTCCAGTGGATCACATATTGTCTAGATTATTTGCTTTAAGATAAAAATTTCTTACCATAAATTAAGAAAATGTTTCGGACTTCATATCTTGAAAATTATTCTTTAGTAGTTCTAGAATGGGGTCCAGTTAAGTGTATGTATCTAAATTTCTCAGGTAAATTTGAAAGACATTCTGGTTATGAATTGTTACCTTCAAAAGTGGTTGTGGTTCTTACTGACAAACTCCTATTCTGAGGTAAGCCAACTAGTGATTCTCTGCATATTATGCAAGCTTAGGTAACAGCATGGGCTAAATGTTTTATTTAACAAATCACTTTTATGTTGTTCATAGTTTAAAAAAATGTATAAGTGTGTAGTTTAAAATAGTTTGTGTTCAAAGGCTTTTCATAAGAAAATGCCCATTACATTTTGTAGGAGTAGTTTGCAAACATATTTATTTTTCATACTTAGTTTTTTTCTCTCTCTATCCCTCTCTCTATATAATATAAGATATATATAATTTATATATTATATATAATAAATTTATATGTAAAATATGGTATAGTGATCTCTAAATATAAAAATTATATATAGATATAGAAATTACATGTTAAATACAATTGATATTACACATATAATTGTATATATATGTATATATACACACATACATACACACACACACATACACAGTACATATAATTTCTGTAGTTAGAGATCACTATACCATATTTTCTGGAGAATAATTTGGTGGTATATGTCTATATATCTATATCTATATCTATATGTTATGTGAGAGTTTTACTTTTTCAAAATTATGCAATTGACCCAAAAATTAAATATCAAATCTGCAGAGATAGTGATCTATATATCCAAAAAAAGTGGTTTATTTAGACATTTTTCAAATGAAAAACTAAAGGAGAAACTCAGTTGAACCTAGTTTTTCAAGTTTTTAAATAATTTGCCATATCAATGAATTAATATAAGATACATAATATAAGACAAAGATTGATGGAAGTAGGTATTGATATGATGGTATATTAACAACAGCTTTAACTTTCTTCATACACAGCAAAAAAAAAAGAAAAAATATAGACTTTAAACTCCTCCTTCTTCCCTGTCATTCTCCATAAAACCCACATATACCCACAAAATATATATCAACAACAAAAAAATAATCCAAGGTGAGCAATCCATTTCAAACTATAAAGGAGGATTGGACCTTTAAATTGTATAATTGGAATTATGGTAAAGTCCTATGCATTGTTATTTTCTATTCATTATTAGTATGAATAATGAATTCTCTTCATCAACAGAAATTTAAATTTCATTTTGATGTTTGGAATTCTTTATCTTCCTTTAACTGCTGTTCACAGGACTCAATCAAGGATATCTCTTTGCAGTGATATTACCGATATATATTTCATAGTTTAGGGGAAAATTCTAAAATAACCAATACATCATTTTACTCTAGATTTGGAAGCTAACAAAACATGGCTACAAATGAATAATTAAGAAAACAAATTATCAAATCATATCCCTAAATGTTTCTTTAAGTTCCCCAGAGAGTTCCCCTACAATTGACTTCTTGTGTATGAGTAATGAAAACCAGGATTTGTGTTTACTTCACTGACCCTGAAAACAAAAACTCTTATAATCTTTGTTTTGAAAGTATTATAGACACTTGATTTTATGGAAACATTCTTCAATGTTTCAGATTTGGGAGGTACAATAATGCTATCTTTAATAGTAGGTTTTTCTCAACAATGTTGGTTTAGGACAATACTTTTCTATCTTGAACATGGATAAGAATCACTTGGAAGGAGGTGAAGTTCTGATGGAATCATGCCTGTCAAATGAGATCTTAAAGCAGATGCCCAAATAAAAGAGTATATTATATTTTATCTAAATCTTAAGTGGGTAACATTTTATGCAATTGAAATGAATGGAATATTTTCCTCTTGTTTAGTTGTATCTGTTTATATTTTTCTTTGATGAATGATTGGTCATGAGGCCTCTTGCCACACTCCAGAAATACGTGTGCAGCTGCTTTTAAGAACTATGTGCCTGGTCACTTATTTCTCTAAAATTATCTCATTGCCTGGCAATCAGTCTTCTCCTGTATACTTGTCCTAGCACATTATGTACATGGGAAATGTAAACAAATGTGAAGGAGGACCAGAAAAATTAGTTAATATTTAAAAAAATGTATTGTGCATTTTGGCTTCACATGTTTAACTTTTTTTTAAGAAAAAAGTTGCATGAATGGAAAAAAAAATCTGTATACAGTATCTGTAAAAACTGTCTTATCTGTTTCAATCCCTTGCTCATACCCCATGTAATCTAGAACTAAATATGGTGCGTGGCCATATTTAAACACCCGAGAGTTAAGCAGTTCAGACTTTGATTTGAAGCACCTCATCCTTCTTTCAATGCGAACGCTATCATATGGCATTCTTGCTGAGGATTTTGTCTAACCATATGTTGCCATGAATTAACTCTGCCACCTTTCTTAAGGATCAAAACCAGTTTGATTTAGGAATCTTCCCCTTTCCAAATGAAATAGACATGCAGTACTTACTTTTCCTTGGTGTTTGTAGATATTGCCTTGTGTATTCCACTTAAAACCGTAATCTAGTTTGTAAAAGAGATGGTGACGCACGTAAATAAAGCATCAGTGACACTCTAAAAAAAAAAAAAAAGAAAAACACGATTGCTAACCTAGACTGTGAGTTTCTAATTGACTAGATCTAGAATAGGGCCCATAAATTTGCAAACATTGAGGACCACTGATTTAGAATATGTGTCCATTAATTTATCAGCTGAAATTACATATATATATGTATATGTATATATAAAACTAATGAAAACCAACTTGTGCTGATTTGAACTGTGTTTATGTCTCCAAAAAGTCAGTTTCAGAAAATGTCAACATATGGTTCCATATACTCATATTTAAAATAGCAAATTTTATTTCTAGTAGCAACGTTATGATATTAATGCCTCTTGCTTAAAATGAAGTAAAACTGTGAATGTTAGCAACGCTATTTCACTGAGAAGTAAGAAAGTAAGAATTATTTTAGAGGAGTAAATTGCTAGTTTTTAACTTTCTGTGCATTTTTTGGCTTCAAATAAAATCTTAACAACAATAGTCTCCTCGGGCTTTTCATTGACATCTTTTAAAGTAATTCAGAGGCTGAGGAATGCAGAAGTTAATCACTTTGACTAATTTGTAATTAGCTCTACCTGTATTCCAGGGGAAATGATCAATATTACCATTTGAAGAGGCCAGTCTTAGATCCAGCAAAACTTCTAGAACATCCGCAGTTAATTTTTGACATTTAGTGCCTGTTACTCACTGGAAAAGCTAAAATTTTCATATTCAGTCACAATTTATTAGAAAAAAATTTTTTAAATAGAGAAAATAAACAGTATTTCTTTTTAACTTTTTTAAAAAATTGGATAAAAAAGTGTTTAAAATTACGTGAGTCAGTTATTATTATTAAAATTATTACTGAATCAGTGAAAGATAATTCCTGTCATATGTGTTCAATTTTAAGAAAATAAAAAAAGTTCCCTTGCAGATTAGTTTTCTAACACATTTGACATACTTAAAGTAGAGCTGAAATGTTTTGAAATGTGAAATCAATTTATCTTTAAACAACTTTTAATTTGATTTTTCCTGGCAATTCAGAACATCTGTTTGGGGATCTGGTTATACCAAACACTATTTCAGAGACTGAGGAAAACATCAGAAAAACAAGAGAATTTCATTCCTGGGGAAGGGGTGTATATTTTAGTAAGAAAAAGAAATTCAACTTAGGGCAATATTATATTTCCCTGATTCTTCAACATGGAGTATGAGATCCCATAAATAGACTCTTGTTAACAGTCTCTATTTTATTTTATTATTTATTTCAGTTTAGTTTCATTTTTCAATGTTGATTTTCCTTAAATGACCCCCATCACCCTGCAGGCAGGTAGGCGTTGGCAAGAGATGTTCACTTGATAATATCGCTCTTTGCCCATATTCTGGAAGGTCTCCTTCCAGGAAAAGTATGCTCCAACCAGGCTCCCCGCTGCCAGGAGCCGGTTTTTGCCATGTGCATGACTGGTAGTCCATCTGCCAATCTGGACTCAGCAGAAAGGCCAGCTCCTGGCCTCAGAAGTCGCAGACTCCAGAAATAGAGCTGTTGTTGTTGGTTCCAAAGAGGATAACACTGGCAAAGGCATCTTCCTCAGCTTGTCCAGTCGCTTGAACGTTCCAGTGATGAGATTGCAAGTCATAAAGGTCTGAGTGAGTTCTTTAGGGAAGAGATATTCTGATTACCACAGGGACCAGTCATCCTTATCAAAGTGCTCCCAGAAATAGGGCAGCGCCACAAAGTGTGTGTCCTCGTTGGAGTACTTGCGCTTAAATTCATCCAAAACAAAGGTACTCCTGAGAAAGTGAGCGAAGAAGTCTTTGACCTTGGGCTCAGCAGCCAGCACCTGCTCACGCTCGTCCATCTCCTCCTCAGGAGCGGGGGCAGCCGCCTTTTCCTCCTCCTTCAGCTCAGCCTGGGGCTACTGCTTCCTTTCCCGTGAACCTTTCCCTTTCCACGGGGTGTCTTTTTCAGCCTGGCTTTCTGCAAGCTCTTTAGCATCAAACTGAGCCATGTTCTCAGACAGTTTCACCTTCCCTAAGACAGTCCGGAATTGGGGCTGGTTAATGAAGTTGAGGAACCAGCACTGGTATTGGGAAAGACCTGGCAGAGAGAAGGCTCCAGGACCTGCATATAGAGCCACAACAGAGTGCAGACAACTGCGATGTCAGCCAGACGAAGAGTCCTCGGCTTCAAGTGAGCATCCAGCAGCCCCCAGAATTCGCCTCACCTCCGACTTTGCATAGGCAGTAGCCTGTTTGTTGTAGTGCATGATGCCCAAGGTGGGGAACACCCAGGAATTTGCTGGGGGCACTGCATTGCTATCAGCAGAGCTCACCCACTGCACCACCTGGGCTGCTGTCTGTGGAGTACTTTCTCACCGTTCCTCATTGCTGACATAGTAGGCAATGACATTGCTTTCAAACACACAAAATCCATCGTCACTCTCAAACACTGGAACCTTGCCAGCAGGAAATTTGCAAATAAATTCAGGGGTGCTACTGGTTTGGTCAGAGTAGAAGTGAGGTAGTACAGAGAGCACGCAGACCTGAGCCCCGCTGCATTGAACAGCAATGAGGACCTTAGTTTTCAGGATATGTCCCAGCTACCATGATGATTTCCAATTTAATATTTTAGTATTTGGATAATTTTGAATTTATAGCAAATATACAATATAAAATATAAACATATAATATATAAAAATATGTAACATAGAACAGTCTATAGTGCTTTCTGGAATCATATAGAACTCCAAATAGAAAATCAGTGAACAAAAATATTTCTATAAAGATGGAAAATGTTGCTGTAGTAAAATGTCAATGCCCTAAAAATTAATTATGTCTTTCATAATCAGTTATGAATTAATCATGATGATTCTGTTGCATATTTCTACAGGAAAGCACATTAGATATATGAGTGGTATAACTTCTGAAATCCCCACATATTCAACCTGTACCCCAAAGCCTTATTTATATCTTCAGTTCCTCTATATATTCACAACTCTACTCTTCTATCATTTTCTTTAATCTGATTACTGTTGTGGTCAGTGACTGCCTGAGGCCCGTGCAAGGCAGTTAAAGAATTTACCAAGACAGTAATGAGTTTAGAAAGGCAGATTTATTAGAGAAAGGAGGAGATGCATTGCAAGAAAGCAGTGGGCAGTACAGCAGAAAGGCTGTCTGCAACAAAGCAGGGACTTGATGAGTATTTTAAAGGGTCGTTGCTTGAGCTGAATGCTTGAAACAGGATATTTGGGTGCTGGTGGGCAGTGAGCTGAGTGCTTGGGTTTGATGTTTGGGTGAAAGTGAGCCATCTGCAGTTGGCCCAGTTTCTTAAACATTCACTCCCATCTAAAGCTGTTTCTTTCCTGCCAGCTAAGCCCATTTATTAATTTTCTTTTAACTCTTTTGGGTTCCACATTCCCCTACCCTCTCTGACAGAATAACAAGGACAAATCTTAGGTATTAGGACAGAGGTCTCATCTTCCAACTACTTTCTGCTGCCCTGGGGCATAAAGCTGACTCTACCTACAGTTATTGGTGGGTAGAGGGACCTCATGGACCACTGTCTCAGGTTATGGGACTTAAAAGGTTGAGCCCACCTGGAAGATGGGTCTTGGGAGAGAGCATGTTTCTATGGAACTGATGTCTAGCAGAGTCTAAAGGAGACTCTGGGATCTCTGGGGACAATTCACTGATACCCTTGCATCATCAGAAGCTTGGTATGAAACTGCTACACTCTGGAAAAAAACAAATTTAACCAGTAAGTTAGAGAGACAAGTACTGGAGAGAAGTAGCAGTATAGATGCAATTGGTCCCTGCAGAGGGATCTCATAGAGCCTCCTAGATATTAGGTATTTTAAAGCCTCTTTAAGAAATTAGGTAGTTTAAAGTGGTTTTCTTCATAATCAAGTGACCTGTTCCTGTACTTCCCTTGATTTTTGCTGGACATTTCCTGATTGATTTACACAGAAACAACATTCTTCCTGAAGAAAAAAGCATGTCCTTCCCTGGGCTACTGCGAGTAGATTAAGGGCTCATCTATTTTGTAGGACTACTCCAGCAGGGGGATTGATTCGTTGATTCATTTTGTTTAATGTTTCTCTGATTGTGTCCAGGAATTTTGCAAATTCTTGGGGAAAGAGGAGATAAGGACAACATCTGTAATTCCTGCCACTGCAGCACCAGTTATACTTAAGCTGGCAAGAAAGGAAATTAAGTGAATGGCCCTTTCATCTCAATATATGGGAGACTATTAGAGGCCTAGCATTGGCATTAGTTCAGTTAAGTTAGCAGTGTAGAGTTGGGAGGTGGAGTTACATATCCTAGAGAACAAGCAGGGATACATAAGCATTAGTCACACAAATAAAGTATAATCCTGATTTTCAGAGCAGTACTGTGTTGACTGAGATATGGCCCACAATGGTGGGAATTTGGTCAGATTTCAGGGTGAGAGATAGTGTAATTTGTTACGGAATCTTTTTATGACTTGTTTGGCTCTTTCTACTTTTCCCGGAGATTGTGGGTGCCAGGATATACGTAAGTAATATTTAATTTGAAGAGCTTCATTTACTCCCTGTGTTATCTGAGAAATAAAAGTGGGGCCATTGTCTGACTGTAGGGAACAAGGGAGCCCAAAATGGGGAGGTATCTGGTCCAAAAGGGCCATGATGACTTTGAAGGCCCCGTCGTTTTTGTGGGAAAGGCTTTTATTCATCCAGTAACAGTATCTACAAAGACTAGCAAGTAAGCATGTGTATAAAATCTAGTTGCCAGTCCTCCCCTGGCAGAGTCCCTCATCTTTGAAGGGGTTTAAGGAGAGGGGCAGGTTTGTGGGCTCCTCTCCGTTAGACTGAAGCAGGACATTATTAGGAACGATTTGGAGGGTGGACAGGTCTTTAATAAGAGTGTGTCCAAACAGTGTGGGCTATCCCTAAATCCCTGGGGAAGGACTGTCCAGGTTAACTGTTGAGAAACACGGGTGGAGGGGTTTTCCCATTCAAAGGCAAATAAGAATTGGCAGTCTGAATGTATTGGAATGCAAAATAAGGCATTTTTAAAATCGAATACTGTGAACCACGAAGTTCCAGAGAGAATTTACCCTTAAAGGGTGTAGGAATTGGAAACGACTGGGGTGTATAGGGATTACTGTCTCACTGATGACCCTTAGGCCTTGTACCATTCTATATGTGCTATCTGAGTTTTTAACAGCTACCATCAGGGTCCTATGGCCACTTGCAAAGACTTAATAACCCCACGACCAATAATTTTTCTATTAGAGTCTGTAGGCCCATTTGGGCTTCAAGATTTAAGGCATGTTATGGGATCCTAGGGAAAATATGAGGTATTCAGATGAATATTTATAGAGTCTGCAAACAAAGAACTTTCTGCAGTGGAGATATTCCATACCTCTGGAGGAACTTATAAAATGGAGGATTTTAGGACCTTGGGGCTTTTGGTGGGAGGAGCTAGTAATGCCAATATTGGGCAGGCATGCTCAGGGAATTTAAAGCTAGTTTGGAGTTTGTCGTTGTGTCCCAAGTAATGGGATAGGACAGTAGCTTGGTAGAACCTGGAAAGACTGAGTGAAAACATTTTTCCCCAGGGTGCATACTATGGGGAGATAAAGCATCACTGCTGTGGCCTGCCATCTATGCTGGCGAGAAGGATCAAAGACAAAAAGGTAAGCCCAGAAAAATAAATTAGGGCTGAATAATTAGCTCCTGTGTCAAATAAAAGCTCAATCTTATTTCCTGCTCTATTTAGAGTTACCGGAGGCTCAGCCATAGAATGGTAAATACAGCGGCCTGAATGGCCTCTGAGCCCCATCAGTCATCTCTTTCTGCTTTCTCCGTTCCATCAGCTTCATCATAGCTGAGGAACAGAGTTAGGAGCATTTGCCATTGCTGTTCTCCCAAACTGGCTCCCAACAATGGGTTGCTAGTTGTGGGATGACCCTCCTACATCAGGAAGAGAGAGGTAATCCATTTCCAATGCCCCACTTATTTGCAGTAAGTAAGAGATGATTGAGGAGGGTTTTGGCAGTTCTGGCTGATATTCCCTGGCTGATTACAGCAATAGCAGATAGTGAGCTCCTTTGTGCCCATAAGGCTCAACGCTGATAGCTGGCCGGGGGCCCTGAGTACGGGCAGAGAGTTTGCAATGGCAGCAGCCAGGTAGTGAGTCTGCCACTCATCTCTTTCTCAATCCTTCCTATCCCATTCAGACTGTGATATTTCCTCCCATTATTAAAGAGCTTGAAGGCCATGTCCAGCAAGACAGTGAATGGTGTTTGTGGTCTAGTTTCTGGAGTTTGAGTCCAATATTTGGAGACATCTGGCTAATAAAAACAAACAAACAAACAAACAAAAAGCAGCCAAAATAGCTAGGTTTTCTGGGCTTTTGGGGTCCACATTAGTATATTTTCTCTTGGCTCCAGCCAGCTTGGAGTAAAATAGAGCTAGGTTTTCATTTGACCCCTATGTTACCTCTCTTAACTTGGCTTAGTTGACCAGTTTTATGGCAGCCTTTTTCATGCCTTCAATTAAACAAGTAATTATATGATTATGGCATTCCCTGCCAGTGTTTATCTCTTGGTAGGTCCATCTAGAATCAACATCAGGAACTCTCTTCTCCCCAGGGGAGAATCCTAAGGGCTCTGGACATGAACTTCATCTTTCCACCATTGAGCTAGAGACAAAATGTGGGACCTTTCCTCATGAGTACAACAGGTGGTAAAGACAATATAAACGTCCAGATGAATGAAATCAGAGGAAACAAAATGTACTCTGAATTCTTTTATGAAGTGAGAAGGGTCCTGGCCTTGGTCCGAAGGGAGCCAAGTTTAGCTTGTATCTGATAGAAGTCCAAAATGGGAAAGGAACATGGACTCTGATGGTTTTTAGAAATGGTTTGCCACTTCTCAGAGTAGCAAAACTTTTCCTGGAGCTGAAGTGGGATAATAAATGGCTCTCTATCTGGTATGTGAGGGGAGAAAAAGGTTCAAGGTAGGGGAGAGGCAGAGAGAAGGAGGTGGAAGGTGGAGTGGAAGGAGGGAAGGCATTGGAGTAGACACATTGTTGGGGAGGAGAAAGGGGAGGAAGGTGGGGAGGATCTTGACAATGGGAGTATGAAAGAGGGTTCATCTAAAATGTCTGGAGTCAGGAGGAGGAGGTAAGAACTTTGCTAGGCACATTCAACAGTTTCCTTGAAGGTCTGGGTCCCAACCCCAGGGACATAAAAGCCTGTATATAAGGAACCTCAGGCCATTTGGAGGAATTTTGACAACACAGATTAAGTTGAAAAAGAGTATTAAAATCCAAAGTCCTATTCAGAGTCTAGGTTAATTGATCTGAGAGTTTATCAACAGGCCAAACGACATTACATAAGAAAATTAGGCAATTCTTCTTGAGAGTCTGAGAGTGAAATTTGTCCCAATGTTTTAAGATGTAACCCAGAGGTGAGTCTGAAGGAATACGCAAAGTTTGCTCTATGCTGGGACTGGAAAATGATGAGCCACTGGAGGCTGATGTCTGCTGGGGCATGAAGTGCACTTTTTCTAAAGGTGTCCTGACAGGTGAAAGGATACCACTTAAGTCTACTGGGGTACTTCTGAGATGTCCTTCCTAGAGGTGTATTGCACCTATTCGGAAAGACCTCCCGGCACTGGGGACAATACTACTGGGACCTTGCACTAGATGGCCTGTCCAGGTCAGAGGTATGAAGGTGAAGGGAGAACTCAGCCTGGAACCAGCCCCAGGAGAAAGGATGGGAATGGGGAGACTCATCACTCTGAGGCCACTGGAGATCACCTGATTTGGGAACATTTGGAGCCAGAGGTCTGGCTGCCTTTATGTGAGAATTAGAGTAAGAGGAAGAGATGGTTTATGTCATTCAAAATGTATGTGGATTTGCCCTAGAAGAGCTGCTGCTGATAATTCTGCAACATGCAGGGATTGGAGACCTCTGACCAGAAAGGATAGGAGACAACCTTTTTCCCTCTGGACAAGGCAGCCAGACGTTTGCCCTTTGGCCTTCTGGCAACACCAGGGAGCTGCCCTGGCCGGATGCCACTAGTTACCAGAGCGCTGCTAGATGTTGGCTGCTGGAAGTCTGAAAAAAGAAAATTGAAAGGGCATAAAAGTGTGTACCCACCCTATTGTTAAACCTTTGTTCTGCTCTCACAATCCTTTTCCTTTTGTCCCTATCTCTGCACATTCTAGAGATTTTGTAAGTTCCTGTTTTTCTTTCTGAGGCACGGCAAGGTCACAAGATGCGTTTAAGTAAGGTACACCCATGTTGCAAAACGAGCCCTGTGAAACCTGTCGCAATATGATTAACTGCCTTTGTGTAAGACTGCTTTCCCGCCTCGGGGTTGCGAAAACAAGCCCTACCCCTGCCCTGCAAGCCCCTGATAAACGTCATCAGAATTTCAAAATTAACTGAAATACCAAAAATGGCGGGAACCAATCATAATCAGCCAAAGCGCCTTGTTCAAATATCGGCCAATCATACATCTGATTTGTATAATGACTCTGTGCCTATGTACCCCAGACTATATAACACTGTCCTGAGCCCAGTTGGGGAGCTCTCCCGCTCCGCTCGTTTCACGGGTGTGCGTGAGAGTTCCAGGTTCGAACCTGTAGTAAAGATCCTTGCTGCTTGGCTTTGACTCTGGACTCTGGTGGTCTTCTCCGGGTAATAAACGGTCTGGGCATAACAAAATGAACTTAGTTCCCTCACCTGAGTGGATGGTGGTAGTCAGACACTTCCATGCAGACAACTTTCAGTTTCACCAGAGTATAGCCCTGGCCATAGACTGTCAGTTGTTTCCATCCTGGGTTCTGTCCACAGAGGGTCCTGAGTTGGAAGACAGAAAGGAAGAGGGGAGAGAGTCACAAAATGTCATGGTCAATGACTGCCTGAGGCCAGCATGGGTGGTAAAAGAATTTACCAAGACAGTCATAAGTTTAGAAAGGCAGATATATTAAAGAAAGGGGAGATATATTGCAAGAGAGCAATGGGCCAAACAGCAGAGAGAAGGCTGTCTGCGATGAAGTGGAGACTAGAGGGGTTTTTAAATGGTCATGCTGCTTGGGCTAAATGCTTGAAACAGGATGCTTGGGTACAAGCATGTGGGGGATCAGTCAGAGTGGTGGGAGAAGCTATAGGGAAAGGAGCAGGCCTTCTGAAAGGTTGGAAGGCTCTGCATAACTTTGGGGGAGAATAAGCTGAAGGCAGCTGTTCTCTTACTCTGAGGCAGAGGGCGAGGAATAGGTACAAGGGAGTGTAGGGGGATTTATCTTAAATGGCTTGTTTACTTTTGTTGTCCAGAAACTGACCTTTGATCATCCGTGTATGTGACTGCTCCCTGAAAGGGGCAACAATATTAATTACCCACAGATTGTGTTTGCTCCAGGCTTTCAGCATTATATGTGTACTGAATAAAAGCAAGCAGCTCAAGCTGTTCGAGGCTGCCCTTTTCTTCAGCCACTAGCAGCCCCATAGCTACTCTTACACTGCATACCTGTGTCTGAGTACTCCTTCCATCCTTCTCTCAGCCAGAGTCTGTAGGATGGACCCGGCAGGCACAGGTTTGGGTTTAATGTTTGGTTGCCAGTGAGCCATTTAGAGCTGGCCCAGTTTCTCAGAACATTTGCTGTCCTCTATCCCTATTTCTGTTCCTGCGAGCTAAGCCCATTTTTAATTTTCTTTTAAACCTTAGGATGCCATAGTTATTAATAATTTAATCAAAGAGCTAATTTGTTTGTAATCATTAACAATATACATAAATGCTAAGTGATAAAGCACTAAAAATTCTTTGAAAACTTCAAATACAGAACAAAATGGTCTGTCTTTATACAATGATACTTCCACTATGTTGACTAAAACAGTTTCCTCAGCCATCAGACAAATCTAGAACTGATATATCCACTTGTTGAACATTAGGCCATGGTACAGTTGGGTTGGTAATACATTTGTTTTGTGTAAAATTTCCCTCTGAAGCTTTTTCTGACCCAGTGGATGGGCCTTTTTAAATGTAGAAATTGACAGAGCTACTGTTTTCCTGATCAGATGTGCCTTCATTATATTTCTTTCCTAGTGAATCCTTAGCTACAATGTAACTTTTGTCTCATATCCTTTGCATTGCTGGGATTAGACTTTTTTTTTTTCTGTTTTGAGGAATCTGTGTACTTTACTCAAGGCTGCAGTTGATATCTGGTTAATTGATACCACCTTACAGGATAGAGGTCAGGGCCTCACCTTCTATCCACTGATCAATATTGCCTTTCCATCCATCAAAATATATCCTTAAGAGACAATGAATAATTCAAGTTGCTGTGGCCATGTGTACTAAATGTGGCTTCATAAAATCTACTCCTTTTATTATCATTTCTGTATGTTATCTCTGATTTAAAACTTACTTTTTGAAACAGTTTTACTGGTTAAGTAATGGATTCAGTTTCTCTAAAGTTTTCAAAACCTCAAAAGGAAGTTTTGTATAACTTCTGGGTGGAGTAATTTTAGTTACGGTAGTATCATAGAAGCCAAGAGAGAAAATATAAGGGCAAAGTGCATAATAACAATGCCAATCAGATTATTGATCTCAATCATTAGACATCTATCAGCCAGCACCTTTCTAATAGTGCAACACATATTACTGATTTAATGAGTCTATATTTTCCAATATCCTTTATTGTTTGACCCATTCTTCACTCTGGTCTATTCCTTATATCTTACCAAATAAATGTATAAAAATGTCTAGCCTCTTTCTTCATAAAAACAGATATGTTGAATCTATGACTTATACCTCAAATCAACCAAAATGATGAGTTAATGGGCCTCCTGTGTGGTTCCACTGTTATCTTTGTTTTATATTTTGCATGACTGTAAATCTTTCTCCAATTATAGTTTTTGCCATTGCTACTCGTGTTTGACATATTGCATCTTGTCAGCCACTTCTACTCTCATTCAAAGATTAAAGTCCTATGCACTTTTGGAAAACTTTTTGAAATATTAGGCAGAAGCATTTGGTATCTTATATAGTTTGGATATTTTCCCCCTCCAAATTGCATGTTGAAATGTGATCCCCAATATTGGAGGTGGGGTCTGGTGGGAGGTATTTGAATCAAGAGGTTGGCTCCGTCATGAATGGCTTGGTGCTGCCCTTGTGGTAATTAGTTCTCTGTAGTGAGATTTTATTCTTTTAGTTACCAGGAGATTTAACTCTTAAAGAGTTTGACACCTCCTGCCTCTCTCTCTTGCTCCCTCTCTCACCATGTGACACAACTGCCCCCCTTTCATCTTCTGCCATGAGTAAAGCTTCCTGAGGCCTCACCAGAAACTAAACCAATGCTGATGCCATGCTTATACAGCCTGGGGAACCATGAGCCAAATAAATTTATTTTCCTTATAAATTATCCAGCCTCTGATATTCCTTTACACATTAAGTTATTCCACTAGGAAAGCTTTCTAACTTGTATACTCATGTTGAATACTTTTATGGTGGGCAAGTTGTTCCTCACTGTCAATTCATAAAACAGTGTGATGAAAGGAGCACGTATATTGCATCAGAAAACTGGACTGCACTTAATTTTCAAAAATTCGTATCTTAAGAGGGTGTTACAATTTGCAAATTTCTTATTTCCAGAAGTCCAGAAGACTATGCTAGGTTGACTTCAGTCTTCATAGGAACATATAACATCACACTTTCTGAGCACATCCTATGAGTGCATGCTTAAAGCCAGTAATAAGCTTCAGAAAGCTACTGCTAATGATGTTGTTACCTCAGCTGAAACTTCCATGGAGTCTGCTGCTGCTTTAGTCTTCTCTTGATTCTGCAAAGTGGCATGATCCCGAGCATATGCTTCCAATTTATCAGCTAAATCTGTGTCTGAGGAACTCTTGCTTTTTTGATGGCGGCTTACCTGTTAACTGAAGTCAGGCCAAAACTCTTTGGAATTTGATGAATATACTCTTGAATATGAAACACTGCAAGAATATTTTGTTTTAGAGTAGAAAACATCCTGTAAACCAACTATTTCATGCATAGTGCCAGCAGCATTGCCAGATTTGCCATCTGTGTAGCAAAAGTTTGTCTATTCATGTTTTATAATGAGAAGATTAAAAGGTAAAGGAGTGACTTCTCACTTTCTTTCACCAGAGCCTGAGCTATGACTTGGGTCCTCACTATAGCCACCATATAATTGTCATCCCTCCTAAGTGAATCTCTTCAGTTCAGATCCTTTCAGTTATTTGTCAAGACTGGAGAGATGGTTGCTTTAGGTGAAAGTTTTAATTTACATGACCTTTAACATCCTTATGACTCAAATCCTTTATGATTTCCAACAGAACCTCAAGGATAGTTTGTCCATTGCTTCCAGGACCACCAAGTCCTTTTTCTACCCTGAGGCTGACTTCTCAGGAAGGCACAACTCCAGTAAAGCTCTGCTGGATCCTTCTCCATTCTTTTTACTTTAAAAACAGTTTAATCACATGGATATGCTATTTATATTAGAAAGTTATTGCATTAGTTATCTTCTGATACATAAAAATTTACCCTAAAACTTAGCTTAAAAAACATTCATTATCTCACACAGATTCTGCAGGTCAGGAACTTGGAAGAAGCTTAGCTACCTGTCTCTAGCAGTAGATCTCTTATAAAGCTGCAAACAAGCTATCTGCTGGAGCTGCAGTTATCAAAAGGCTTAACTAGACCCGTGGTATCTACTTCCAAGCCCTCACATGTAGCTATTGGCAGTAGGCCTCAGTTCCTACTGATATATAAGCCTTGAAGATATAGTTATTTTGCATATATGGATATAAATGTGATGACATGAAAATATTAATAAAGTTGATGTGGAGAGAAATTAATCAATTTTGTTTTGACAATGTTAAGTTTCAGGTAACCATGAAGAACTCAGTTATACTAGATATTTGGAGATTCAACACTGTTTTACTTGGGAGAATTCAGAGATTGGGATGAAGATTTGGTATTTTTATAGTTATAAACTATGCAGGGCAGGGAATATAATCTCAAAATAAGAGGTGGGAACTGAATAGTGCAGGAACAGAAAAAAATATATATAAGCAAAAAGAAAAAAAAAAAAGACCTTTCCTGAATGAAAGGAAAAAAAATAAATCATTGCATTATGGCTCATGAAGTTATGGGAAGAAAGTGAGTTCCAAGAACAGGTTCAAAAACATCAAGAAGATGAACACACACACACACACACAGCCTCAAATTAGAAAACTGGTTCCTTCTCAAGCCATGATTTTGTGATTTCAGTACTATTCACCTCCAGCATCATGGGTTCCCCGTAATACTATTAACTGGGGTTAATTTTTATGAGGCTTTTACTACCAGCTTTTTAAAAACTAATTTATCCCAATTTTTAGAGCATTAACCAGCAAACTTAATCAGACACCGGACCGTGTAGTGTTCACCTTCTGTCAGCATGTCACTGTCTTTACCTATAAAGTTGCTTGACATGATTCCAAATGGAAAAAGGTATGGGAAACTGAATATAAAGGAAAAACATTTGACTGTAGATTCAAAACATATGAGAGGAGAAAATACCTGAATAAATATACTTCTGCTTAACATTTATTGAAACAAGCTAAGATACTAACAACATTTTTATTTAAATGTCATGTGTCTTTTTATGCTATATTACAAGAAACTGCTATTTACTTGATCATTTTCTTACACAAAGTCACCTTGCAGAAGCATGTCATGAAATTCTCTCTCCTTCCGCCCATGATAGCAGTTAGTGGTGGAGTGTCTCAATCACCCACTTCTCCTCACACCCAGACTCTCAGGAGATTACAGCTTTGGGAGGATGGGGTGAGGAATTCCAGTCCAGGAAAGGGACTATAGGGATCTAAGCAGTTGAGGCCGCCTCAGCTGGAGAAGGTGCAAATGAGATAGTAAGTCATCCAATATCTCAAGCTAACCAGATATCTCAGACATGTCAGAGTACATTACCCCAAACGTGGCCATGTGAATGTGAGTGGAGAGGCGTGAAGAGAGGAAATACAAGAAACAGTGCAGTGAGGGTAAGCTAGCACTGTAGCAGCTTGCTTGATGGCAGAGCCAGGACATTACATGGCACTACAATCCAGGGGACCCGAGTGAGAGCAAAAAAGAGGATGGGAATTGTGAAAACCTCAAAGGATTTCCATTAACCCGCAACAGCATCCCCTGCCCTTAGGCCAGGGTTCAAAGGGCTGTGACTCCAGCCTTCTATTTACTGCTTTATTTTCCTGAAATTGATGTGGCTGTAGGGAATGGTTATTTACAAATCGTAACAGCAACAGTAAACTGGATCAATTAGGAGTTAAAATGCTGATTCAGCCTCTCATTAGTAGCGTGGCTGGGATAGGCGCTTGACTTCTAAATCTTGGTTTCCTCAAGTGCAATACATAAGGTTGATCCTATATATAACTATCTTTTGGAATTGCAAAATGTAAGTGAAATAATTTCCTTTTATTGAATAATTTATAAGTGCTTTATAAGCCTCATCATATATTAATCTGTGTAACACCCCATGAGTGGGTTGTTTACAGAAGGTGGAACTAATGGAGAAGATGGCTAAGATTTCTGATACTACAAAACTAGAAAGTTACAGAGCTGCTCTCAAACTCAGGTATGCTTAGTTTTGAAGTAAATATTTTTGACCCCTGCTGGCAAAAAGTAAACATTTAAATATTTCCTGCTATCTTTATTAATATTAAAAATGAAAACTGGAAAAATACAAAATGATTAATGATAAAAATAATTACTATTTTCACTGTTCTAATAACAATACATATTTATTGAGTACTAGTATATGATCACAGCCTTTGCATATATCATGCCATTCAATTGTGAAACATCTTTTATTTATTTATTTATTTTTTGAGATAGAGTCTCTTGCTCTGACACCAGGCCGGAGTGCAGTGGCACAATCTCTGCTCACTGCAACCTCTGCCTTTCAGGTTCCAGCGATTCTCCTGCCCTAGCCTCCTGAGTAGCTGGGACTACAGGTGTGCGCAACCACACCCAGTTAATTTTTGTATTTTTAGTAGAGATGGAGTTTCACCATATTGGCCAGGATGGTCTCGATCTCTTGACCTCGTGATCCGCCTGCCTCGGCCTCCCAAAGTGCTGGGATTACAGGCATGAGGCACCGTGACCAGCCATGAAACATCTTTGTGAGACTAGGGCCATTATTATTCCATATTCAAAGATGAGCATACTGAGGTACAGAATGTTGCAATAATTTGCTCATGATCATGTAGGTAGTAAATGGAGGAGTGAAAATCCAGACCATGCCAATGTGACTAGAGAATCTGCAGTGAGCACTCATCTATACTGCCTGTCCCTACTTAATCCAACTTCTCTTTCTTAACCAGGTTCTTATTTTTTTGTTTGTGTGTGTGTGTGAGTGCATGTGTGTACATTTCAATTGTAGTATTCATATTAAAATATTCAAAAGTTGTATTCATAATGTATTTCACATTTTATGCTGCTTTCTTCTTCCAGCGTTGTCTCGTAAGTTTTTCTTATATTCTTTTTCAATTGCCTTACTTATATTTATTTTATTCATGAATAACATTATATACAGTAATGTTCAAAAATTGTGGAGGTATTCTTCTATGATTGGACATTTTATTTAGCTTGTATTTGATTTTTGCCTAACATAAATAACTCTACAATTTATTTTTATAGATATGAGCTTTATTTTAGTTATCAAATTATTTCTAAGCTACATTTTCAGAAGATAAATTGTTACATTAAAGTATATGAAACTGTTTATTACTTCTTATACATAATAACCAATACTTCACTGAACGGTCACCACGTTCTCCAATAATAACATCAAAAGAGAATATCAAGAAAATAACTGTAAAAACAAGGAATCTCATTTTTGTTTTTATATAAATATATATAGAATGAGAGAGTCCAAATGATGCTTCAAGAGCCACTGGAACGTGCATGGCTTGAGAGTGTGCATCCAGCAGAAGTGATGAGTTATGGAGTTCCCACAATCATTTCTGTACCCCAAGCCCCAGCAACACGTGCACAAGAAAGCTTGCCAAGGCTTTCTTGGATTCAGAGGCCAGTGAACAGCACACCTAACCCACCCCAAAGTCAATAGGGAACACTCAATCTTGGGCTCATTAACATTGTGCCATAACCAATAGAGCTAACTTTCCTACTAATACCTCACAGCAGCTACTTAATAAGTTCTTATTTCCCATCTTTTGCTCAGTCTCATATGTCCACATTCTCTCCTGCTCCTCGGAGTTCCAATAGCCTTGGACTTCAAACTTTACAAGCCATTTTCATTTTCCATAATAACTTCACAAAGATCTGACTCTTTTAAAGATCTTTTCATTTGGAGAATATAGGAAAAGATTTTGTCAACATCTTCTGAGTCATTATATCTCTGGATCTATCAGCTTTTTATGTCATTCTACCACATCTCTCTGTTTTTAAAAATTATTTTTAAATAATTGTATGTATTTTAGATGTTTAGCATGACTTTTTAATATATATTCATATACACAGTGAAATGATTACTACAGTCATGCAAATTAACATATCCATCTCCTCACGCAGTTACCATTTTCTTTATTTTTTTGTGGCGAGAGCACATGAAATCTCCTTTTTTTTCCCTTTTTTTAAAAATTTTTTTGAGATGGAGACTCGTTCTACCTCCCAGGCAGTGGCGCGATCTTGGCTCACTGCAAGTTCCACTTCCCAGGTTCATGCCATTCTCCTGCCTCAGCCTCCCGAGTGACTGAGACTACAAGCGCCTGCCACCACTCCCGGCTAATTTTTTTTTCCTTGTATTTTTATTGGAGATGGGGTTTCACCGTGTTAGCCAGGATGATCTCGATCTACTGCCCTCGTGATCTGCCCGCCTCGGCCTCCCAAAGTGATGGGATTATAGGCGTGAGACACCACGCCCGAACGAAATCTACTTTCTTCGCAAATTTCTAATGTGCAATACAGTATTTATTACTGACTGTAGTCATCATGCTGTACATTGAATCTCTAAACTTCATCCTGCTCAACTGCATTTGTGCCCTTTGCCCATCTCTCAGTTTTTTTCTTACCTCCTTGCCTCTGGTAACTACAGTTCTACTCTCACTTCTATGTCTTTGACTTTTTTAGATTCCACATGTAAGTGGGAATATGCAGTACTTTTTTGTGTGTCTAGCTTATTGCACTTAGCCCAGTGGCCATCAGGTTCGTCAATGTAATTGCAAATGGCAGGATTTTTTTCATCTCTCTTGAATTTCTGAATTTACAGTTGATCCTGAACACTACAGTCTTTGACAACAGTTTATATAGTGAGCACGTGCAATAAGTGTGTACATTGACAACTGAATTGTTGTGTCAGTCTTATAATGGTTATTTTGTGAGGTTTTTTTTTTGTTTTTGTTTTTTTTTTTTTTTTTTTCCCCCTTTGTTGAGGTTTTGATCTTTTGGAGCACAAGGAAGCTGTTTTCTTGACTAGACTTTGTGGTCCATTGGTAATATCGTTAATCTAGCTATTTTACTCAGGTTCTCTACAAATAATGTAAAAATACAAAGCGTGCTCCTGTGGTGGCATCTGTTTTATTTGGAGCTTTGTGGAATTCATTAAAATATTATTAATGGCTAACTTCAATTTATGAATTCTGTCGTATTAGTGAAATATGATTGCATTTTTAAAGAAAACTAAATGTTAAAATAAGCTTCATGTCTTCATATGAGAGCATTGCTTTGAGTTGTTTTTAAGTAATGATTTAAGTGAAAGAAAAAAATATCCCAGAGTAAATGTTATCTGATTAGTCCATTTACAATTTCTTTTAGGCTTTACATATGACAAATTTGCTCACAAAACTATTCTATCTTGTGCATGCCGCAGCGATTTTAAAACACACCATTATCAAAGGGTTCATTATTATTATTATTTCAGTTGTTTAAGCATTTCTTAAGGCACTATTGTGAGGCTATAGTTTATTCTAGGTGCTAATGAAACAAGGATAAATAAGACATTGTCCTTCCTGTAGAGCTTTACAGTACAGTAAGAAAAACAAAATATAAGCATATCACCACAATTCAATGTAACAACTGCTAAGCTGGAAGTATGCACAAAGTGGAAACACTTGTGAAACCTTTATTTGCTTTTGATGGCACTAACATTTGCCACTATTTTGTTCAGTGTATGAAATAATGTAGTCTCTTGCTTTTCTATTTGTTATTTTACAAGGTCCTCTTGCTGTTCAAGGTAAGCATATGAGGGCCCATATTAAATGTTTATTTTCCTATAATGATGTTGAGATGATAATATTTACTAACTTTCTTTGAATTACAGCAAAAATAAGAGTTTTTAAAAGGCATTGCTTATTTTGAACTAGCACCTGTCTTGTTTTTCTAAGACCACCAGAGTGGGCACAAAAGAACCAGCGAGTAGGCAAGGCTAAAAGCAAAACTGCAAATTTATTCTTTGGTCATCTAGCTTCAGGGACCGGAGCTGAGGGTGGGGGGGCGGAGTTTCTGCAAAACTGCAAATTTATTCTTTGGTCATCTAGCTTCAGGGACCGGAGCTGGGGGAAGGGGGGGGGGGGCGCAGGTGCCACCAGGTAAATCTTGGTCTCCTCGGATTGACATCACCTGGTGCATGCCTGATTAATCTGCACCTTCCCGGGCGGCAGCTGCATTTTCGCACACACGGGTAAAAGCCGGTGATGAAGAACCCGGAAATGTGCCATCTTGCCTCCGTTCATCCAAACAGCACCTTGACACTTTTATCTGTCCTTACTTTGAAAATGATTCTAAAAGGAAATTTCAAATATACTCAGGTAAAAAGATTTACATAAAAGACCCCAAACTCCCAGCTGAAAGATATATCATTCTACGTAGAAAAACATGTTTTAAACTTATTCATGCTTTGCCAGACAATGATGACAATACAAACTAGTCTTCTCCAAGGTATGCAGAAGTCCCCTTTTGATATGTAATTTGTTATTGCTTAGCAATTCGTTAAGTTTCCGAACAGCTCTTTAAAAATGAGTCAAGAGGCAATACTTACCTGTATTTGCCCACTTGATAGTTTGTTATCTAAACTGAAAACTTGAGATATTTTGATATATTAAGAATATAGAGTTCTAACTGTTAATTCAAATTTCCCTCATCTAATCTATACAAAATAATTTTGATGAAATACTTATTGCTTTCAGAAAGGTAACAATATTGTTCTTACCGTATACTTTAAGTATACACATTTATTAAATATGATAAACCTGCCCTTACACATCAAGCAGGTTCGCTAAGTATTAGCCCGTTAGCTCCCTGTTGAAGAAGTTTCTTAGATAGCATTCCCTAAAATGAAAACCCAAACACAGGAAATAAACATCTTTTAGCTTTACATATTTAACATGTTTTGTTAATGGCCCTTATTTGGAAGTGTGTAATAAGTTTTGGTTTACATGGCTGTTCATCCCACTAAACTATGGCCTCAGTATCGTACTTCACACCCTACTAAACATATTAATCACATTAGTGAATGAACATGTGATCATCCTCAGATATTAAAATAACAAATATAACAAAATTAAATGTAGAAACTTTCTTCATGCCCTATTTATTGCTTTTATGTAAGATGTAGTGTTGAATTGAGAAAAGGGTTTTTAAATGAAATTGGAATAAGAGAAGTCACATTTTTAAAAAAGAAGGAAGAGGATCCCTTAATGCTTACTGTGATGCCATTAAATTACAAGACAAACCAACAGGCATAAAGAAAGTTTTAGGATTTTTTTCATTAGATTTGCCATGCTCATTAGTCTTTGAGTTAAGACTTTGCTTCTGTCTGTTTTACGAAGATTTAGTTACGGTTTATAGAAGTGAAGAGGAAGTAGGAACTGATGTGGGAAATTGCTTTGCTAAGAACCCTGGTTTATAGTGGTGATAAACATAAGTCAAAGAGTCCAACAATCTTGAAATTGATTTTTATGCAATGAACAGATGGCGAGCCACATAAAAAATACGAAAAGAGTAAATACTGTAATATGGAGAAATACTTATGCTACTGTGTTAATTGCAAAAGGAAAATATACACTTTTACAACAATTAGTTCTGTAAGAACAAGTATTTATTAATCCTACTATGTGCACAGTACTTTGTTAGTTGCTAGAAATACAGCAATGGTTAAGACAGAGAGTTCTTGTTTTAGAGCCTACAACCTAGATAGGTTTGTGTGGGAGTGGGGGGCTGAATGCAGACAATTAAACAGATATTTAATGGAAATATTTTAACTTCTAAAAGGGGGAAGTTGCAAGCTGCCTCGGAAACTACTGTGTGAAAACAATTTTAAATCAAAGAACCAAGGAAGGCTTCCAGGAGGAAAATCTCATAAAATGCATTTCAATTAAATTTTAAAAATAGACAAGATGTCAGGCTACTACTATCTGTGATTATGTCTAGGAATAAAACTATACACGGCAGATCTCACTTTTTTTCTATTTTTCTCTGTGTTTCAAATTGGTACTGTTTAGTGGAGATAGCTTCTATAAAGGGAAAAATGAATTATAGATTAAGATGACAAAATAACAATAAAAGGGTATAAGTTAACTTAGGTACAAAGATGTTAATGAAAGAATAAAGAACAAGAACTTGTATGGGAAGAATTTCCAACCGATCTAAATTATGTATTGGTTAAATGTGTACACCTATATGCTCATTTTAGGCAGTAGGCCAAGGTGCAACAAGATACTTAGATATAATAGAGTGTTAAAATAACTCCGAGATGGAGAAAATCAAGAAGCCAATTGCCCCTCTTCATAGCTGTTCTCAATCAGCCTCTCAGTCCCTCTCTTTCTCTGTCAACATATTTAGTATCTACTATCCACATGATTCCTTTTCATTCTTCTCTGAAGAGTGAAGTTATGTGCCAATTTTGTTTATTTATTTATAATGGAACATTTTAAATGGTTAATTTTTATGACTTATTTGTGATATTTAGTATAGAATAATGTACATGACTTTTTAGAATATTAAAAATTTCCCCAAATACTGGATGTACTTAAAGATCTCAAGAATTAATGTATACTTCAAATGGTACAACAAACAATATAAACAATAACTTTCCAAATGAGAATTGTATGATGACAAAATATTTTGTATCTATACTACATTTTGTGCCTAATATATAGTAGATTCAGTAAATTAGTCTTAATGACTGATGAAGCAAATGAATAAATTAAAATATTGCTACATATAGACTAATACTTTCAGCCAGGGACAAAAATTTACTCCTTTAACTTCAAAATACTCATGAGTCTGTTGTTACTAGTGCACTCAATAAAATTGATCATAAGGATGTGAGTACACTTATGTTCATTGTCTATAATTATGTAAAAGATGCCTTGTTGTATACCCCTTAGTATTACTTTTAAAACACTGAAAAGATATTTAGATGGAAACTTTATTTGCTTTTAAATCATAAAAGCATACAAAAAGTAATCAACAATTTAATAATTTTAGAAATGTTACTTTATTTGCACATGAAGTAATGAAATTATCTTTGAAACCAGCAAATGGGTGACTCCCTCCTTGTGGTGCATAAAATTCACTTGAGCTATGGTCATGCACTTTATAAGTAAGTGTTTACCTTTTCATCTGATCCTCTGAGAAATGATTGGCTAATATGAATCTTGAAGTCAAGATAGTATCAGTAAAACTAAAAGCAAGAATAAAACACTAGCTAGATTAGTGGTTGAAAGAACTCAGAAAAGAGAGGAACCTCAGTTATTTAGCACTTAATAGGTGGTTAAGTTATCATCATAGAGAGAAGTAAAGCAAATCTTTGGTAAAATTAGGACGCTCATCATTATAAAAATAAATGGATTTTTATATTACCAAAGAGTGTTAACAAAGGATGCTCATATTTTATTAATTTTGGAAACTCATATAGTCAATACTAATTCTTTAAGGCATTATTAATATTTGGAAACTGTGATTTACTCTCTCTGTGTATGTAAATATATATATATATATATATGTACATGGTTATTTAGATAACAGATTTTTTTATTCTAATTTGAAGTGTTCATTTGAGCAATATAGTAATCAAATTCAACAATGCTTTGGAGTTGTGTTTTAGATCTAAATTCAAATATTAAACTATACTATTTCAGTATCACACAAGTGTATGAGGAGACTTCAAAAAGTTTGTGGAAAATAAAATTGAAGATAAAAATACAAACATAAACTGAATTTCTCAACATAAGCTCTATCAAGACACTATTTAAGACACTTTTGTAAGCAATGATGTCAGTCATTAGTCCATCCTTAAAAAACTGAGAGTCTTAGGAATTTAACCATGCCAATGCAGTCCTTTTTATGTTATTAACTGAAGAAAAATGGATGCCTTTCAAAAAATTTTTTTGATTAGGAAACATCAACAAGTCAGAATGAGCCAGATCAGGACTGTAAGGTGAATGCCTAATGATTTTCTACAGAAACTCACAAAATTGCCCTTGTTAGATGAAAGGAATGAGCAGGAGTGCTGTGATGGTGGAGAACTCTTCTCTGGTGAAGCCTTCCCAGGCATCTCTTTATTAAAGCTTTGGATATCAAGACACTCTCATAATTTGCAACTTTTATTATTCTTTGGCCCTCCAGAAAGTCATCGAACAATATTCCTTGCATATTCCAAAAAACTGTTGCATGATCTTTGCTCTTGACTGGTTCACTTTTGCTTTAACTGAAACACTTTTACCCCTTGATAGCCACTGCTTTGATTGTGCTTTGACTTCAGGATCATACTGGTAAAGCCATGTTTCATCTTCTATTATAGTTCTTCCAAGAAATTCTTCAGGACCTGGATCTCACTTGTTTACCATTTCCCTTGAAAGCTCTGCTCTCATCTGCAGCTGATCTGGATACAATGATTTGGCAACTACTGAATAGAAAATGTGGTCAACTTTAATTTTTCAGTCAGGATTGTGTAAACTGAATCAACTGAGGTGTCTACAGTGTTGGCTATTTTTCCCCCTGTTAGTCATTAGTCCTTGTCAATCGGGACATAAACAAGATGAATTTTTTTTTTCACAAGTTGGTGTTAGATGGTCTACCATTGGTGGCTTAATCATCAACATTGTCTTGTCCCTTCTACAAAAGTTCTCCATTTGTAAACTGCTAATACTTTAGAGCTTTGATCCCATACACTTTTTCATAAAGCATCAATTATTTCACCATTCTTTCACCCAAGCTTCATCATAAATTTAATGTTTGTTCTTCAGTTTTATCAAAATGTATGTTGCTCTGACAGGGGACTCTTCAAACTGATGTCTTACCTGTCTTAGTGCTTCAAAGTCGATCAGGTTCAGACATGATATAACAAGTTAATATGAATTTATTTTGGTGTAAAATTTAAAATCTATGCATCATTTTTTCATAGTATGTATTTTACATGTATTTTTTGAGGAATCTTAATATTGAGCTAATAATATAAAATGGAAACTATATAGAAATGCTGGTTTCATAGTCAAAATTAGTTGAACATTATTATTTTTATATGACATGACATAACATTTTAAATTAATAGACTAATATAACAAGTGTGCATTTGTACCCCCAAATCTAAAATAAAAGTTGAAGTTATACAAAAAACTTAATAGACTCATTTTAAGAATTGTTTTAAATTCACAGAAACTGTGTGCAGATAGTATAGAGTCTCTACATACTTCCTACCACATACACACAATTTCCCCTCTGACTAACATCCTGTATTAGTGTGGTACATTGTTACAATTAATGAACATATTGATGTATTGATACATTATTATGAAGTATAGTTCATAATTTATACTAAGGTTCACTTTTTGTTGTACAGTTCTATGTTTTTCACAAATGCAGGTTGTGTATCCACCATTACAATCTCATACAGAATATTTCACTGCCCTGGAAAACCTCTGTGCTTAACCTTTCACCCCACGCTCTCTCTTTCAAAACTCAGGCAACCACTGTAGATAAGATTAACCTTATCTACAGTATTGTCTTTTCCAGAATGTCACAGAGTCAGAATCATATTATATACAGGCTTTTCAGACTGACTTTTTTTTTTTTTTTTTTTACTTAGCAATATGATTTAAGGTTCTTCAATGCCTTTTTGTGGCTTAATAGATCATCTCTTCTTATTGTCAAATAATACCCTATTTCATGTAATATATAGGGTATTTGTTAATCCATTCAACCTACTGAAAGGTATCTTGTTGCTTCTTTCCAGTTTTTGACAACTATAAATAAAGCTGCTATATGCATTCATGTGCATGTTTATATGTAGATATACATTTTCAAACTCATTAGGTAAATACCTAAGAATGAGACTATTGCATCATATGGTTAAGACTCTGTTTAGCTTTGCAAGAAATTGTCAAACTGTCTTCCAATATTACTATACCATTTTGCACTCCCATCAGCAATGAATAACTTCTTCTTTTCCTTCTGGTATTCCTATTACATGCATTTATACCTTTTGTAATTGTCTCATAGTTCAGCATATTGTGTTTAAAATTTTTGTCTTCATTTTTCTTTTGTCTTTGCATTTCAGTTTGGGAAGTATTTATGGACATATCTTGAAGCTCACTGATTTTTTTTTTTTTTTAATTGGTGGTGCGCACTCTAGCTAGAAGTCCATCAAAGGCATCTGCCATTTCTATTACAGTAGTTTTTATTTCTTGCATTTCCTTTTAATTCTCTTTCAGAGTTTTCATTTCTCTACAATGTTCATCTATTCTTGCATGTTGTCTGCTTTTTCTATTATAGCCCTTAACATTTTAATCTTTATTTAAATTCACTTTCTGTTAATTACAGAATTAATGTTATATTCACATTGGATTCTGATTCTTGCTTTGCTTCTCCAGATTTTTTTCCTCTCTTACCATGTTTTTAAATGTTTTGTTGAAAGCCACACAGGATGTATTGGGTAACAGGAACTGAGGTAATTAGGCTTTTAGTGTGAGGACCAGTGTCAATCTTGCTAGGAACTATGCCGTTCAAGCTGTAGTTGCCAGATGCATCAGTTTCTTCTAGTTCTGTTGTCTGTTTCTTCTCCTGTTGTCTTTGGATTTCAGTAAGAACTCCTTCAATAAATTGTGTATCTTCCAGCTCTCTTAGTTGTAATCCACTATTTTTATAACGGAGCACTGTTGATGTGATGGTAAAATGTTAGGGACAGGAAGCATTCTGTAATTTTATGATTAAATCTCAGTCTTTAGCCAGCTTCTCTAAGCTGTTGATGTTCAGCATTTCTTAGACTTTATTCTCTCTCCTTACAGGAGACAGAAATGCTACAGTTGGCTAATTGTTTTTCCTTCCAAGTCATATAAGGTTCTGGTAAAGCAGTTTCACTTAGAGAGCAGGCCTTTATTATGGAGAATGCTCTGGGCACTTTAGTTACTTTTCTTTTCCCTAGACCTGCATAAGACTGGGCCCGCAAAGGCCTTTCCACCTTGTAATCTAGTGAATAGGATTTGGTACTTCCAACACTGTGGCCTAGGTTCAATTCTCAGTCCGGGAATCAGTCCCCTGGAGATCTAAATTCTTTAACTCAAAAGGAAAAGAAGTGGGGAGACTGGGCTCCCAGGAATTTCTAATTCTCAAACTATGTGCAAGCAGATTGTGAATTCAAACTGGTTTACTAGAGGCTGCATGTTTGAGTTTACAAGCAGCCTCTAGCAAATCATCAAAAGTACTACTTAAGTGTTCCTACCAGTCACTGGGTCCAGTGGCTTCTCTGCTTCAGGTAAGCTGACCTTGGCTGTGATTCTCTCTATTGACCTGTCTCTCCATATTTCAGAGTGGCAATTTGCCCTGGGACTTCAATTTTAAGATGGCTCTAAGAAAATTCATTTTAATTTGCTTATCTTTTTACTTGTGGGGACAAGAGTGACTGCTTCTAAGCTTTTTGTATGTCAGAGCTGAAACTGAAAATATAACATAACCTTTTAAGGCAAACATTGCCCAATATTAAAAGCTCCCATGCAATTTTAATATAATGGAGGGAAAAATAAAAACTTTTATCAAATTATTAATTTGGCTTTCCATTAATTCACTAAACAGCATTTATTGCAGTATTCTAATTTTGGACATATGATTTTCTCACCGTACATAATTTTCACAAAAGTGTCACAAAATAATCCCAAACCCCTAACGATGTCAATCAGCTAGGACAGTTATTTACAGGACATTGTTGCTACAGCTTTTTCCAGTTACAGAGTTTTACGGTGCTAAGGTTCACATGGCCCACTGATCACACTTTTTTCCCCAAAAAAATATCATAGGCAGTCTCCTAGATAAATTTCAGATATGTATCTAAACTTATGGACAGTGCTAATTACTATTAAGCTTTCTCTATCATTGAACAAAATTTATATTTCCTCTTGAGTGGTGTCATTGCCAATTCCTTTGTCTATTTCACATTTCATAGTTCTCAGCACTTATTTTATGTATGCCACAATTTCATGAACAAAACCCTTTTGCCATTTTCTTTTTTAAATCTGTGTTTTCATGTGTTTCATCACCTTTGAAAATGTGTAGTCATTATTCTTAAGTATATTTTCCCTCTTTTACACTCTCTATTCTTGCTCTCCGGAACTCTAATTACATCTTCTAGTTGTAGTTTTCCTTAATTTCTCTTTCATATTTTCTGAAAGCGATCCTGTCAGTGCTGAATCCTAGGTAATTCCTTCAGATGTATCTTCGGAATAATTCTGCATTCAGCTATGTAGAAACCCTTTATATTTCCGCACTGTGGTTTTTATGTATGTTTTTGTTGCTGTTGTTTTAGTTTTCATGTTTTTCATATCTGAAAGTTCTATTGTTTCTTTTTCAAATATTCCTGGTCATCCCTAAAAATCACTTATTTCATACCTTTAAAAAACATTTTTTATGGTTGCGTAGCATTCCGTGGTTTATATGTACCATATTTTCTTTATCCAATCTATCACTGATGGGCATTTAGGTTGATTCCATGTCATTGCTATTGTGAACAGTGTTGCAATGAAAATACGTGTGCATGTGTGCTTATAATAGAATGATTTATATTCCTTTGGGTATATACTCAGTATTGTGATTGCCAGGTTATATTGGATTTCAGTAGATCCAGTAGTAGTAATTGCATCAAGATGAACTGAATCTTTAGAATAAGTTGCAAGACCAGATACAACTAATACATCTGCCAAATTGTTTTTCTCATGAATGACATCCACTTTCAGTTTTGTTTCAGAATTATGTTCCCTAAACTGGGGGAAAAAAAGCATTTTGTTTATGACCATTATATAGCCTATATCTTTCATTTAGAGAGCAAGCCTTTATTATAGAAAATGCTCTGGGCACTTTAAAGTAGTTACTTTTCCTTTCTTGTAGATTGTGATGTGTGGTGGAGTGTCTAACCATGTTAATTGTTTCAACTGACACAACTCGCTTGTGTTTTCCCTCATTATATGCTTGGTTACCACTGTAAACTCATTCCTCGATTTTAATTGTAGAAATCTTATAAATATATTGGCAATGCTTTCTTTTAGGGAAGTTTTACATCTTCTAGGACAGGCATAAGTTGCCAATGATCTGAAACTCTTTACCTCCAGTGAAGGCCCCAGATCCATGTAAGAGCTCCAGGCTCAGCTCAAAAACCTGGCTATTGGCCTGAGAATCAGTGCTTTATTGCAATACTTCTTTTGGCAAGTGTCTCCAGGACAACTTCATTCCTTCACATACCTCATTACTCTCTGTTTTAGCTCAGAAGCAAGCTCATAGGTAATAAAGATGAGGAGGAGGCAGACCAGGAGGAGAAGGAAGAAGAATTTGAATTTTCAATGTCAATGGAAAACTTGCTTACATTTGCAAGTTGTCGTTAGATCAAAAATCTGTGTTATTTTGGACCTAGTTTTCTGATGTAGGAAGTTCTATCAGAACGTGTAGTCTACCAGAGGCAGATACTCCAAAGGATTTTCTTTTTAGAATCCACAATGCATTACTATCTCATATTCAATCTATTGGTCAACTAATTACTCTTAATAATTTAATATAGCATGCTATTAATTCTTGCATATTGCATATATTGACATTATAATTTTAACTATAAATGCAATACTTTACATTTCAATTTATATTACATTGAATTTCACTGTTTTGATCCAGCAAATATATATTATTTTAATCTTAATTGTTGCACTGAATAAATTTGTGATTCTTCTTTGCATTAGGTTGTCTGCAAATTTGATACATTAATAAAAGGAGGAGCAAATTAGTCTGGGCTGCTGACTCCCTTTCATAACCCAATGCTATGGAATTAAAAAGAAATGCTATGGAATTAAAAAGAAACTGAAAAACTAGAAAGGCTACAGAAAATCCTTGGGGAAGAGTTGAGACAAAGTGCTCCCATGCAGAGGAGGGCAGATTAGCTTAAGAGAGTGAGAAAGAGGATTTAAATTATATTTTTCTTTTTCTTTTTTTTTTTTTTTTTTTTTTTGCCACATTGCCTTTGGTGGATGATTTTCTGGGTTTATAACACTCATACAGGAAAACACTAGAAAAATGAAATCCCTTAATGTATTAAAAATGACACATTGGCCAGGCGCGGTGGCTCAAGCCTGTAATCCCAGCACTTTGGGAGGCCGAGGCGGGCGGATCACGAGGTCCGGAGATCGAGACCATCCTGGCTAACACGGTGAAACCCCGTCTCTACTAAAAAAAAATACAAAAAACTAGCCGGGCGAGGTGGCGGGCGCCTGTAGTCCCAGCTACTCGGGAGGCTGAGGCAGGAGAATGGCATGAACCCGGGAGGCGGAGCTTGCAGTGAGCTGAGATCTGGCCACTGCACTCCAGCTTGGGCGACAGAGCGAGACTCCGTCTCAAAAAAATAAAAATAAAAATGACACATTATGAGTTTTTTAGGAATGTGATAAAAATTCTATATCATCCACGTACTTCAACATGTAAAGACACTGTTCTAGGCACTGAGATTAAAGAAAAAAATAAATAAACAGAAATCTTGCCCTCATGGAATTTATATTTTGATGAATGAAACAATAGTGACACATAATAGTGCCTATAACGTGTTAGACCTGGTTCTAAGTGCTTTTATTTATCTTTGCTCATAGAACTTTTATAGCATCCGTATGAATTCAGTGCTAGTGTTATTAATATTTCCTTTTACTCATGAAGATCTGAAGGGCACAGGAATTAATGAAACTTAGCTGAAGTCCCACAGTTTGTGTGATGGAGCCCGGGTTCCAACTGTGCAATCTCCTGTGGAACTATGCATAGAACTAGAAAATAAGTTGATGAGTTATCATTTATTCCAATTAGAATAACAAAAATTAAAGAGGGGATGTCATTGCATATTTCTGAAGAAGTAGAAAAGATGATAACTCTAGACTGATTAAACTGGTTCAGCCATTCTGGAAAATCATATTGGAAGTTTTAGAAAAGTTAAAAATGTGTGTTCTGTGACTCAGTGTTTGCACTCTAAAGTTCATACATGGTTCTTCCACGATGTTTATCATGGTGTTGTAGGTGGGTGCAGAAAGTTGAAGAAACCCTGCTTAAACCTAATGTAATGATGAATACAACGAAATAAATTCTGTTAAAAGCAACAAACTGAAGGTACTTTCAGCAATAATAAACACCTCAGATTCATAGTGTTGAGTAAGTAGAGTAGGAAACAGAATAAAGCATTCTTTAGTTAGCTTAAAATACTTATAGAGATATTTAAGGGATTCATAAATATTTAAGGGTGTATTTCAAACATCTCAGAGAGGGTAAATGGAATGAAAATGGAGATGAGGGAAGGAGATATAAGTAAAATAAAACAAGAGAATGGATTTTCACAGATTTAGAACAATAAGCTGTGGACCAAAAATGTGACTAGCTCTATTTTGTATGTGAAGAATAAAGAATCAATCAATTGATCAAGAAAACCAAATCATTTTAGTGAGAATTAAATAGAAAACAAGTACCTATTTTTCCCCAAAATTGTACTGTGAATTTAATGTTTTGTTTTTTTTTTTGTCGTAATTCTTTTTGACTCTAGTTCTACTTCCATATTTTTTATCCATCCTAAAAAGCTGCGAGGGTTAACTGAATAACTAGAAATAACTTACAGAGAAAGTGTAATTAAAATATATTTTAAAAAGCACGCTGCATCACTCTGAACATTTTTATGGCAATGTAAATTCTCTTCATTCAAAAAGCATCTTTTAATATTTTAATTAGGATACTGTGTTATGTGAAAGGAACATCTGATTTTAGAAATGCAAATGAAGGTATACTATGAAACAAAGATGCAGAATTAAAAAGGTAATATGTAGTTAAGCAACCAGCTATGAAGAGAAAGAATGCTGGGATGAATCAAGGAAATAACCTGATTTTTGAAATGAAAATTGTACTCTCATTTTTCAAATTTAGCAATTTGACAATGTTAATGACAGTTGTAATACATTTTTTACTTACAAATGCAATAATTACCTTTGTCTAATAAACTTGATATCGATCAACCAGCATGTATTTATTGACAGTGAGTAGAAGCAGTTACTGCCCCTGTATCTGTTTCCTACAGCACCTCCAGCTAGCTGAGTAGGTGAAAACACTGTATTCAGTTACTGTCTCCACTTCCATCTTTCCCCCATTTTCTCTTTTGCTCATTGCTACAAAACAAAAAAGACTTTCATTGCAGCTATATAAAATACAGCTGGATTTTGCAGTTTTTCAACTTTAAACATGAAAGAATTAAGTCTCTAAAAGATTAAATAACTTGGCCAGTGACTGAGGTGGGACTGAAATCAGATCTACAGTCAAAGCCCATAATCTCAGTAACGAGATCACACTGGCTTGGGACTGTGGGCTTGGGACTTCCTTCTTCCTAGAGGATAATTTTGGCCACATCTTCTTCCCCCCCCCCCCCGCCCAAAATTAATGTATTGTTGTTTCTTTGTTGTTGACAGGAAAATAAATCTAGCTAGAAGAAAAACTTCCAAAGAACCATAAACCTTTCCTCAATCAGGAGAATAACTGTGAGAACATGTTTTTCAGGAGAGAAATCTTATGAAACAGGGAAGATAGAAAAGGAAGAAGCCATAGAAGTAACAAAGCAGGTGAACAGAAAGCTAGGAGTCCCAAGACAGAAAATGTTTTCTGGAATGGGCTCATATTGCCAGCACCTGTTGGTCCTGCAATTCCCCATATCTGGAGATCTGTGACTGTGTTCATTCATCAATGAAAGTTTTCATAACCAACCCTATGTCCACTATCCAGGCCTCATTGACTGAGGAGGACAAGAAATACTAAAACATAATAATTAAAACATACTTTGCAAGTTGAAAAGAGATGGACCCAAAGGAGGGATTAAAGAACCACATATTTAACAAGAGAACTATTTCTCATCCCAAGTTTCAGATTCAAATTCTAAATTGTTTTCTGTCAGTTCTACTGCTAAAATCCATGGTTAAACTCTATATTGCATTTTAGATTAGGCAATAAGAAACAAACAACTGACTTACAAAGGAGCTACTAGTAAATATGATAAAGTATTATGTGCAATATATGGTTTATGATGAAACTGAATTGTGTAGTAAGTTACATCTGCCCTTTAGGGTCACATAGACCTTGTCAAATTACAGAGCCCTGGGAACTCATATTATTTATTTGTGAAATAATAATTACAACATACATCACATAGAATAGTTTGAAGGTTAATTTACATGTTGCAGATAAATAAAGTGCTTTTCACAATACTTGGCCCTTATATAGCAAATGACCAGTGAGCATTGCTATTTGTAGCAGTAGTAGTAGTGATAATAGCATTGTATTAAGTATACGAAGTAAGGGAAAGAAATCACACAGCGTATTTTCTGATTCAAGGGTCCTTCACCAATAGTAAGAGATATGGGTTAAAAAAAAAATTGCATTAATTCACATGGCATTGTCTTTGAAGTCTTTAGAACAAAGGAGTTCCTCAAGTGAGAAAGGCCAGAAAGAAGACTGAGTACATCTTGGGTATTGCTCAAAGTTTGAAAGGAGGGGACCAAAACAGAAAATAGTTTTACAAAGAAGGTTTTAAGCAGAGGTAAAAAACAACAAATCACAGCTAGATGAAAAGGACTGAGAAATAAAAAAGCACCAATAGTTTTTAAAGCAGCGGGTAATTTCATTTGTAATTAACTTGTATAGAATACTTTTGTAAGTGGGATACAAGTTAGGAATTTAAAAATATTAGGTTTTAGGAATATTTTAGACTATGAAACTAAATAATAAAAAGGAACTGTCTTTGCCGTACGTACACAGCTGGATAAACATGCAGGGTAAACTCTGAAAGAAGATAGTTTAGTATGTGTATTAGTCGGGGTTCTCTAGAGGGACAGAATTAATAGGATAGATGTATACATAAAGGGGAGTTTATTAAGGAGTATTGACTCACATGATCACAAAGTAAAGTCCCACAAGAGGCTTTCTGCAAGCTGAGGAGCAAGGAAGCCAGTCCAAGTGCCAAAACCTCAAAAGTGGGAAAGCCAACCGTGCAGCCTTTTGTCTGTGGGCAAGGTCTGAGAGCCCCTGGCAAACAACTGGGGTAAGTCCAAGAGTCCAAAAGCTGAAGAGCTTGGAGTCCAATGTTCGAGGGCAGGAAGCATCCAGTACAGGCGAAAGATGAAGGCTGGAAGACTTAGCCAGTCTAGTTTTCCCATGTTCCTCTGCCGGCTTTTATCCTAGCTTCACTGGCGGGTGATTAATTCGTGCTCACCCAGATTGAGGGTGGGTCGCCTCTTCCAGTCCACTGACTCAAGTGTTAATCTCCTTTAGCAACACCTTCACAGATACACCGGATCAATACTTTGCATTCCTCAATTCAACCAAGTTGACACTCAGTATTAACCATCACAGTATGGTTTATAGAATATTAACTTTCCTGGGAAGTTAATTCATTACAATATAATTTGTGGTAATACAAACTGAAAACAATCAACGTTTCACAATAGAGAAATGAACAGATGCATTAAAGTATATCTAACATCAGCCTATTATGCAGCCATTCATATAATTTTGTTATAATTAATGGCATGGGGACATTTCCAGTAACAATATAACATAAAAATGCAAGATTCAAATGCTTGTGTGCGTGCGTGTGTTATGTGTATGTGTATACACATCCCACACTGTCCAGCACATTATATGTTGAAATGCAAGATTCAGTGCATGCATATATGATCACGCACATGCAAGTAAAAAGAGTGGCAAAAAATACATTAAAATGTTGTCAACGTGTTTCAAGATTATGTTGTTTTGTTCTATGCATTTGTAAACATTTTCCAAGTTTCTAAATCCATGCCTCACTTGTATAATATTAAAAAAAAGAGTGTTTAAAAAATAATTAAATTCTACATATACAGCATGACGCCACTGGAAATGGCTACAAGGAAGTTATGAGCCAAGAGCGGTGGCTCATGCCTGTAATACCAACACTCTGGGAGGCCAAGGCAGAATTGCCCTCTTGGAGTTTGAGGCTGCAGTAAGCTATTATCAAGCCACTGAACTCCAGCCTGGGTGACAGAAAAAGAGATCCTATCTCAAAGAAAAAAGAAATTATGTTCTTCAAATTTCTGCTACTGTGACCAACATTGAATAATATTGGGGAAAAACAGTTCTTTACAGGCAATATGACCAACAGCTTAAAAATCCCCTGTAGTAAGCAACGCTAAATGAACTACATAGTCAGTAGAAGGGTAGCTTTTAAAAAGCAAACATGTAGGGTGATTCCCTGAAAAGCAGATCCCATATGTAAATGGGGTGTTTAGCCTCACCGCCGGTATGAATGTAGTATAGATAAAAGTTGCTTCCGGGTGGGTGCGGTGGCTCGCACATGTAATCCCAGCACTTTGGGAGGCTGAGGCGGGTGGATCACCTGAGGTCAGGAGTTCGAGACCAGCCTGGCCAACATGGTGAAACTGCGTCTCTATTAAAAATACAAAAAATTATCAGGCATGGTGGCAGATGCCTGTAATCCCAGCTACTTGGGAGGCTGAGGCAGGAGAATCGCTTGAACCTGGGAGGTGGAGGTTGCAGTGAGCTGAGATTATGCCACTGCCCTCCATCCAGTGCAACAAGAGGGAAACTCCATCTCAAAAAAAAAAAAAAAGTTGCTTCCTATTACTCAGCATACCTGTCCATGTGCTTCCCACTCATGCATAGCAATCGGCAAAGCCCTTTATATGATGGAGGTGCAGAGATGTATATTCTATTGAAACCATCACTACAATATTCCCAAAGTAACAATTTGTAACTCAATCCTATTAATTTTTACTTCAATTATTTAGCTTTATGTGTATCTTCTACATTGAAAGGGAAAATAAATTACTCTGGGCCCAAATTTTATCACAATAAGAACAATTAAATATCTTATAAGCTCAGTCTTCTCTAGTAAGTTATAAACAAGTTCCTCTTTCTGAGAAGAAAATTAAATTCTTATTGCATCTGGAAACTCTTGCTAAAATATTTTATTGCTGCTGTTAGGAAGTTTAGAATAATGAAGGCAGTAGTAAAGTAAATATACTATCTCCATTTACTGTCTCTTTAATTGTTGAATTGTCCACTTTAGCACTAGTTTCATAGTGTATTTAATGTCAATTAATGAAACAGAAGCTGGGGATAGTGTGTGCTATTGGAACCACACATCCCAAAAAGCAACTACGAAAATATGAGATCATCTCGAATAAACCACACTTATTTTTAATTTCATAGCAGACATACTTACAAGATTCAACAAATGTTCAACTCTAGCTATCATGGCAGAAGCAGTAGAAATTGGTTTAGACTGGGTAATAAGGGGAAATAGAAAACAGCAAATGTAGAGAATACTTAGCTAAAGAATTATTGGGCATATGAATTGCATATCTCCCTGTTTTTTTCCTATTAATTGAAATTTTACTGAATTTGTAGACAAATTAGAATGCCTCATTCAATTTCACTGAAAATATGCCCTTTTCAATACCAATAGTCATTCAAAGTAATTAGTTCAAATTGTGTGTAACATCCACTTTGTGGAAGGCACTTACACTAAGGCTGTTAATGGCAGGAGCTTCTGATCCAATAGTCTAGGTCTTCAGTGAAAAGAACCTGCAATATTTTTAGCAGTCACTTTATCCTACTAGACGACACTAACGTCTTTCCCAGTTTAGGGGAAAAATGTTTTCCGATAAATCAAAGCAAAAGAATATTAATAGTTATTCATGAGCATTTGTGTTCCCTGGTAGTGATGTGGCCCTAAGTAATTCTTCAATTGCATCACCATTGGAAGAAAAATATTTGATAGACAGATAGGTAAGCAGCTACTCAGATAGATAAGTAAGTAGATAGATAGATAGATGATAGATAGATAGATAGATAGATAGATAGATAGATAGATAGATAGATATTTCCCTTTTTGCTGGAAACTAAATTATAAATCCATAGAGCCTAAGTAGAATCATTGATAAAATTTAGCAAATATTTAATGTTTACCTTTTTCATGCAAGTTACAGCCTGGAATAGAAAGATGAGTAACTCACCATCCTTGGCATCAGAGCACTCAATTTTATATCTGGTGGGGAAAAATGAGGGAATAAACATAAAATTGATTACATTTTTGAAAAGATTAATCATGGGTGACATGATTCCTCTTACTCAGTATACCTGTCCACACACTTCCCATTCACACATGACAATCAGCAAAGCCCTTTATATGATGGAGGTGCAGAGATGCATAGTCTATTGAATCTATTAACGTATTTCAGGGAAAAATTTTACAAAGAAATTAACATGATCAAGAGACTATACATATATATATATATATATAGTTATGACACTGTAAAAAGTTCTAATGGAGTTAATGACATTTGAAGTGGACCCCAAAAGAATTAGAGTAGCAGAGAGGCTGCACCTTAAAAACACTAATCAGAAGTGGGGTACTGTTGACAAATTAAGAGACAGGAGAAATAAACCTGAGAATTACATTTGGAAGGACTTTTCAAAGAAAGAATTAAGAGACTCTGCATTAGAGGAAATGGTATAAAGATGAAAATATAAGAACAAAATGTTGATATAGAAATAGAATTTTTATTGCTAAATATAAAAAGTAAAGGAGGGATAAGAGTCAAGTTCAAAAATCTAGATCTATATGAAGAAATAAAAATGTCTAGAGGAAATGAATGTTTTGGGAAATATTGAGGTATGAAAACGAATTGGTTTGTTTTTTCACCTGCCAAGTTTCAGTTCCTTGCAGATATCCAACGCTTAGTGTCAGGGAGACTGAAATGCTGGTCTAGAGATAAACTTTCAGGATTCATTCATACTTAAAGCATGGAAATAGATGAAATTTTTGAGAAAGGAAGTACCACAGAAAGGGTAGGTTTAAAGAGAGAAGAAAGATCTTTGAAAAGTAAACCTAAGGAACAATATCTGTTAAAGGATATTAAACTATGATAATGTAAATCAATGTGATTCCCATTTCTGCTGTCCAGCAGTTACCAATAAAATTGTAGTTTTATTGATATTCAACTCAGTGTGAGACAATTCAATGAGGTTTACAGTTTTATTGAGAATTTCATAGCCTGTGGAATGTCCCTGATGTGATGAAAAGTATTGGAATACGATTTTGTGTTACTGATGGGGCAGCTTTTATTTTCTTCTAACTAGATAGCAACAAATAAATTCGAGCACTTATGTAGCATATTATGAAAACATAAAAACTTGAGAGTACCAAGCAAATTTTTGTACATCAGGCAAATTCTTATCCAAATGACAGTGATTTTTTATTGATTTGATAAGCTATTCTTCGTTCTTGTTTTCTTAGGATAGATCTGATTTTGTTTCCTATATCATAGCCTAAGCAAAGTGGAACTGGGTAATTGTATTCCTTTCACGAACAAAAGAATTGTCAAAGTTCATCATCTTGTCTCATCAACGAAGTTAAAACACTAGTATATGAATAATAGTGGTAGTAAATAACAACAACAATAATAATAATATAAGCCAGAATGCCTTCAAACACACTAGTTTGGGTACAAACAGACTGCAGTGGCAGTAAAATTCTTCCTTGAATTTTCCTCTCAAGTAAGATGTGTGTGTATGTTCTAAAGCCAGTTCTCTCACCGTAGGGTCTACTAGTTTTTCCTCCCTCCATCTATCATGTTAAGTCATCACATCTCAACAATGGGGATCACCTACTGTTATCTATGGTTGCTGACCCATAAGTCTCCCCTGCTTTTATTTCACTTGCAGACTGTTCCTGCTTCATTCTCAGGCTGCTGGCTCTTAGAAGTGTCCAAAAAGTGGGAAGAAAGAACCCCCATTCCCAGTGTGACACACTCATTATTTCAGCAACAAAATAATACAGCCTGTATTTTATTTTTTTTAATGGCTCCTCTAAATGTACACAATTGAGACTACAGTCCTCTCCCCCTAATACTCAGCCTTATGGGAGCTAGGCAGGATGTTAATTTGAGTGTCATATTTTCAAAGCAAATTTCCACATCCTGTACCCTGTCTCACAGTAACACATCATCTCCAATGCATGCCTCTCTTCACTCATAAGGAATTTCTTTTTCTCTTTATTAAAGTGCTCTTTAATGGCTCATGGGGGGAAAAAAAATTCCTGTAAGGCCAACTTTCTAGGCCTTTAAATTAAGGGTAAAAACCTCAGGGTGAATAAAGTTTAATGTTAAAAGCTGAGGAAAAGAAAACTTATTTACATCATCATCATCACTATCACCATTCTTACTGTCATTATTGATAACTGTGGCAAAATGGATGAAGGTTTTCAGCTCTTCACTATCCCCACCCACTCACTGTAATAAGATTACATCCAAATCTTTTGTCTCATGACTAATGGAGGGCCTTCTAGTAGAGTAGGTGGAATATTCATTCTAATGTAGATAACTTGCTTTGGTTGATGGGATGTTATTTAATGTGATGACGATAGAGGCAATGAATACACTTGAATAATCTATCTTGGCTGCTTGTGTCTTTGTCATCTGTAATGAGAAGAATATGTTGGGTAGAGCCATTGGTTCTGGAGTGAGAAGAAACACTGAGCTTTAACTTGCAGCCTGGATCTAAGCCTAGCTAACTCCATCTGAGCTCAGCATTGCCAGAGCTGGCCTGTAAAACTGCATGAGCAAGAAATAGTGTGGTAAGACACTGAGATTTTAGAATTGTTTATGATGCAGCAACACTATAGAGAAAAGTATACTTTAAAAAACAACAAACAATTGAACACTGCTGTCCAGCTTTTCAAAACGAGACCATAGGTCTTAGATCAATAAGTAAAAAATACAAAGAAAAATTATAAAATACATATCACAGAATAAAAAACCTTCCTGCTTCACTACAATGAGTTGAGTTGAAAGGCTGGAGTTGTGACTGGGACACTTCTAGAAAGAGAAGATAGAGAAAGTCCTTTCCCTTTCCATCACATCCCCACTCACCCCCCAAAAAACTAATTAATTTGTGTGCACATTTTGTTGATTTGCCTGGAGACTGAAGGTAGACATCACATGAATGATCCTCAGAGAGCACAGGAGAATGTAAAGTATGAAATAGATGTGCTACACCCCACACAGTGTATGGGGAATCTGGAGCCAGGCTTACCAGGTTTATATATTAGCTCTTCTGCTTATTAGCATGTGTGATCTAGCCATGCTGCTTTAGACCTCAGGGAGAGAGAATCACAGAAATGTAGGGGAAGAACCGTTCTCCTCACCTCTATCTCTAATCAGAGAATAGCTTTGGCATCGTGAAAGGATTAGGTGACCACCACAGGAGGATGTCACTGCCCTGTGGAGGCACATATTCAAATGAAGGGTGCAAAAGGCAGAGATACAAGTAGATCTCCTTGACCTAGAGCAAAACAGCACAGGGTGACACGTCCTTGAGCACATGGGAGACCTCCTGCTTTACAGTTTCAGAATTAACAGAGTTTTTAGGTAAAGGGCAGGTGCTGCTACCAAGTAAGTAGAACCTCAGAGCTTGTGAAATTCATGAATTGATATTAATGTGGCGAAGCCTTGAAAAGATGTGGTACACTATATTTATCCTTGAATAAATTTAATTCATTTCAGCAAATATTTATCAAGCATTTACTATGTGTGAAGTGTTATTTATGAATAAGAATGAAAGTAGTAGGCCTAAAGCAATATAAATTATTAGTTTAAGCTTTTTAAAATAAATTTCAGATGACTTGAGATTGGAAGGCATATTTATTTCTTATTTCTTCATTCTTGGTTTCAGTCTTGATTGACAGAACCCTGGATTAGAGGCACATGAGAGGCTCGTGTTGTGGTGATGTTCAGTCTTAATTGGTTATCCTAACACTAGTCATCTATTGGTTCCTCCTGTACAACCTCAATTTTCTTGACTGGAAAATGAAACAATTATCCTAAACTACCCTTCAATTATTATTTTATCTTGATTTTAAATTTCATAGTCGAACTCTAGGATCTCAATTCCTTAGCTTTATGTTTGCATTTCAAATACCATTGGAATTTTTAAATGTCATAAGGCCAGTGTAAAGAATGCAAAATGGTAGTTTTGAAAAGTAGGTAGACTGAGATTTATCAGTGATAGTAATCCAAATGTTAATGCATTTATAAAAATTGTCATGTTGAATTATAATTCTGCACAGGATTAATGGAGAAAAGGGTCTCAAATAAATTAGCAAGTATATCACTTGCACCTTTGCATTGTGTTACATGTACCTAAGGATCAAGGTGATAGCCAAGAAGTGTACTCAGTGAAGACTTAAGTTTGAGTTTTCACTATAAAATGAAACAGCCGTTAAAGCAGGTCTCAAATTTGATGTTCTTGATTTTGTTAAAGATTTTTTGTTTTCCAAACAACACAGCAGACACTGGAATGGAAAAAAAAAAAAAAAAAAACTTAAACAACAACAACAACAAAAATAAAACGAAATAAAAAAAAACCCTAAAACTTAAAAACACTCCTTTAGAATACCTTGAATGTGACTAAGGCAAAGTAGGACTTATCAGCAATGTATAGGTAACCTGAAACTAATGCCAGCAGAAGGTGTTTAACTATATGAAAGCTCTAGTTGGTCCAGTTGGTTGGAGCACCTTGGGTTATTGTTAACCTCATTTAACAAAGTCTCCCCCAACAACCACTGTTGACTAGTTTTTTTTTTTTTTTTTAAAGCTCTATATTATGGTCAGAATAAAAGCATCATTACTTACATGAACTAAACCTGTGGCATTTTTACTTGATCTACCCAGGTCCTGAATCAGAATTATTATTTTTGTATTATTACCAAGAGATGCTATTGAAAACAGAAACTCCCCCCATAATCCCGTTATTACTAAAACTGTCAGCTGTTGTAAATATCATGAAAATAAATAAATGATATTCAAAGTAAAACATCATCTATTCTAAGCTTAACATATTGAACAGAATACGTCAGAATAAAAGAATCACTGTTATGCAATCAGTTTTTCCTTCTGGAAACAATATGGCCTTTTAAAAGTAAGCCATCTCTAATCCATATATAGGCAATGATTTAAAATTTTAATTTTTACTTAGACAAAGATGTTAATTGTACCTGATTTTAATTATACTGGGAGTCACTTAGACATGTATTCTCTGTGAAGAGAATAAATCAATAATTTGGGAAACATTTTCCTTTCTGTAGTTTCTATCATATAAGTGGAGGATCCCAGTAAGTTTGGAGGGTCAGAAGTATCTTCTCATGTTCCCTGTAATTCAATCTTATTTTCTTTCTCATCATTTGTTAGGTTTCTGGAGGTTTTTAATTTTTTCTTTTAGCCTTGTTGATTGACAATGTATTTCCTTTTAATTTCTTGATACTTCTGTGGCATTGCAGGAAAAAGGTTGTGTGTGTGTGTGTGTGTCTGTTTCCCAGTAATAATATCATTCATAATATTTGGCATAAGTGTCCTAAAGGACACATACTTTATAGCAAGCCAAAGTCGTTTTTATTTTTACAGAAAACATTCAAACAAAACTGGACAAAATATCTCAGTCTCACATGTTCCTTGTCAGTTAAAGGACCAATATGTTTCCCTGAGGCATTTTTACTACATTGTTTCAGGTTAGGGCTAAATTCCAATGGCATATTTCATACTGTGTGAAAGATACTAGTCTCATAACATCTAAATGACTTTGATTAACATTGTTAAGAAAAAATGACTAAGGACTTTTGTAGAGTAAATATTTAATAACCTTTTAAACAGATGACTAAATGTGCCATGCTATAAATACAGAAAGAGCCACTCTAAATATTACATTTTATTTACTTACAATACACAGACTAGAAGAACCAATACCAAAAATGTGTAGGTTTGCCAAAAGTATTTCATTTCTTCATTTCTTATGGATGTTTTTGGATAAAGTACTAAGAGAATAAAAGCACATCTCAAGCCAGTCTCCATTTAAGGATAAAATTATTTCAAAAAAGGTGGTCGGAAACAAGACATAAAATTTCTAAAAGCATTTATCAACATTGAGGCTAGAAAATGTAGAGAAGGGGAGTTTTGCAGTTGGTAGTTGGTACCCTCATGAGTCCTACCCCCACCACCCGTAAGAATGAGGGATGAGGGTTGCTTCATTATTTGCCATTTGGAGAACTTAAAATGCGTTCCTTGCAGTTTGGAGATGCAGTAGCCTGGCTTCTGACTTTTGCCTGAAAAGTTGATATGGCAAAGGTGATTTCTTGCTTTGAAGCTGCACAAAAAAAGGTGCAGGTGTGGGGCAGCAAAGTCCACAAGGGCAAAGAGTATATAAATGTTTTCCATGCACCAGACTGTAGATCCAGGGTCATCTTACATCCTGTTTGAGATGGCTTCCTTGAAAGGGAAACAAAAACAAAAACCTGGAGAAAAAATAAAGAAGTCGAGGAATGTACAAGATGAGAAAAACAGTGACTGTCCTGAAGAGATATTCGTTTACTCTGTCCAGGGAACTATAGCAGAGAAAACCTCAGGGATAGGGTGAGAAAGAGCCGTTCCTCCTGGGTCATCACACTAGCATCGAGGAATTCAGACTTTTTGCGCCCTCCCCTTATCCGTTCTTTTGCCCCATACTTCACATTTAGAGGAGGTCAGAAAATACCCATGAGGGGATATCTAAAAAAGTAGAGGGGATAAATGAAGGAGGAAAATATAAACTAGAGATCACATTTGAAATTTTTATTCTACATAGGACTGGACGTTTTAAATTTTGAATTGTGACTCAAATTCAAAGTACCAGAGGACTTTTACCATCTTAAGAATGATGATAAAAGTCATGGAATCTGTGTGAGTTTTCATCCAAAAGCAAGGGACTAAAATAACTCCACATAGTGTATTTTAAGTACAAAAGGAAATAGAAATAAAATTGCTTGTGATTGCCCCTACAAGTACAACCAGTTCAATTACATTGATAATTCAAGGGCTGATGCACTTATTAGTAACAAATAAGTCAAAATTAAAAACAGAATTGGTAGTGACTTATCAGGTAACAAAGAACTAAATAGGAAGTTTTATCTACAATTACTTGAAGGGTTTTTTTTTCCCCCTTTCTCCAATTCATTTTTCTTTCTCTTCATAGTTTATTTCTATCTTAGAAGAGGAACATTCTGCTTTGTATCAGTCAGCAATACATTTCAGAGAATCAGATATTCTGTGCCAAAATGTTAACTGGGTACCTGTTTCCTAATATGGAAAAATAACTATGATACATTACATGTCGATTCCAAATTCCAAAAGTTGATTTATCATAAAATTGATGAAACTTAACCTTCAAAGTCCTTCACTTGCATGAACCCCTTCCAAGATCCTGGGAAGAAACTAGCAATGCATATTTGTAATGTTCATAGATGTAAGATAATTTTATATTATTTTAGTTAAAGGAGATCCCCCAAATATTACAAGCTGCAGCTCCTACAAAACCTAGACCCATTCTAACAGAACCATTAACTTATTTCCTAAATGTAAATAAAATATGGAAAACCCCTATATAGAAAGATGCTTAGATGTGAAATGATAAAACATTGTTTCCTAATTGTCAAATAATTCATATAATTAGTGCAACAGTTGTTTTTGTGTATAGAAATATCTATTCTATTATTTTTATTCTACTATTTTTTTCATTTACTTGTTTTCTTATTCATGGTTTCCTTAATACTTTCTTTAAAAAAAAAAAAAAAAAAAAAAAAAAACTTTTACTTCATGTTTGGTGGTACATATGCAGCTTTGCCTTATAGGTAAACTGCATGTCTCAGGGGTTTGGTGTACAGATTATTTCATCACCCAGGTAATAAGCATAGAACTCAATAGGTAGTTTTCTGATACTCTCCCTCCTCCCATCCTTCACCCTCAAGTAGACCCTAGTGTCTGTTGTTCCCTTCTTTGTGTCCCTGTGTTACTGTTTATGTACCACTCATAAGTGAGAAGATGTGGTATTTGTTTTTCTTTTCCTGAATTAGTTTGCTTAGGATAACGGCATCCAGCTCTATCCATGTTCCTGGAGAAGACATAATCTTATTATTTTTATGGTCGCATACTATTCCATGGTGTATATGTGCCACATTTTCCTTATCCAGTCTCCTGCTGACGGGCATTTAGGTTGATTGCATGTGTGAATAGTGCTGCGATGAACATATGTGTGCATGTGTCTTTATGATAGAATGATTTATATTTATATGTATACTCAATAATGAAATTGCTGGGTCAAATAGTAATTCTGCTTTAAGTGCTTTGCAGAATCTTCACACTACTTGCTATGATGGCTGAACTAATTACATTCCCACCAGCAGTGTGTAAGCGTTCCCTTTCCTCTGCAACCTCGCCAGCATCTGCTCTTTGACAAAGTCAGCAAAAACACACAACGTAGAAAGGACTCCCTATTCAACAAATGGTGCTGGGATAACTGGCAAGCCATATGCAGATGATTGAAATTGGACCCCTACATGTAACCACATACAAAAATCAACACAAGATGCATTAATTATCTAAATATAAAACATAAAACTATTAAAACCCTAGAAGATAACCCAGGAAATACCATTCTACACATAAGACCTGGCTAAGATTTCATGACAACAATGCCAAAGGCAATTGCAACAAAAAAGAAAAGGGACAATTGGTACCTAATTAAACTATGGAGATTCTGCACAGCCAAAGAAACTACCAGCAGAGTAAACAGCCTACAGAATGGGAGAAAATATTCGCAAACTCTTCATCCAACAAAGGTCTAATATCCAGAGTCTATAAGGAACTTAAACAAATTTACAAGCACAAAGCAACCCCATTAAAAAGTGGGCAAAGGACATGAACAGACACTTTTCGAAAGAAGACACACATGTGGCCAACAAGCAAGAAAAAATGCTCACATTACCAATCATTAGAGAAATGGAAATCAAAACCACAATGAGGTACCATCTCACGCCAGTCAGAATGGATACGATTATTATTATTATTATTATTATTATTATTATTATTATTATTATTATTTTCTGAGATGGAGTCTTGCTCTATTGCCCAGGCTGGAGTGCAGTGGCTTGATCTCGGCTCACTGCAACCTCTGCCTCCCAGGTTCAAGAGATTCTCCTGTCTCAGCCTCCCAAGCAGATGGGATTAAAAGCACACACCACCCATTGCCCAGCTTATTTTTGTACTTTTAGTAGAGATGGGGTTTTGCCATGTTGCCCAGGCTGACCTCAAGTGATCCGCCTGCCTCGGCTTCCCAAAGTGCTGGGATTACAGACGGGGGCCACCACACCTGGCCAGCTATTATTAAAAAGTCAAAATAATACTTTCGTGATTTGAAGGGGGTGTTTATTGTATAATACGTGGTTAAACTTTGAAAAGCATTCTGGAAACACCTCAGGACAAGTGTGCCAGGCTTGGAATAGCTCACAATGAGTATGATACTGCGATGGCTCTTAGAGCCAGAAATATCCCCAGTATATGTCTCCTTTGTTGATGCATGTTGCTTTTTTCAAAATATCTACATGTGATTGTCATGTCTTACTAATTATAATTGAAATGTAACTTGCATACTTACTGTACACTGTTTTCTAAAAATGATTGTATTTTGACCTGGCACAGTGACTAATGTCTGTAATCCCAATACTTTGGGAGGCCCAGGCAGGAGGGTTGTCTGAAGCTAGGACTTCAAGACCAGCATGAACAACAATGTGAGATCCCATCTCTACTAAAAATATTTGAAATTAGCTGGGTATGGTGGTGCAGGCCCATAGTCCCAACTACTCAGGAGGCTGAGGCAGGAGGATCGCTTGAGTCCAAGAGTTCAAGGCTGCAGTGAGCTGTGATCACACTACTGCATTCCAGCCTGGGTGACCCTGCCTTAAAAAAAAAAAAAAAAAAAAAAAAAAAAAAAAAAAAAGATTGTATTTTGTTTTCCAAATGCAAATATAAAATTTCCTATGTAAACATCAGCTGTAAGTGTACTAACAGTTAATGCATTATATAAAGTTTAAGAACCAAAAAGCACTCTATTGGGAACAGTGTAACAGAGATACAGATGTTGGGAGAATTTACCTTACTTTTCAAAATTGCCTTTGCAGTTGAACCTCTATGGCATCACTAAATAACAATAGTGACAACAATAAAAATAACAACAGTAATAGCCAATGTTTATTATTTCTTAAGGCTTACCTAAACCTTCTCAAGCACGATTTCATTTAATATTTTAAACAATCCAATAAAATAAGTATCATTATATCCATTTTAGAGATGAAAGAACTAAGAGGTTCAGTAATTTATTCAAGGTGACACAGCTCATATATGACACAGCCAGAAATCCACTGCACTTAGCTCAATTTTTCAACAACTATTTAGAGAGCATCTCCTCAACACAAGACATGACTGTTTTGCTTAACTTTTATATCACACAACATTCACTACAGAGCTTTACTTCTACTTTTCTATATTACAAAATTTGCACATAAGTTTCGTGTCAAAAATTTTTTCTTTGTAAGTAATAGGCTGATGGCATCAACCCTGTATTTCCGATGGTAGCAAAAACCATCACAAACCTTCTGGAGAACAGTATGAGAATATTTGGTGAAATTAAGCATGTGAACACCACATGATACAATACTCACGCTCTTGGCTATACATAATGAGAACTATGTATCACTCAGAATAAATGAACTAGTTATACACACAACTATATGAATACATCAAAATTTCATGTTGAGTAAAGCAATGAAGAAAGAAAAGATTACAGTACAATATCACATATATAATTACACATAAAACTGGAAGAAAATAGTAACTTCAGAAACACTAGACATTTTTCAAGAATATGCACAAATTCAAGAACTTAAACTGATCTCATTATATGGTTACAAAAGGAGGGATGGGAAATAGGTACCAGGATATAATAAGGAAGAAATTGTACATGATGTGGTGATAACAATGTTTAATGAATTAAGAAATATTAATAATTCAAATAATTGACCTGAGTTCCTGGGAATTTTGATTCAGTGTTATGATCCAGAAAGTCCGTGCCTGAGATCAAACACCACTCAAGAGTTGGAATACAAAGCAAAATAAATTCAGCATTGCATCCTCAGAGCAATCAATCACCAAAGACAGTCCCCTCCAGTCAGTAGTCATCACTGAACTCACTTTATCAGGTTATTTATTCAAGTAAGAACATTTAATTAAATTCTCACTAGAATAGCTAGAAGTCATAAAAAAACAAACATATACTCATAACAAACCAGTGTACTGAAGTATAGCTTGCCTATCCTGATAATTTAGTTAAAATAGAATTTCTCAGTGTGGCTTGTTATAAAGCAGGATTCCTCAAGAGGTCTCCTGTAGTATTAATATCTAATAAACAATGTGTGATTCTCTTCCTCAATATTTCTCTCTTTCTGTCTCTTTGTTTGTGTCTCTTTCTATATATACCAATTTTAATTAAAATATAAATATTCTTTAAAAATAATTATTTGATTCTCTTCCATTAATAATTAATGATAGAGAATGTTTACAACTGCCACATGCCAGATGTTGCTGTGTGCCATATTAAGGAGTTTAAATGAGATGTTTAATTCTCAATTTACTCAGGTTGATACTATTTTCATCACCAGATATCACATACCAGCACAGATGTTCCTGTTAGGTGATACATGGCACATTTAAAAAACTTACATTGTAGAAGCTGATAATAGAGTTACATGAACCAAGTGCTGAAATCGTCTCATATTGATGATTCAAGACATTTTTTTCAGTATATGGTTTCTTTGTTAATTTTTCTTCTCTTGTATTGACCAGGTCTGTCTCCTTTATATCCCTGTATTGCCCAGTACAATACCACCAACATCATATCCACCTCTATACTGTATTGTATTTTTCTGTTTATGCTTATCTTTACCATTAGACTGTGAGGTTCTCCGAGATGGAAACTATCTCTTGAATATCTTTATCATGAAGAAAAATAATGTAGTAAGCACCTGTCTACTATATTTGTTAAAAGTAAGAAGGGGGATACAATTGATATCTTCAAGATACATTCTCATCTAGACTGTATCTGAATAAGTAGCTAGTGCATCATCTAGGTGAAATAGACCTTAACTTTATCTTCATTCACCTGAGGATATGTGAAAGCCCAAAACCTCATATATTTATAGAAGTCTATTAGAAAAACACATTTCAGTAGCAGCATTTTGGTTCAAATTGGTTTCTTTATGCAATTATCAGGGGCCAGCAGTCTCATCATAGCTGAGTATTAGTGCTTGGTGAGCTTGTATGCTCTCACTCTTGGAAAGGGAGTACTTTTCAGGTATGAAAACCCTATTTCCAAAAGCCCACGTGGATTGGTTGTGTGAAAGAGATAACCCTGCAGCTGCTTAGTCGGTGGTAATGCAGCCATCATTCCTCTCAAAATGCAAGGTATAATAAAAAGCTGCAAATGTACAGTGTAATATTCAGCCAAGGCTTCATGAAACACAGTTCCTACTGCATTAATATCCAAACCCAGTTTTCTGCTGGGAACTTGATGCTATGAAGAGTGCCAATTCATTTCCTATTAAGAAAGGCATCATGGATATAGCCAGACAATAGCCTGTTTCAGTCTCCTTCAGGACTAGCAATTACCTGTATCCTTGAAAAACAGAAGGAACGGCATGTGGAGGGTCAGCAAGAGTGGACAGCTGGTCAATCCTCTGGGCTGGAACTACATAAAGGCTCAGCAGTGCTGTTTAAATGTGGAGTGTCATTAAATTGGCATTTAATTGAACACTATAAACAATGTCACTAGTACAACCATGTTGTTAACGATTAACCCTAAAGTAATAAGATGCTGTCTTCTGTCTTCTGGTGACTTGTTAAATGTCACTTATCCGAGGGCTGTCCAGGGGGAACTAAAGAAGATACCAATGCTACAAAGGAAAAACATCTACCTGTATAAAATTACAACCTTACTTCTTGCTTGTCTCACTTGTAACTGCTTTTGCACAGAGTCTACATAATTTCACTTTTGACAACTTGCTAAATCAGTAATTAAAATACAAACAAAATTCAAAGATATTTGAAATTCTACAATTATTTGCTTTGAATTTGATTTATCTTTGATACAAAGACATTGATGATTTGAGATATCCGTTAAATTTTAAAGTAACCTTGAATGGTAGCTACAGACTTTGGGCTATTTCTGCCTGTAATGCCTACTCCCTAATCACTCACAATCCTTTCTATAGCTGCTAACCCTGAGGTTACATATGTGTTTCCCAAAATATACACATATTTGCATCAACAATTTTGCTTTATATTTGTTTGTCCATTTGTTAAATAGGGGGTTTTTATGTGAAATGTTTGATGACCCCAATTTTGACTAGAAAACAAAACAGTATTCAGAGAAAAGGTTTCGATCCATCCGGATATGGGAGTGTGAGCAAAAGGAAACTGTGATGAGTCAGAAGGTTAAAGCCAAGAATAAGGGGAGTTAAAAGCAAGAGAAAGATGGCTTAAAGACAGGTTGAATATCTCTGGAGAGCTGGTTCAGGAAAATTTCTGAGTGAGTGAGAAACACACTGTAGACATTTAAGATAGGCAGAATGTCTCCAAAGAGCTGGATCAGGAAAATGTCTGATTGAGGGAGACACAGTAATCAGCTTAATATATCAGACACCCTTCTGGTTATTTCAGGAAAAGACTAAATTTTATGTCTAGAAAACCATCTAAAATTGATGTTGCCATGTCCTCTTTATCCAAGAGGACTGAGAAAGATTGCTGTGGAGCGTTGTCAAATAACTTTCAACTTATCTAGTAAATACTGATTGCTTACTTTGTGCCAAGTATTGGACTAAACACTAGAGGTACAATTATGGACATTGTCCTTAAGGAACTTACACTTTGTTGAAAGAAGCAGGTGATGGCAAGACCTTTTGAACATTTTTAAATAACAAAGAAATAAGTACAGGGTGCTTGGGGGCACAAGGGAAGAATGCCTGTGTTAGTCTAAAGAGAATAATTCTTCCTATAAGAGTGACATCCAAAGGGAGACTGGAAGGAGTAATCAGGAATCTTCCAGGTGGCAGGGAATGGGGCAGAGATGAGGGACAGAAGAGTTTTCTAATCAAAGCCCTAGAGACAAAGACACTAGTGCTAAAACACAGAAGACCAGAGAGTGAGAGCAAGAGTCAGTGAGTGAGCAAGAGAGAGAGAGAGATCAAGAAAGGTTCTGGACATTTCTACTAAGCAAAATAAGGTAGAATGAAAATACATTAAACAGAAATGCTACATTTGTGCACTAGAAAAGTTCCATCAGCTACAGTGTGGGGAAAACCAGAAGTGTGGATAAGACAGATAACAAGGAAACCAGTTAGGAAAGTAGCTATTGCAACATTCTAGACAAGGGATGATTGTGTCCTGAGCAAAAGTGGTGGTAATGGGAACAAGGAGAAATAGAAGCATTTGAGACATACTTAGGAGGCAGGAGTGGTAGACCAAGACTGTGTTTAGTGCCAAAATATGACTAAGTTGGTAGAGATGCAAATAAACTAAATCTGGGAATATCCCATACTGTGTAATTATTTTTGTGTAGTCATTTTATACTGCTTTGCCCAGTTTCCTCCAATAATATATTCGAAGAGGTTTTCAATTATAAGAAACAGTAAAAGAGAATATTGCTGGAATTGTAAAAGTGTAGGGATCCAGTGTAAGAGAACATGATTCCTTTTTCAGGCTTGATGTTGGCAGAATTTACAAGCAATGAAATAAGAAGCCTTATATATAGTTGATCTTGACAATTTGTCCTATGCTTAAAATATTTTGATTGGAATCATTGCATACTATTCTTACCTATTTCAAATCAGAAACAATCACAATCTTATTAGATGTGCATCACAGCCTACAACTAAATCCAAAGAAGATTTCTGACAAGTCACTTGAAGTACAAGGTCTGAGACATCCTTCTGGCAGAAGAGTGTGTTCCATATAGTGCTTGAATTATCGTTCTGTCCCCTGCCAACTCAGCTAATGAACATATTAGCTAACTTTTCTGCTGTCCTGGAAGTGAAATCCTGGCTTCCCAATGTGATGTGTAAACCACAAATTACTCTTCCTCTCAAAAACCATTCCTCTTTGCGATTCAAACCAGTTCTGACATCCTCTACAGATATCTTAGATGGGAAAACTCAGACTTTACTCTTGACAGCCTCGCATTTCTCAAGATTCACTTATCTCACTCTAACTAAATGTGAACCCAATCTCTTCTTGGACCACAGAAAAAAATCTCACTCTGAAAAACAGTCATTTTGGTTTCTCTTCTTTATGCTTCTTGGATGATTGTTCTCTTGAGCCACACTCCCTCAATATCCTCAACCCCTTCCTCCTTTGTGATCTTCTCATAGTTTGTGGGTTTCTGAGGCCTGGTGGGAAAAAACAAATCAATGGGAAATCTCTGACCAAACCTTTGCCACTCACTGAACAGCTCTCAATCCATTGCACCGTCTGCTATACCAGAGTCATAGAGAATACTCAACATATTAGGGCTCTGAAATTTGAAAAGTTATTTTTGAACAACTGAGCTTTTATGAATGTTTATTGTTCTTTGGATAGTTAGATCTATGCAGTCATCTTGAAAAGAGAGAAATTTCCAAAGGTTCCAAAAAAGGAGACAAAGAGGGGATTGGCGACTTACATAAAAGTTAATTTCCAACTTCTCATTCCCTGATAAAGGTATTTGCTGAACCCAAAGATAGTATCCAAGCAGAAGACTCAGTAATAACAAAAAAACTTAAAGTTAAACCTGTGTTTGGCAGAGAAGCATCATTTATAAATTATAAACAAAGACTTAATTCTATGTTTACATAAATAATTGCTAGCTGAAAATGAACAGAACTGCATTGCCATAACACAAAAATTCAGCCCACTGGTTTCCTTTGGCATCATTTTTTGTTCTGTACTTGCTGGACAGTGGGTTCTAATTAATATTTAAAGATCATTTAGGTACTGTAAAATAAATAATTACAAAGTTTTTTGTGTTCTACAATATTATAAGAAACAATTACTCCACTAAGTTTTATGACAATGAATTCCATGACTTAACCAAGTAGTAAGTTCCTTTAAAAAAATACCTCTTCTAAAAGAAAACAAAGCAATGCCTCTTTCCGTGAGATACATGAACACATAAACACACCTTCTCATTCAAAGATAATTAACACTGCCTTTTTTTTTCTCTGTCTTTTTGTCTTATAATTCACAGACACTCTTGTTAGAGTATGCCCTGGTAATGGCTGACTGTTCTTTTTGATATAATCACTCTTTTCTTCTATGGACAGGCCAATATCTTTTGTGATTAGCAAGGGATAGCCCTGTCTATCTCGATTAGTCATGGATGCTTAGCAGTTCACTACATGCATCACCACTAATTGCAGAAAAAGTATTCATCTGGCCTCCTTTCCTTTTTGTGTTTTCTTTTATCCCAAACAAAATAGGCAAGTAACCCTATCCCTATGAGATGAACTGGCATTTGTAAAATACACTATGCTTCCTCATAACTATTATCTGAAAAAAGTATTACTTTGAATTATCTTGACTGTTTTTAATGAAAATCAGGTCACAAATTTAGTAGCTCATGTAGTCCCTAAATTTAAGCTGCTAGTGTTCTTTCAAGGTGGTGGCTATAGGCTTGAGTTAAGAAATAATACCATGTCATGGATGAGGGTGGATGCTTAAATAAGTGTTTCAATATTTTTATTCTGAATCTGTATCCAAAGTCTTATTTGGCAGTTAAACATTTACAATGAAAGTAGGAACTAGAGTGCAAATTAACAGAATACATTTAACAATAATAACACACATTAAATCAAGTAATTATTGTAACTCATAGAGATACTATCCCATAAAGCTCAATAAAGCATTTATTTTCAGGTTCTTTTATCATATTTTTCCCCAATAGTATACTTTCTAGTATAATAATGACAGTTATGCAACTTTAAATATTAGTAATTCAGGAACTAACACAATTTATAAAATATAGGCGATGTTCTTTGAAGATTTGCTCTATCAATATTATCAATCTTATCTCAATTTCTAACTTCATTTTCTATTATTTGAACAAATAGATTGTGAATAATAACTCTGGAACATTAATTAAATGTTGGAAGTTCAGAATGAAATGTTTCATTGCTACATCTGAAAAAAAAGAAAATAACAAAAGGATAAGATCAGAACTGTGAGCCTCACAAAGGTCAACCTCACCTTGTGGTTAATAAAATAATTAGCACAGGTAAATGCAGGATAGCAAGTTATTGTAAGAACTAAGAACATTTCATATAGCTATAAGTCAGCCCCAAGTCAGGAAGGGTGCCCTTTGAAATAACTGACAATGGATAATTGAAAATGCCAGAGATGGGGGTCAGGGTTGGGGTAGTCAGGAAAAGTACAGCATTAAGCACAGGGAACCAGTACTTACTATCTGGGCACTTTTCTTAGACTCAAAACCACAGTGTAATTTAACTATTATTAGTCCTATGTGATGCATAAGCCTCAGCATAATCACCTATGGTCACAACTAAGCAGTAGTGAAATTAGGCTTATGCTCACTTCTTTGTGAGTCTAAAGTCCTTATTCTTTTTACTACACTAGGATGTCTCCCAGCTCAGGATGGGTGCTAGGCAGGAGACAAACTATGGTTAAGGAGAAAACGGATAAAGTCAAGTAAAAAATGAAGTCAAAATTAGGACTCAAGCTATGGAAATTGATTCTAAAAATGAAAACCAAGCACTGAGGAAAAAAGAATTTGGAAAACCAAGATTTGGAAATTATTTTTCCAGAATTTAAGTAAGTTCTCTTACAAAATCAGGTAATCAGAAAAAAATAAAAATGAGAAACAAAAGTATATTCCCAGATATACTGTTTAAACAAGTTGCAAGGATAAAAGTTGGTTTGAAACCCTCAAAACAAATTTTAATAGTCAACAAAAAGAGCCATGTAGTCCTCTGTGGAAAAGCACAGTTAATTTTAAACACATGTAGATGTGATATAAATAAAATTGAGAAAGGAAAACAGAAATGTTTTTAATGTGCTACATTGAAAAATATCTGGTGGAAATTTCAGTAAGTGAATAAATACAAATATGGTGTCACCAGGGCAATTGTCACCACCTGGTTTGCAGTCTCTGTCTTCTTTCGTCACATGAAAAATCCTATTAATTCATTTTTCTGTTAAAGGGAAGAAGGAAGAGCTTCAAAATTAAAACCTTGCTTAAACTACTAAAATCAAATTATGATGTTTCTCATGTTTAAAACCCTGAAACAGATGGACACTTGAAAGAAAACTGACCACCACATTTAACTTCAAAGGGAAAGTCTAAAAAAAATATATATATATATATATATATCCAACAATCACGTAAATTACTTCCTACAAGTTTAAGGACCTATTATCTCTGACAAGATATAAACTAATTATATTTAACCAGACTATATTATAGGAGTATACGATGTAAAATCATGCTTTATAAAGTAAAGAAGAAGTTGCATGGGAAGACCCTATGAGCATAAGATATAACTGCCCAAGGGTGACAAGGATACAAAATAAAGGGGAAAAATGACAATATCCACTAAAATTAGTTTAGCTCCTTTCTCATTCCATTGTAGAAACTTGAATTGCTTATTGGTATGTGCACAATGATGAAAACAAAAATAGATTAAGCAGTCTGGAATAATGCCAATCACGTATCCTCATGAAGTAGCAGTTCTAGCATTTCACAGCACACAGATGACTCGCTGGAGACTGCAGAGGTGGCTCTTTCATGGAGACAGAAAGAATGAGTATATCCAGTATGGTTCTGCCACATCAGCAAAACTCTGAGCTTGAATTATGAAGCTGCATATGCATACTGAGAGAAAAGTTAAATACTGGCTAATAAAGTGGTTTTGAATTCAGACAATTAAGAATTGAAATTCCAATTCTGCTATCTTTAAATAAATTTTACTGAGATGACTTTTGTGCAATCATCTGCACCCATTTAAAGTGTACAACTCAATACATTTTGGTAGATACACCTGTGAAACCACATGCACAGTCAAGATATAGAACAATTTCATCATTTCCGAAGACAGATCATGCCTTTTCATAGTCCATTCTTCCTTCTGTCCATATCCAAAGTCAACAACAGATCAACTTTTTGTCATTCTAAATATCCGTGTATTCCCTGTGCTTGTGTATATATGGAAGCATATAGTATATACTCCTTTGTGTTTGCTTCTCTCAGCATAGTGAATTTTAGATGTATCTCTGTTGTTGCCATTGTCAGTATCTTGATCCTGTTTATTGCAGAGTGGTATTTCAGTGTCTACTTATGCCGCATGTGTTTCACCTGTTGATGAAGTTATTTATATAAAGTTATTTATATTTTTGGCTATTATTAGTAAAACTGCTGTCTTCATCTGTATATGAGTCTTTTTGTAGATACATGCCCATTTGTCTTGGATAAAGATCTAAGAATCTGATAGCCAGTTTCTCTAGTAAATATATATTTCGCTATTTAAAGAAATGCCAGTTTTCTAGTTGTTTTCCACCAGCAACAGTGTGTGAGCATTCTGATTGCTCTACATCTTCACAGGACTTGGATTTTTTTCAGTATTTTTAAGTATGACTATTCTAATGTGTATATAGTGGTTTCTTCCTGTAAGTTTAATTTGCACTTTTTCTGATGAATAAAGATGTTGAGCTTCTTTCATGTGCTTGTTGAGTATTAGTATATATCTTCTCTTTTGAAGTGTCCACTCAAAACTTCAAGTCATTCTATTTGTTGAGACAGAAATACAATAAATACAATTTGACTCAACAATTCCATTACTGGGTGTATATCCACAGGAATATAAATCATTCTACCATAGAGACACATGCATGCATATGTTCACTGCAGAGCTGTTCACAATAGCAAAGACATGGAATCAACCTAAATGTCCATCAATGATAGACTGGATAAAGAAAATGTGGAATATATACATCATGGAATACTATGCAGCCATAAAAAAAGAATGAAATCATGTCCTTTACAGGAAGCTGGATGGAGCTGGAGGCCATTATTCTTAGCAAACTAATACAGGAACAGAAAACCAAATACTACATGTTCTCACTATAAATGGGAGCTAAATGATAAGAGCACATGGAAACAAAGAGAGGAACAACAAACACTGGGGCCTTTCAGAGGATGAAGGCTGGGAGAGGGGAGAGGATCAGGAAGAACAACTAGAGGGTACTAGGCTTAATAACTGCGTGATGAAATAATCTGTACAACAAGCCCCCATGACACATGTTTACCTATGTAAGAAACCTGCACTTGTACTCCTGAACCTTAAAGTTCTTCTTAAAAAAATTATTTTAAGTATTCTAGAAAGAAATCCTTTGTCAGCTGTATGTTTTAAGATTATTTTCTTTCAGTGTATGACTTTCTTTTTAGTTTTCACTATATTATTATTCAAAGAAAAAAGATGTAAATTTTGATGAAGTCCAATGTGTCTGCTGCCTTTTATTGTCCATGTTTTCTGCTCCCTATTAAATAAATCATTGCCTACTTCAAGGACAAAGATTTTCTTCCACATTTTATTCTAGAATTTTTATAGTTTAGCTTTTATGTTTAGGTCTGTATTTCATTTAAGTTATTTCTTTGTGTGTGATGTGAGGTGAGCATTAACATTTATCTACTGCCTCCCCTAATTTCTTCCCACTATGCCCAGTTGTTTTAGCACTATTGCCTGGGAAGACTTTTATTTAACCATTGACTTTTCTTGATACCTTTGTCAAAAATCAATTTGTCCTACATAGTGAGTCTTTTCCTAAAGTTCCTATCCTGTTTCATTGATTTATTTGTCTGTCTTTATACTAATACTACACTGCCTTGGGTTGTTCTCTGAGTGCTATAATAGCATTGTTAAAATCATTTATTACTTTTGCAAGATTATCTACATGTGATTCTAATTTGTGTATTTTGAAGCTTTTTTATTAGGCCCATAAACATTGAAAGTTGTTATGTTTTCTCATGCATGGTATTGTGTTTTAATTGGTAGAAACTGATCTTTGTCCTATAAATAATTTTGTTAGAAGCCCATTTAGTTTGTCAAACATAGATGGGCAGGTCCTATTTTCCTGGAAGAAGAATTTAGTATAATCTTTAGTTTGGCTGTTTGTCTGTAATGAATTTGCCAAAGTTATCTTTACCTCTTAGAATATAGAGCTGGCCACAGTGGAGAATGTAGGGTGACTTGCATCAGCTCCCCTAAAAGAAAATAAACCAAGATGTATCCAACCCTTATTTCTGAAATGCAGCAATGGAGAGATCATTTGCCATGTAATAGAGTGGCCATGTATTAAGGCCCAGATCAAGGAAGAGCAAAAACAAAGAGAATATTTAGCTCCTTCTAGAACTGAATCAAAAGGAAGATAAATATATGTTTATGTGACCCGTCTTGCTTGAGGGTCTAAAGTCTATCAAATTAGTGATCAATTACTGAAACCTGAATCTCCACAAGCTTGTACTGACTCTAGCTCGGGCTCTTTGTTAGCCATCCTAGAGGGGCCTAACACCTCAGGAGGTAACTGAATAAGAAAATTGAAATTATTTTAACCTAAATATCCCTGGCAATGGCCAAAGTCCCCTTTATTGAGTCTAATATGGAAAAAGAGTCTGCTTACCTTCCAAGGCTTATGATCACTTGTACAATATGTCACCCCTTAACCTGTGACTGCTGCTTTAGCAAGCATGCCTCCTGAGCTGGTATGCTTTACACAAGCAATGCTTGGTGTGAAACAGCAGCCAGTCTGACATTGCTATAGGCAATGAATGGAGATAGAGTCAGACAAGAATAGATGCTTTGAGCTCAAGACATGATGTCTAAGTAAGAGAGGAGATCCTTAGATTTCTAAATGGAAAGTGGAAAGAGTCTATCCTGAAGCACACGATAGGCTCTTAGAGTAAATCAGCTTTTACCTGTGGATGAATAGTTTGATGGTTATATTCTATAAGCTGATCAGGAATGTTTATGTATACCTTAAATCATGAAGTAGAACACTCCTGTTACAGAGATACGTAAATACATGCACAATTTCTCCAACTGTGAGATTTATATAACTTAGAAAAAGTAATATGGTTGACAGAATTTTTGTTTATAAAATTAGTGACACTGAAAATAGGGTTCTGTGGAAAAAGTGATAAAAATAGATTTAAATAATGTTCTTAACTGTAATAAATAAGTCTTCTAAAAAGCATCTGCTTCTGAAACAAACCAAATTTATCTCCATTAAAAACCTGCTTAGGCAAGTAAGTCTTATCCTGAATTCCTTTCTTTAATTGTTCAGGAAATATTGCTTTGCTATCTATCTGCTGATCTAGTGATATGTTTATTCAAACTATACTACTCTTTAAAATTTGCACACTACACATACTGGCTTAAAATGTAATACCTTGTTCACTTACATTTGGTTTTTTTTTTTTTTTTTCCAAGTTGCAAGAAACGCTTATGCTACCACTTGGCACTTTCACAAATTATAGAAAATATAATTGTTATTAGAGTCTGGTAGCTTGTTCTAGTACTAAGAGGGGACAGTGCAGATGGGTTTGCTTTTGCTGCACTACCCAGACAAATGCATTAACGTAGTCTATGGACAGGAAGCAATAATCTTTCTTAAGTTATTAAATGTTATTTTAGTTTTTAATTTATATTAGTTTAACGAATCAAAGATATTTATTGAGTATTTAAAATATTTATCTGTCTTCTCCTATGAGTCAGGCACTGGGCTATGTGTTAGGGACATACTAATGAATAGGGATACATGGTAGTCCATTTAGGATCATGTTCTTAAGGTGTTAGACAGATTATAACAAAAAAACCCAGATACAAAAATATAATAGAACAACTGTAGTGAGGGATGACTTCCATCATGAGGTAACCCCAGATCCCAGACTTAAAAGGTAAGAAGCACCAAGTCCCAGAAAGAGAAAAGGAAATATTCTAACCAACAGCAATAGTGTGAGCAAAGCCAGCAAGCAGGAAGAGCTCAGAATGTTGACGGAAGCAAGGGGAGACAATGTGCCTTGAGTATATTGAGTAAGTGCATAAGATGGGGCAGAGAGGTAGGAGGGACAGGATCATTCAAACCTTGTAGTAAATGAAATGAAGTTCAAGGAGCACTTAAAGTAGCACTGAAGCATCATCTGTTTCTCTAAAATAAAGAATCATTAAGAAGAATGGATTCTATGAGTTGGGAGGCAGGGCTTAGAAGACAGTGCTCTGGGTAATAAGATTATATGGTGGTGATGCATATGAAGACACGTGAATGATTTAAAGACTCATTTTAGTAGGAAAACAGACACTTTTAAAGGGCACAAATAGATGAAAAAAAAGGGGCAAAATTAAGGTTTATTCCTAGGTTTTAGGCGTAAGCTACTGGAGGGATGGCAGAAAACTTCAATGGGATGGCTGTGTCCCCACCCATATCTCATCTTAAATTATATCTCCCACAATTCCCATGTGTTGTGGAAGGGACTTGGTGGAAAGTAATTGAATCATGGGGGCGGGTCTTTCCCCATGCTATTCTCATGATAGTGAGTAAGTCTCATGAGATCTGGTGGTTTTATAAGGGGAGTTTCCCTGCACAAGCGCTCTTCTTTCATCTGCTGTCATGTGAGACATGCCTTTCACCTTCTGCCATGATTGTGAGACCTCCCCAGTCACATGGAACTATGAGTCTATTAAACTTCTTTCTTTTGTAAATTGTCCAGTCTTCAGTATGTCTTTATCAGCAACATGAAAACGGACTAATACATGAGATTTGAATGGTATAATAAGCAAAGGGCTGTGAGGTGTCAGGAAAAGAAGAGACAGTTTGAAACATATTAAGTTAGAAAAATGTTTATTGTATATCATGTGGAGACAGCAAGAAAGTATTTAGTTTTTTGCGGTGGGGCCTAGACATGAACATTTGGGAGTTTTAGTTTACAGATGAAATTTAATCCATGAAACTGGAGGACATTACCCATGGAGAAAGTTGACTAGGTAGAGCAAAGAATTCCCAGGAACAATATTTGGTGAACTCTAACATTCAGATCATCTATTGCTAGATGAACCAAGAGTAACTTAGCAGCACCTTTGCTGAAAAATAAATAAAAATCATTAATTGATCACACATTTATATAGTCTAATCTTCAATAACATGACAATTGAAATATATATCTTAATCTTTTTTCTTTTGAATGGGAGTTATTATCTCCATTTTTAAGGAATCTTTAAATCCTGCTTTGGACATTGTAACCTTAGATATTGGAAAATAACATAATATAAGTACAAGCATATATATAAAGAATTTCCCTATAAATTCTTTTTTATACCCCATTAAAAGAAAAGCAACAGTGATAGTGACAGTTTTGGGGGTAGTAAATACTAAAAGGAACAACAAACTAGAGATATGTATTCAGATCAGTACGATTTTGGAAAATAAAAAGTTTTCATTTATATTACTAAATGTGTACTTCTAAATCAGATTAAGAGAAATTAGACTTCATATTCCACAGTTGTGAGAATTTATTCCTCCCTCATCCCTCCATTCTGATGTAAGAGCCTGGAGCAAAGGAAGCCAGTGAAAAGCCAGTGAAAAAGACTTTAGAGCAAAGTCTTGCTCCAAAAGCAATATAAGCATTAGAAGGAGTACTAGTAGAGGTTGGGTTTCTAATCAGGGAGTGGCCTGCTATAGGATACATCATTATTTTCAGATGAAAAATTCAACTTAACCTCCTAGCATATGCAGGGAAGGCTTGTCTGTGCCAGTGTTGTTCAGTCCTTTTGTAACAGGGTAATTATTAATAGCATCACTTTCACATGTGTCTGGGTTTCAGTAATAAATTATATGGTCAACCAACAAACATCCCCAGTTAAGAACAAGCCAACCCAGGCAACAAGGTATGCATCACAGCCAATTGTTGATAAAGAAGTCTTTAACATCACCTCCATTGCTAATAATATTCATTTAGAAGACAACTCTTTCTCTCCTTTTGACCACTGTGTCTCGTCCTCCGAAGGAAAAATTGGCTCATAGTATTTGCATGGTGCTAAATTCTTTAGATATGGTAGGGAAGATGTAAAAGAAGGTGATTGAAAATCACATGAGCCAACCCAGAAGTCCTTGTACTACGGCATTGAACTGATGGGAAAACTGAAGGTTTACGTTAACTTACCTTACATAATACAACTGTGGAAAAGTTACAATGTGAACATAATTGTGATTCCCAAACCTGTACTTCCAATCACTCTACTCTTCAGTTATCTAGTTTACAGTCAGATGGGGAGTGGGCAGGCTGACTGTAGCACTACTTTAATGCCATCTGTAACATCAGACATCTATCTACAACAGAAGTACAAAGTGAACTCCCAGGCCAAAGTTGAGTTCTGACTAGGGGATTCAAAAAAATCATCTCAAGTAGTTGATCATTAGTTCACTAGTTATGAACAGAAGGCAGTGGGAGAAGAAAAGAAACATTTCAAACTAGGGAAATTCCATTATTAGATTTGTGGAGGTATGAAAGTGCAAGGCAGGTTGAGATTATAGTAACTATGTGTTGATAAAACTTATGGTGCAAGATACATTAAAAAGGAACCTGGAGGAATAGGATAAAGAGATCTTGCTTACCAAATAAAAAACATTTTATTTTATTGGGCAAATTTGAGATTTTTGTAATGATTATTTTGGTAGCATTCTGAAGGGTGACTTGGAGAGAGAGATTCTCAAATACTAAATTAAAAAGCTGTTATACAAAGGTTAGATAGCACCTAACCTAGGGGTTAGATAGAATTAAACACATTTGAGACCTTTTTTTAATGTCACCTAAAAATAAAATAAAATAAAATCGGCAAGCACTGAGTTAAATGATTGGTATAAGCATTCTGTTTGGATAAAGTTCTACGGAAGCGTTGACCCTGTTCCAATATTTTTGAAAAGACAGACGCCCTCTAGGGAAAAGTAGGCTTGAGCTATTTGGAAAGTCGAATCTCCCACCTACAGAAAGAAAAGAAGGTAATGGAGTCAACCCCTGATCTTCATAACAGAAAATTCTGAGACCTTTCTCCCTAAATATGTTAACTCCTTTACTTTCCTGGTCCTTGTTGCTTTCTCTTTACATCCTGCCTAGCACAGGTATTTAGCTCTTGTTTCATGAGCATATTCGACCAGGAAAAAGTTTTTTTTCACTTAGCAAGAATTGGTGCATGCTTGGAGAGAAGCAGAGGATGTAGAGCTGGATTGAGTGTGGATACTGGCTTTCCACTGGGCACATTCACAGTCTGAAAGCCTCTTTGATCTTGATGGGAACTTCTATTTGCTGCCCTGCAGCAAATCTTTTTCTTCCATATACTAGGACCTCAAATTTTTCTTAGGTTTTTTCCCCCCTCAGTGTGTGTTTTGAATAGTTTACCTCAACTCCAATTTCCAAGTAAAGGCTATGATTGTGTACATCAATCTGTATATCAAATCTTTTGACCACATACATTTGGATTCAGCATTGAGGATATGACCCAATTCTGAGAGATATTAACACTCTTTTAGGCTTAGTTGGTAATATAAGACCCTTTCTCTGGCTTTTGATGAGTATGTGACTGTGAGAACTGCTATAATCACACCAGAAATGTCTAGAGTTGCTTTACGCAGCCCAAGCCTGGAACCATCTTGAGGAAGGCAACAAGATAAATGACTGAAATGATTTACATAAACTGTTAAGTAAATGTTTTTAAAGGAAGCACAAAGGTAGTATGTGAGTGCAGGTAATATCTTCAGAAGCTGTGCTATCATGTACCATGCAATAATGCTTTTCTAAGGCATGTTTCATGAGTTTTTTCATGTCTAGATAGGCAAAAAGACAAAAACTGGCATATATCAAAGATTCCGGAGAAGTCACAGCTTATCTTAGTTGGGTTTGCTGTTTACAAGACTTGCGAACTTCCAGCAAAAAATTTATATCCCAAGATGTAAAAGTTACTATATTTTATGAGTATCTGAGTGACTCCGAAATGCATGAAACCTCATATATTAAATCCAATAATACTACTATTTATTGTACAAAGGATGTGATAACCACACATCTGAGGTCAATAACTGTTTCTCCTTTTGTCTAGCTTGTGTTTCTGATTTGGGCTCCCCCATAGTAGAAAAAAAGTAAATATTATTTAAATAAAAAATGTCTATGCATTTATTTTACAATGTAGTAAGTAAAGAGTTTTTGCGTTGGGAAATTTGTGCCCTCCCACTCTATAGTCAATCATCAAAGGAATGGATCCCCAGAGAAGAGAGTGGACAGTAGCCTACTCTGTTTTTAAAAGGATATAAAATAATTAAAATAATTACATCTTGACAGATGTGAGACTAAGTTCCTGGAGCTGACTTAGTTCTGAAAAAGGTCTTGGATAGCCTAAATATGGAAAAAAAAAATTATAATTTCTAAATTTCAGACAACTCATGAGAAAATTATTTCTACTCCCTTCTCAGCATTTGCAAGAAACTTAACCTAGAAACCCTAGAAAAAAGCCTTTAAACGTATAGATTTAGATGTACATATGTATTGACACTAAACTTATTTCAATAAAGTGTATAATTATTTGTAGGGAAGTGAACATTTCCAAAGAAGATCCTAAGTTCACAATACTTAAAAACAGGGACATCTATCTACACTTTGGTTCTGGAACACTATTTTATATATGTTACAACAATCTGTATGAATGCAATGTATTTCATGTTGTAAAATTGTACATGTAATATACAGCAGTTCATCTGTCGAAATTATTCATAATCAAAAAAGCAACCCACTTGTTTATTTAAAGTAAATTGTCACACTGGAAAGTTGCTTTAATGCAAGAATATTAATAAAAAAGAAATAGGACTGTGAATTCCACTAAGAAAACTTCAGCATTTATTGAGTCATTGTAATATACTAATTATGGGTCTAAGTGTTTTCTGAGTATTACTTCCTTGGATCCTAATTCCAACACTGCAAGTTAGGTATTGTTATCATCCCCATTTTACAGAGGAAACTACTGAGACAGAGTGGGGTTAAGGAATCTGTTTAAAGCCACACAGTTAAGAAGCAAACAGAACGTGAATCTCTTCCTCAGAGTCTGTACTATTTCCCATCATGCTATAATATTTTGTTAAGGAAGAGTTTGACTATTTGTTTCACATCTAAATAGGTAAGACAAGACCTGGCATATATAATAGATCCAGCTAAGAGGGTTTGGAGTTTGACAAGTCTCAGTGTTAGCAGGAATATCACCATAAAAGTGTTGAATCTGGGCTGCTCCCTTACTGCGTAGCTGGATAACATAATGCTGCAATATAGGTGACCTTTGTCTAACAGATGGTGACAGATTTTGAGACAAGCTTGAAGGAAATTAAAAGCCAGCAGGTAAATGTTGTTCCTACTAATGATAAAAAATGTTAAGGTCATCTAAAAAAGGCTTCTGTCTTTATCAAAAACTGACACTGATTTAAGTGGCTCTACCACTGACTCCCTTGGCTTCTATAAAAGAAACTGTGCATTGTGTTTTCATTTTCTGTCTTCTCACTTTCTTTCACCAGAATGGTTCTGAAACTTCAGCATGTATCAGAGCACTTGGTAAATTACAGATTTCTGGGTTCCATTCCTGGAGTTTATGATTTAGTAATATGAGAATTTATTTTCCTAATGAATTCCCAATTGATGCTGATGAGGAGCTGCTGGTCTGTAGACCACACTTTGCAAACCACTGCCCCGCTCCACTGTACTTCAAAATCCTTCAAAGAAGTTTAAAAGGAGCTCAACAATGTATCTACAATTGCTCTTATCACAATGCCTGGCATACATGTATCAAAAGAAGCAAGTAAAAAACAAAAAACTTGTGAACAGGTTGGTGCAAAAGTAATTGCAGTTTTTGCCATTACTTTTAATAGCAAAGACAGCAATTACTTTTGCACCAACTTAATAATAATATTTTCAAATATAAACCTTGTGAGAAAAGGCACTTCTCATTATTCCTTTCTTTAACAAAAGTAATTTTGACATAGTGACTCACAGTGTATAGTGTTTTTAGAGATTTAGATAAATATTCCTAGCAATGTGATTCATAATAACCAATAACAAGAAACAAAGTGAATACATTGTGATATAATCATATAACAAATATTCTACAGTAGTAAAAATAAACTACTGTCACACATACAAGAAGGATGAATCTTATAAACATAACGTTGAGTGAATGAATCCAGACATAAAATATTACATTCATATAAAATTTAAAAACAGGGCAAGATAGTGGTTAACTGTGGGAAGAGATGAGTATAGCAATTTGAAGGGAATACGGTGGGAGATTCTGGAGTTCTGGTAATAATCTATTTCTTGTCAAGAGCAAGTTTGTTTTTGATAATGCATTGAGCTGCACACTTATTATTTTTGGGTTTTCTGCACATACATAATATTTTAATATGGTATTTTCTTAGCAGAAAATGTTTGAGCTTGAAAAACAGATCAAATATACTAGTTTTCCATTAGTGGACAGAAAGTATTCTATTCATTGGACATTTTCCAGGTATTATGGGCTAAATTGCATTTCTATCTTCCAACTTACATGTTGAAGTTCTGACCCCTAGTACCTCAGAATATAAGACTTTTGTAAAAGTAATTAAGATAAAATCAAATTATATGGGTAGGCTTCAATCTAATATGATTGGTGTCCATATAAGCAGAGGCAATTAGGATGCAAACAAAACACAGACCTCAAGAGGAGTGACCATGTGAGAACACAATGAGAAGACAGCCATTGCAAGACAAGAAGAGAGTTCTCAAAAGAAACCTACTCTGTGGAATGGACACCTTGGTCTTAGACTTATGGTCTTCAGAATTTGGGAAAATAATTTTTTGTTATTAATGCCATCCAGTTTGCAGTACAATGTCATGCAAGCCCCAGCAAATTAACATATGAAAGTAACTTTCATATCTGTTACCATTGTATGTATAATTTTTCATGTAACAAAGGACATGAAAAATTATAATCCTGAATAATGTCTACATAGTCCTGAAAAATGAAGGAGAAAACTTTTTCAAGCTCTTATTTGTGCCCTGTGTTTATGAAATTGTGCATTGATCCATCAAGATTGAATTGTGAATTAAAATTCATTTCCAAATATTCCTTCTTCCTCAAACATAATAAATTTTATGCTTCGGTTTTCCCAACTTGAAAATAAGGCAGAGGAATTCAATTTGCCTTTGCTTGAATAGAAATGTTATTTACCAGTGTTCCTGATAAATACCCTTCCTGATGTCGTTTATGTCATTGCAGAACGTGATAGTTATTTTTATATGTCACCACTGCTAGTCCACAGTGCCTAGTTATTTGGTCCCACACTAGAATGGATGTTGCTGTGAAAGTACTTTTAAATGTAATTAACATTTTCATCAATGGACTTTGAATAAAACAGATCACCTTCCATATTGTGAGTGGGCCTTATCTAATCAGTTGAGGGCCTCAAAAGAAAGGCTGAGGTGTCCTGAAGAGGAAACAATTCTCCTCTAGTCTGCCTTCAGATTCAGGGTTGGAACATCAACTGTTAACTGGAATTTCTAGGTGCCTGTCCTGCAAATTTCATATCACCAGCTGCCCACAATCATATAAGACAATTCCTTGAAATAAACCTCTAGATATATATAGATAGGTAAATATAGATAGATAGATAGATAGATAGATAGATAGATAGATAGATAGATAGATAGATAATTTGTTTCTCTGAAAAACCCTGACTAATACTAACATGTAGAGTAATTTTTTATTCTTACATAAATCTCAACTTTTGTATTTTTCTTTCCTTTTGTCCCCTTTCCAGCTTCTCTTCCTTTCCTTATGTTTGATTATTGGTGAAGATAGAAGAAAAATACTGATTCAACATTAAAGTTCTAGCCTCCAACTTATTCTAAGATAATTGTCTATCCTTCAGGTCCACAAACTCTATCTGTAAAGGACCAGGTAGGAGATATTTCAGACTTTGAAGTCCATCCACACGGTATCTGCTGCAATTATACAACTCTGGTGTTGGAGTGTAAAGACCACTGTGGAAAATGCAGAAATGAACGGACATGGCTGTGTTTTCACACAGTGTATACATTTACTTAGGGACGTGGATATTTTGAGCTTCATGTAATTTTCACACATCACAGAATATTATTCTACTTTTGTTTTTCTTTTTTAGCCATTTAAAAATGTAAAAATAGCTTCTTCTCCAAGAAAGCGCCAAATGGCTGATGATGCTGGGGATGGGGACAAAGACCCCAGAGGCCCTGGGATATCATTTTTTTAAATAAAAAAATTAAAAGAATATATAAAAATAAAATTGTTTTTAGCACAAGAACCTTAAAGAAACAGGCGGTAGGCCAGATTTGGTCCACTGGTCATAGTTTGCTGATTCCTGGTCTAGCCAGTACCCTTGGTTTCCAACTAGGAAAAGTGTTTTTGTTATGTTTGATGTTTTGCTGCATAGTGAGGGATTTCTTACAGAAACTTGATTTTAACAAAGAACAGCACAGTCCATATGCCTGGAGGACAACAAGGCTTTTCAAGGATGTTGCTAATTAATGACATTTTGAGTCATAGAGACGAAAGGTCACTATTTCATTTTCAACACATTCTTGAGAACATTGCCAAGAGCATCCACTTATTAAAGATTGTACCCACCAGTCATGACCTTCCATCTTTTCTTTTTGGTTTGCCTTGTTTTCTGCAAGTATATTCAGCTGATTTTCTGGGAACATAAACTACTGAAATCAATTTAGTGATCAACCATTATTATCTCCTTTACTCTTCCTGCCATCTTACAGCTCTCTGCTTTCCTGCAAGCAAGATGTCAGGGCATTTTTATTGTATTGCTATTTACTCTTCAACTCAATTGTTTTTCCAAAGCAGACACATCATTGACATTCAGCAGTATTAATCTCTGCCAGTGCAATATGCCTAATTAGTTTTAATGAAATAAAGAAGGAGAACTTTGTGGGAAAACTGGAAAAAAACGGCAATGAACTAAGATCCCTGTTTTCAGATATTTTCTAAAGTCAATGGCATTGACCAACAGAAAATAATGTGCTGCTGAACAGCATTTAGTCCTCTACAAATTGTCAAGGTTATATGTTACTGAAAGCAGGGTTGAGAGTCATTTTTATTTGGAAATCTGTTTATTTGGAAATGATTTGAACATCAAGCCCAGACTTAGGGTAATAGAAAAGTAAGCATTCTATTAATAACTTTTCTAATAAAAACCTCTTATATCAACATGAAGATAATCACTGACTCCAAATGCAGACACACAAAAAGTCTACATAGGCTGAAGAAAATCAGACGGTGATCCTATTGAAAAAATGAGACTACAAACCTTCAAATTATGTACCTAGAATATCTTATCCAATGTTTTCTTTCTTTGTTAGGAGATTATTTTATAAGCTATTGCTAAGTATATATTTAGTAGATTTTTATTACATTATTAAAATTATCTGTATACAAAATGGAAGTTTAGAGACTGGAAGGTTATGTCCACATAAATCACCTTTATAGGCTTAGTTGACAGATGTTTGAAATACCTCTAAGATCCTAGGACAGATTCAGAACCACCTCAAAAGCAACATGGCTTAGTGAACCAAGCAATTGAGTGTAACTCTGGGGAATCTGTATTCTAATGCTGATTTTTCTATTGCCTCATTTAATCTAATTTTAGCCTCTTCACATATGGAGCAGACTGATATGGGGCAAATAATCAGACCACCAGAATTGCAGAAAAGATAATGCCATTTAACAAGTACAACTTACCTTTCATCACCCTCCAGATCCTAACTCCTCAGCCATGCACACAGTGCAAAGGCTGCCACCCTCATGCCAAAAATGTATGCTTCAACAAAGCCTAGGATGATGACCTAGAAAAGCTAAGAACAAGTAGTTTGATTCTTGAGAGAGAGTAAAATGGTCCTGCTCCCATTCAAGTAACTGGGAGCAGGATTCAAAACAATTTTTGAAATAAATTAGCTCATCTATAACATGAATTCTTTATTCTAATTCATTATTATATTTTACTTGTCTAACTTTTCCCTTATAAGGTATGTATATTTTTTAAGACTCAATATTTATTAGACTAGTAGACTCACTGATTTTACTGAACATTTGAATTAACCTACTCATCATAAGCAACAATTGGTTGTACCCTCATTATATTTTCTCCCATCACGATAGAATGATCTCAAACCTATTCAATACCAGAATGCTCATTTTTCCTGGCATTCTCAAGACTTGGATCTTCATGAAAAAAGGTACCTGGGATTAACTGAGAAACATTATGAGCTTCTTTACAGATTCACCTTGAGAGAATAGAATGTTGCTATAGGCAGCCTACAGGCCTTACGGTGCAAGCTAATAAATCTATGGTTTGCAGGTTATCACATCAACTCAACCACTCTCAGTCGTGACACTGCTGAAGAGGGCCTTTTCTTTAACTGACTTGGTCTCTGCCATTGACAGTGCTATCCCTTTTTCCCTCTAGGGTAATTCTTCCAAATTCCCATTCCATCATTCTTACAGTACAAGTGCAATCTCCACTTCTACCCCATTATACTCTTGCTAGCTCAGGGATTTCATTATCCTACATAAAGGGCTAATACTTCAGCAAGAAGTGGCCTAGAAATTCCATGAAGCCTTCCACCACAAAAATTATTTAGCTTTGCAATTTTTTAACCCAGATGAACATGTTAGTAAAATCAGAAGCTGTGAAGCATGGAATTCTAAATTGAGACTACTAAAAAGTATCACAAGAACAAAAATAAGAGTATGATGTCACTCTGGCTTTTTAAAATATCTAGAAATAATTTACATGCTTTCAGTAACTATATCATACATAATTTTAATATTACTTTATATTTAAATAGCACTTTATAATTTTAAAATATCACATATATTATTTGATTTCTCTATCTGTTTCTATTGCATTTCTTCCTGTAAGAGAGATGTCTTCAAACATTGTGAAGGTTTTAATCAAATGGTAAAAATATGCTAAGAATCTCTAATGAAATCTATTCTGAATGTGAATATAAATGCATTTGACAATTGCAAAATCAGTTGGTTCTCTAAAATACAATTTACATTTCCCAGGCTTTTTTGCATCTTAGAATTTCTAATCCCACAAGAGTATCATTCTTTTGTAAAAATGGCCAGAACCTTCATGCCAACAACACTTAAATCTACACCTTAATGCCTAAACTAAAATTAAATATGCATTTTGAGAGAAATAAAATGATTGTTAAATGTTTAGTGTAAATATCCAAAAATGACTCATTTTTCACTTAAGAATCCTATTACTCATGGCACTGTCAATTCCAGAATGTTTTTGAACATTTGGGCTGTTTGTGAGCTAGAATAAAACTGTGAGTGCTTGAAGAAGCCACGGAGATTATTTCACGCTGACCATTCATTTAGCAGAAAGGGAAAGGGAGAGATCAGGTGACTTGCCGGAACTAAAGTACTCACTAAGTGATGGAGTTTAGATCTGAATGCAGAACTTATGACTCCCAAGACCTCAGTCAGCTTCTATGGCAGAATTTTCACTTGGAGCCTGCTAAAATAACTCTAGATGTGCCACATGACAACTTTATTTTCCAGAAAAAAAATTAAACCATCAACATTGTTACTTTCATATACTGTATCTAACTTTTAAAATTAAAGAAGACTGTTTTCTTCTTTATTCTACCCTGAACTACTTCAGAAATTTGGGAAATATATATAACTTCTTGAATTATCCATTTTACCTTGTTCACTATGGAACTTAGTTAAGTTTCTAAACATTTTGCCATGCTGATATTTTGGAGTACAGAAGCCAAACAAGACAAGGGTCCTGTCTCTGCAAAAACTTATCAAGCCAGAACACCAAGGGTTCCATGGAAATGACTCAGATGCTCCAAGAGGATTAAGAGGTTGGAGCAATCTCTCTTCCTTCTTTTAACCTTCTAACCTCCAAGTATCTCCACTACATTAACGAAACAAAAGAAAATTTTAAAATGTAGAGAAATTCTGTTCTATTTTCATCAGCTCCTACTTTCCTGAGACAGGAAGGTAAAGTGACCAATTCCTTTCACTTGGAAAATAGAAACAAAAATATCATATAACCTGGGGCAATTAGTCTAAGATGTTTGGAATCACTTCATTGCATAGGCTTAGTATGCCATGTTCTGTGAATGAGTTTGAGATTCCCATGTAGCTTCTGAGCTGCAGCATTCCTCACTTTATCTTGACTTGTTGAACCAGTGTCACATTTGAGATTCTGATTCAGACCCTCTACCAACAAGGTATCCCTCTGATGAGTGAAGAAGGAGCCCTATGCTGACATCAGACCATCTGGCTGGATACACAACAGCTTACCCTTATCAAGAATCCTGTTTTTCCAGGTGTCAGCTGGGATCCACTGTGAATGGGGTTGACTATCCAGAAAAAAAAAAAAAAAATTGTGTCACCCTTTTTTCTTTCTGCCTTAACCTCTCAGCAAAATTCAATGTCCTTTTCATACCCACATTTGTCTTCACCATACCTTGGTTTGCCATGCCTTTCAAGCATTGTTGATGGGACCACTTGAATAACCATAAGGGCAGCCACTCATAGAACACATACTTTCTTGGCTGGAATTCCCTGAAAGCAGAATCTCAGATAAGAACTTGAGTGCAGGTAGTTTATTTGATAGATGATCTCAAGAAACAGGAGAAAAGGAGGGGGTAGACTGAGACACAAAAGAACAAAAAAGTTACCAAAAAATTGTATTGAGGTCACAACTATGAGACAGATTGGCTTGAACTTTTGAAATCTCAGAACATGAAAAATAAAATAATCTAGAGTTGCTCCTCTAAAAGATGGTGGGGTGGACTACACAGGTTCTTGTGCTACCAGAGAAACATCTAAGCAGAAAATGGAAATACATACCACCAGCTCCATATGGGTCAGCATAAGGTGAATTGGAGCTTAAAGAAAGTGTCTACTAAAACTACGGCTAAAATCAGATCTGTGCAAGGGAATGTGAGGCAGGCACCCAAGCTCTCTGCTGCATCATCTTTCCTTGTCCCAGTTTCTTTTTCCTGTCCAGGGGTTCCATGTGCCAAAGGGCCCACGAAACCTTAAATACAAGTCATGTTATGACACCAGAGAAATCTAACACATGTTATGACACCAGAGAAATGTAATACATACTTAACTATTTTTACACATGTAACTAAGGTAAACAGGTGATGCTAACTGTGAGAGATTCTACCAAATGCCTAGGAGAATGATCATTTGAAACTGAGAGAGAAATCATGGCTATTGATTTTATTCTTAAATCTGGAAAACACAGATCAAGCAGGAATAACCTGTATCAGAATGATAGGAGATATCAAATATCTCTCTTAGGCTGCTAGTTAACAAGCTAACAAGTTTGCAACAGAGTGGTCAATATATGTTTTTAAATCTCAAATAACCAAAGCCATAGGTCATAGAGGGTGGCAAGGAGAGTTGTAATAATTGCAACTGTAAAACAATAGCCTTAGTCCAAAATTTTTCAATTATTCTGAGATGGAGAAAGGTTGATTTGAAGAATTTAAAAAATGACAGTTTTATAAAACTACTGTTGTAAAATATTAAATAGCTGTTATTACAACCATTTACAATTAAGGCCATTAAGCTTTGGAAACAGAAAGATAAAATGATACACCCAGTGGGACAGAGGCAGAATGGGGCAGAGGTGATGATTCAGCCCAGGTTCGTCAGCTTTGAAAGCTGAAATTTTTTTAAAAAATTCAGTTCGGGGATATTTGTGAAGGTCTGTTACATGGATATAATGGATGATGCTGAGATATGGGCTTCAGTTGAACCTGTCACCCAAATAGTGAACATAGTATCTGATAGCAGTTTTTCACCTCTTCCCTCCCCTACTGGTGTCTATTGTTTCCACATTTATTTTCATGTGTCACCAATGTTCAGCTCTTATTTATAAGCTAGAACATGTGCTATATGGCTTTCTTTTTATGTGTTAATTCTCTTAGGATAAAGGCCTCCGGATGCATCCATGTTGCTGCAAAGCACATAATTTCAGTCTTTTTTCTGGCTGCACAGTATTTCATGGTGTATATATACCATATTTTCTTTATCCAATCCCAGTTGAGGGACACCTAGGTTGACGCTACATCTTTATAATTGTGAATGGTGGTGCAACATGCAATTGCATGTGTCCTTTTGGTAGAATAATTTATTTTTCTCTGAGTATATACTCAGTAATGGGATTGCTGGGTTAAATGGTAATTCTATTTTTAGTTCTTAGAGAAATCTCTAAACTGCTTTCTATAGAGACTGAACTGCTTTCTATACAGACTGAACTAATCCTACAAACAATGTATAAGCATGCCCTTTTCTCCACAGCCTCACCAACATCTGTTATTTTTTCATTTTTCGAAAATAGCCATTCTGACTGCTGTGAGATGATATTTCATTGTGGTTTTGATTTGCATTTCTCTGACAGTTAGTGATGATGAGCATTTTTTCATGTTTGTGGCCATTTGGATATCTCTTTTGAGAAGTGTCCATTTATGTCCTTTGTCTACTATTTTATAATATGTATGATTTTATTTTATACGTCTATATGTTTGTTTCAGCTAGAATTTATTTTGCTGTAGGTCTCTAGGAATCCAGCTTTATTTTTCACACATGTTAAGCCAGTTCTCTTTTTTTTTTAAGCAAATTCAGTTATGTTATTTGTGTACATTTATGAGGTACAAGTCGTTGCCTATTTTTTAATGTTTTTTGGTTTTTTTTTTCTTGTTGATTTGTTTTAGTTCTTTACAGATTCTGGATATTAGGCCTTTGACAGATGCATAACTTGCAAATATTTTCTGCCATTCTTCAGATTGTCTGTTTACTCTGTTGATAGTTTGTTTTGCTCTGCATAATCTCTAGTTTAGGTCCAAATTGTCAATTTTTGTTTTTGTCATAAATTATTTACCTAGGCCAATGTCCAGAGAGTATTTCCTAGGGTTTCTTATAGGATTTGTATAGTTTAAGATCTTACATTTAAGCCTTTAACCCATTTTGAGTTAATTTTTGCAAACGGAAAAAGGTAGGAAATAAAAAAGAGCCTGAATAGTCAAAGCAATTTTAAGCAAAAAGAACAAAACCAGAGGCATCACATCACCTGACTTCAAATTATACTACAAAGCTCTATTAACCAAAATAGCATGGTACAGGCACAAAAAAAAAAAAAAAAAAAATAGACACATAGGTCAATGTCAATGGAACCAAATAGAAGATGCAGAAATAAAGCTACACACCTACAACCAACTAATGTCCTACAATGTCAACAAAAATAATGGAGAAAGGACATCCCTTTCAGTGAATGGTTCGGAGAACGCTGGAAAACCATATACAGAAGAGTGAAACTTGACACTACCAGTGTTCTTTCTACTCTTCTAGAAAGCAGCTCAAGCCTTCCAATGATTGCACATGTTACAATGCACTCTCTGGCTATGGGAAATATGACATTTTGGAAACTGAAAATAGTTCAATTTGTTTCAGAATTATTGGATAATTTCATTATTTTACACACGAAATTCAAAGTTTTCAGTTTTATGTAAAATAACTGTAAATGCAGAAATTCAATTATGCCTTGGTGATACACAAATTTTCCCTTTGTACAGTTTTAGGGACACAAAAATCAGATTTGTATGAACTGGGTATATAAATATTCTAAAAATATATGAAATCTTACACATTATTAATAGTTTTAGCCATACTATTTCTAAAAGTAAGTACTTGAGTTTAAACTCTAGTATTTGTAATATATGTTATGTTTGATACATTTGCTTGGTCTTATAACATTAGAAAGGAATATTTTCAAGATGAGGACAACTTCAAAGTTGAAATAAACTCTGAATGAAGAGAAAAACTGGGAGACTTTATGAAGTGAATCAAAGTGTAAAAGGAAATATAAGTCAGAACGAAAGCTATGATAATCTATAAGAGAAGTTTCTGCCAACAGTTTGAATATTTCAGAATATAAAACAGTCAATGGTGGAAGAAAAATAAATGACAAGTATTATGATGTTCACTTAAAAGCTAGCATTGATATCTAGAGGCAAAAACAAACTCTGAGAAAGGAACTTAATTATCCAAAATACAGACAGAGATCTATGACTCTTTCAACTCTTGCTAATCAAAGAGGTGGGCTTGCCTACATCACTAGTAGTAAGTTCGTGAGCAACCTACTGCCACCCCAAATATGTTTAATTAAATAATCTTTAAGGATATAATAAATATACTAGACGTCCCAACTTGGACAAAGTAGGAATTCAGATACGTTTGAGCATGTCTCCTGAACTAATGATTGAGAAAAGAAGGAGCCAATTTGCATGATTGATTTTAGCTATAGACGGAAAATAGTTTTATTCAAGTAATTTCTGTGGGTTAGTGGAAAATGTACCCTGTCAATGCTCAATACTTTTTCCTCTTTTTGACCCTATAGATTTGTATCCGAATCTAGAGTTGCAGCTAAAGTTAAACTTTTCTCTCCAAAATATGCTGAGATTCAGAAGCACAGATTGGGAAAGAGTTCTCTCTAAGGAACGTACTTGGCTTTGCTGCAGTCATGACTGCAGAGCATGTACTCATGGGTCTGAAGCTTTGGCAGTTAAAATACTTTGAATACAGTTTGTCAGAAAGAGTTTTAATTGCAAGTAATAGAAAACAGAAAAACAGTGAATCAGATAAATGTATCTTACGCAGTAAGAAGGACAAGAAGGTAAGTCATTAGTGGTGGCAGTTCTCCTGCTCTGAAATCATCCGTACGTAGGATCGTTGCATACTCTTGCTTCATCATGCCCAGTGCATGACTTTCCATCTGCATGTTTATTGCTGCATGATCACAGAGACGGTGCTGCAACTCCAGGTCATTTGATCATTTTATAAGGAAAGAAAAAGACATTCCAGAAACCCCTAATCCATATCACCACCAAATGTCTTTCTTCCCCAATGGGGACAGAACTGTGCCACAGGCCTGCCCCAACATCCCAAGAAGGTTTTCCACCGTCTGTGTTAGAAAGTAATAAGAGAGAAGCCTTCAGACACATAAATTAATAACTCAATACTTTTTATTACTGAATGTGTGGCAGGATTTAAATGTTTGTATTGTTTTAACATTGAAAGTTGCTGTTTTATTTTTCTTTCATTTATCATACAAGAATGAAATGAGAATGCTTTTCCTCTCTCCCTGAAGTTCAACTTTAGAAGTCTCAAAGAAAGTCGAAGTCATTTTCAATTACTAATTATTCAGATCAGGGTTATATGAGCCTTCAAGACTATCACAAAAGAACTAGAGGACAGTTGCATTTGAGAAGAAATGAATGTGAGGGTGTCACTGAAGGAAACCAGAAAAGAGGGGAAGGATTCTCTAAAAATAAGAGAAAGGCAGAGGAGTTGAGGAGGAGCTGAGGGGTTTGAAGCGGGACCCCACAAGTGGTCTTGGAGAGTTTCCAAGAAGGGAAAGGGCCTAAGCCTGGAAAGTAATAGGTGGGTAGATACAGAAAAGGACCTCCAGTTCCCGGTAGGTATTTGGAGGCTGAGACCCAGGGAATGCCCAGTGTTCACTTTGGAAATTATTTCACGGGATTATTACTCATCAAATTAAAACGTGAAAATAAAAATCAGTGTTAAAGGAAGTAAATCAGTGTTTTTAAAAAATCAAATAAGAAGCCAAAGGTAGGCTTAGAATAAGAGAACAGAGAGCTCAATAAAGAAGGAATAATTATCACAAACTGTCCAGAAGAAATCAGACTAAAATGAATTTTCTCAATTGTTATGAATTACTTTGTTTGATATGGAATTAGAAGAAAGAAAACAGTACAAAATTGAAGAAAAATAATTACTTGGATAATTAGCTCTTATTTGAGGCTTTCAGTAAAGGGGCAGGACTCCTTTCTCTGTAGTTAAGGTTTCTATTCTTTTCTAATTAGGGTTACAATGGCTCTTGTGAATTTACAATGTACTTTTACAAACCACGGAATTTCAAGATTGTCAGGTATTGAGCTTCCCTTTATCCCTCCCCCAAAGGCTGCTTCCTCTCATGTGTTCCTTTAGTCTGACATATAAAGTAAATTGAATTTATGCTAAAACCTGAGTAGCAAGAACTGGCATTTCTTTCAAGTAATATTCTCACCTACAGACATTCAGATGTGTATTTTTGTAACCCCCTGAGACCTTTAAGTCTTTTACTCATTTACTCTTGTCTGCTTCTACTTGCTCCTCAAGACTGTTTTATGATTATCGGATGACCAAGTTCCCACTCACAAAGTCTGAGCCCACTTCTCCGTATGGCTTCAGTTTCCTTATCCTCCAATGACTTTTGAGTAGGGGCAGGGGAACATGGGGTTGTTACTGTAGTTTAACAATGTTCAAAGATTGATTGCTATTTTTTATCTTCATTATATGGGAAAGTTTATGCCTTACTCCATTACATTTTTTTAAGCAAATGCTGGAAAAGAGCAGTTGCTCTCTTCCCTTAATCCTGTAGTCTTATAGATCTCACCACATCATTGAGTCTGCTACTTCTATTTTTACACTTTTCATTTAGCACTCAACCTTCTGTTGCCTGATTTTCAATGCTGATGCTCAGCATCACAAAATAGACAAAGAGTGGCAAGAAGGCAGAATGGCATATGTGTGCATGCACGTGTGCACATACACACATACTCACACTCTCACACCAGAATCTCTTGAAAAGAGCCAATTTTAACAATAAAACTGGAAAAGGCACACAGGAGAGTTCTAAATTTGCAATATCTGCTTCATTTGCTGGTCAGGCAATAATATACAAACTTTTTTGAATATTTCTACTGGTGAAGATTAACTTCTATTTTTTGCTATTTCATAAATATTTCTCCTGGTACATCAATATCTGAAATTTAATATTTTTACATGTTGATGATTTCTCCACTTTCAGTTGTAAGACCTCTTTGGTTCTCTTATAATTTTTCCATTATTAATGATGTTGAAGTACTCAGTTTCAGAAGGTTAAAATAATGACTCATTTATTTTAACCTTTTCTTCTTCAGATTTTTTGTGTGTGTGTCTAGGCATTTATTTTTTACTCCTGCAGTCATAGACCTCATTTCACTTGTAAACACTCTATGATTGAACTGTAGCTGGAGCTATTGGACTATAGTCAACTTCTCCCACTGAATTACACTTTGCAACCAGTTTATTCATTTTGGCTTCTATACTGACTCTAACTTATCTTTCAAACTAAACTGAAATTCCTAATCATAAATAGTACATTAATTTTATCCTAATATCTCTCAAATATAACCTTGTACTTACATATTTTCTATATTGTGATTTTTTTTTTCTCCTACAAGTCCCATAGATGGGGCATCACAAATCCTAAGCCAAATAAGTCAAATTTTGAATCTCAACTCCTGTGTAGAGAACTGCTCTTCTACTTCTCCACTAGATTTTCTTACCTGGTTTTACAAAGTCACTTCTTTCATAAAGCTTTCTAAAATTAATGCTGACTTTTCCTGGTTCATCCAATTATCTAACAAACTCCATTGTGGTGGTGACCAGAATAACTGGTCGTCATAAACTGGAGCTAAAGGTAATATTTACAAATATACAGAGAACAAAGGTTTATCTCATCATGAATTGTAAATTTTTTTGTACTGTATCCACAAAATCATTTCATTAACTGAGGAGCTATGCTGATTATAGACATTGAATGTGTCTTCATATATCTGTGCAAATGTTAAAATTTCAGCAATCTTGAATTTCACATCAGGAGGCAGGCTCAACAGATGCTTCTATATGCTAACACCCCTTGTTAAGGTAGCAGGTGTTAATTAAACAAATAATTTATAATAATGCATATGATTTAAAATATCAAAATGAATTCATCTGTTGTGTTCTCTCTGTGATGGCTGCTAGCCAGGATGGGGCTTTTATTCACAATAAATACATTTGCAGACCTGGTGTCACATGTATGAATGTGTACAAGTAAAAGAGTTAATACACTATAAATATTCTCACTACAGAATAAAATTGCAAATTTGCCACAAAGAAACATTTCATGGAAAATTGACTGGAGATATTTAAAGCAAGCATAACCTAAGGCCACAAAATTTCTAATTAAGCGCTGGTAGTATGGTAAATTGTTCTAGAGCCTTAAACGTGTGTGGTAGAAGTAAACCCACAGACTTTGAAACTTACAAGAGGTGGGGCAAAGAGAGATGCTTCAAAATCTACTCTGAGACTCAGTGAGACCTTTGAGGGAAAGGATCAAGTTTCTTGTTGAAACATCCCTTCCACTCCATTTCAAGTGTCCTGGCCAAATCCAGGGTTCAGTGCTCAGACTCACATTGGGATTCATAGGCTATAAAACTGGTGCAAATGTGGGAAAGAATGAGCTATGACTTTAGGAAATCTAATCTGTGTTTTAGGTGAATAAAGTCTACAATGCCAAGAAACAGGGCCAGTAGTCATGAGTAAGCATGGAATCAAAAGTAGCAGTCCGCAAAAACAGCACAGAGCAAGTGACTTTAGTGGATAGCAATTGGAAGGGATTCCCTGAGATAAGAGATAAATACAACGTTTTTGAGGAGTTCATGTGACTTAGTCACTAAGTGGAGTGATGTGTGTGGAGGTGGAACTGATCAGTGTGAGTGAAAACTTGCCCTAGTTCAGACCCTCAGCACCTCAATACAGAAGTCAAAAACTCAATTTTTCCAGTTGCCTTCAATGCTTCTCTCCATTCCTTCCTTTCTTCTTTCTTTCTTTCTTTCTTGCTTGCTTGCTTTCTTCTTTGGATAGGGTCTCACTCTGTCACCCAGGACGGAGTGCAGTGACACTATCTCGGCTCACGGCAACTTCTGACTCCTAGGTTCAAGCGATTCTCCTGCCTCAGCCTCCCGAGTAGCTGGGATTACAGGTACCTGCCACAATGTCTGGCTAATTTTTGTATTTTTAGTAGAGACGGGGTTTCAGCATGCTAACTAGGCTGGTCTCCAACTCCTGGCACCAAGTGAACCATCCACCTCGGCCTCCCAAATTGCTCTAATTACAAGCATGAGCCACCACGCCTGGCCCATCCATTCCCCTTTTCTAACCGATTCTAGAATTATCTTTCTTAAATATGTGGCTTGAAATTCGATCCCCAATGTTGGAAGTGAGGCCTAATGGGAGGTGTTTTGATCTTGCGGGCAGATTCTTCATAAATGGATTAATTCCCTCCCTGGGGTTGGGGGATTGTGATTAGTTCCCTTGAGAAGTGGTTGTTGAAAAGAGTCTGGCATCTCTACCCTCTCTCTCCTATTTCCTCTCTCACCATGTAATCTCTGCACACACCAGTTCCCCTTCACCTTCCACCATGAGGGGAAGTAGCCTGAGGCTCTCACCAGCTGCAGACAGCCAATCTTGAACTTTTCCAGACTTCCAAACTGCAAACCAAATAAATCTTTGTTTAAATATAAATTACCCAGCTTCAGGCATTCCTTTACAGCAATACTAAACAGACTAAGCCAGTTGTAAATGTGACAGTTTTTTCAGCCAGATGTTGAGATTTTGTGGGCAGAGATCAAGGGTTTTCATTTTGTATTTCTATCACCTGGCCCAGTGTCTTTCACATAGCCCAGGCTTAGAAATATTTAAGGATATGCATTGGACATAATTTTTTTAAATGAAGTTTCCAAATCTGTGCAGTTAGATAAACTCAAAATGGACGTTGATTAATTAATCATTGTCAGCTGAAAGAAATGTTTCTACCTGTATAACACAAGATTCTGTATTCACTTTGTTCTCATCAACGTTATGATCCATTCACAAAGAAAAAGAATAGTTAATATACCAGATGGTAGAATTAATGTGAATAAAAAATATAATAAACTAGAATAAATGACTCAAAACAAAAACAAATCAATGTAACATGCCTAAATTTGAGAGTTTTCTTTTTTTAATTACATTTAAGAGAAAGATTTAGCTTCAAGTAAGTTAATAGAAAAAATGTATTGGAAAATTTTAGTTGAACACAAACTCTACAAGTCTCTCTTTTAATCTCATTACAAAGAGACTATATAATCTGAGGGGCTTAAAACAATCATGACTATTATATTAATTACTGGTTTCTTGCCTGCAGATTCATCTTTGAGACAAAGGCACACTGAAGAGATTTTCAACTTAAAACTTTTCTCGTAAGAATCTAGAATCTACTTTGAGCAGGATCTTTATATTTTTATAGATTGTTATTAGTAGTAATAGCATTGTCATTGATATAAAAATTTTAATAGTAGCATTTGGGGTGCCAGTCTTATTACATTAACTTTAATACATACCTAAAACAGATGTCTGCGGGTTTATCTTGATTTATACCATGGCGTAATAGGTTTTTTATAGAAACTTTTCTTCTCTCTAATGTCAGTATTGTTTATTTTCTTAGGAATAATGTAAGAAATAATAAGTTTTAACTTATTAGTGTATATTGTTTTCATAGAATATCATGAAAATTTAGAAACCATTTAGAACATTAGATTCAAAGTCTGGAAATGGCTTCTAAACCAAAATTAAGTTATTAAACTGTTATTTTCTTAGAAGATATTTGCACATATGATCAAGGATAAAATCTAATTACATATTCTAAATGAGCTTTACTGATAGTATTCCATTATTAAGTCAGTCTTCTGTGGTTATTAGAGTTTTTCATTCAACCATCTGTTGTGAAAATACAAACAAAAGAGAATAATACTTCATTTGTGATTTCTGTTTATTCTGCATATGTTCTTGCCCTTTAGTACTAGCACTTATTGATTTCACTCTTTCATTCTATAATGCTACACTGCCCACCAGGTGACCCATGGACTAGACTACGAGTCAGCTTCATTTACTGTAGTATATCCAGATTTTGTGCAATAACAGTCACATAAACATGGGTGAGTATTCATTGACTGAATTTTGAAAGGGAAGTAATGAGAAATGTCTTCTATCAGGTATTCCAGATTTACCCCCAACCCCCTTAGTATCTTGCTTTTTGACCTGGTACCCTCTGGCTTTGGGGTCAGTTGATCAAGACGTCTTGGAAGAGATCTGGGGAAGAAAGGGGAGCAATTAAAGCAAATTTATTCTCCTGGCTCCCCCCTGGAAGCTCATCTCTGTCTGGCTGTGTCCTTTACTAGTCTTCTCAAAACAATGGGATCTATACAACTTTTTCTTCTTGGCATTCTGACTTTTTAAAATAGAAATTCATGATCTAGTTGTAATGCAATTTGCTATTTACATCAATCCCATCAAATTTATTTTCACTTAGACATATAGATGTGAAAAGAATAGAAAAATGAACTAAAAAGACTAAAATATTATAATCCTAGTTTTGGAGACAGCAAAAATATTATGCTAGTCCCCATTATTATGTGCAAATATAACAGCATACTAGGATAAAACTGACTTGACACTGAAATTGTCACTGTGAGCTGCTACACTGAGGGATTTTCTGTATACATGTATCCCCTAGAAATTAAGGTGAGCATTGGCAGGAGATACCTGATCTGGGACTTTGGATATTGGCCATCTTCTTGTCTCAGTAACACAACTAACATCTGGCAAGATTTGGCAGAAATGAAATGAGTATATGCACAAGGGACAATTGATACTGGTTGTGGGGGAGGAATAAGCTAACAAAGAAACCTCAAACGGCAAGAACAGATGCACTTTCCAATGGCCTTATCCCCTATGGAGGAAGCAAACTCCCTGCACTGAGAGACATTCTGGTTTGGTTTCTTTAGTTAGTAAGAAACAGGGATATATTGAAAAATGGATCAAAGACTTTGGTAAGAGAAGTCTAAGCATGATATGATGCAAAAATGTTTAATGGTCTTACAAATATTAATGGTTTACATGACTTTATATAATTCATGCTTTTCTCATGTTTCAACTGGAATGAGTAACTTGCAGGTTATTACCCTAAGCCAGAGTGTGTTAGTCCATTTTCATGCTGCCAATAAAGACAAACCCGAGACTGGGCAATTTACAAAACAAAGAGTTTTAATGGACTAACAGTTCCACATGGCTGAGGAGGCCTCACATTTATGGTGGAAAACAAGGAGGAGCAAGTCACATCTTACATGGATGGTGACAGGCAAAGAGAAAGAATTTGTGTAGGGAAAGTCCCTCTTATAAGACCATCAGATCTTCTGAGACTTACTCAGTATCATGAAAACAGCACAGGAAAGACCTACTCCCATGATTCAATTACCTCCCATTGGGTCCCTCCCACAACACATAGGAATTCAAAACGAGATTTGGGTGGGGACACAGCCAAACCATATCACAGGGGTAATTAAACTTTTTCTATAAAGGAATACATGCTAACTATGTTAGCTTTTAGACTTTGCAGGTCAAGAAACACAATTCAGAAAATCCTAGTACTTACGTAACAAAAAATAAAAACAGACATCCACAAAATTTTAATTGACAAAATTCAAAATATAATAATAATAATAATTGAGTGTAATTTCTGTAATACAGACCTACTAATTATAATAGAATTCTTTTGTGGGGGGAAGATAACATTTTTGATTAATTAGGATTTAAAGTTAATTCCCTATCATCATGGTAGAAGCGTGGTCTCATTCTACAAAGTCTTTCCTTGCTTCAATAAAACAAGTGCTCTTCATTCTGAATTATATCAGAATATGTTTCCTGCTTCTCTCTTGTCCAGACTTAATAGATTGCCATCACAATCTTCCTTTCATATAAGAAAGCAAGTTAAAACCATAGCTTCTCTGGAACCCTCCTTACGTTTCAGTTCCAGTTGACTAACTTGTAATCTTTGACTACTTACTTAACCTACATAGAAGTGTCAGTTTCTTCATCTAAAAATTACTGATAGTATCTACTTCACAAGTTCATGGTAAGGCTTAAGTGAGTTAACAAATGCAAAGGTTTAGAACAGGGTTAGTGCATGGCTATTGTCAAAACAGTGAACATAAATAAGTTTCTTCTTTGATGCTTTTTCAACCATATAAAAATGTAAAACTATTCTTAATTCATGGTTCTCACAAAAACAGCTATAGGGCAAGATTTGGCTCACAGCCTATGGTTTGTGGACTTCTCCTCTAACCGATCATAAGCATCACTGTGTCCTCACTTTCCTACTTGTTAGACATAGAGACCTACTTAACATTCATCCTTTTAATGCAATTGAGATTCATCAGCAGGTGATAATTGCTACGTATCCACCTACATGGAAGATTGTGTCAATTCTCTTATCAGAGTAATTTTAATCTAAATTCTATTCAGAAACTTTGAAAAGAGAAATTCCCTTTCTTCTACTGTCATCTATTGCCATTCACCAAGTATAACTATCTCTTAATATCTTTCTTCTATATTAGTTTCATTTCAGCCTTTGTCCACACTTCTAGCTCCTTGGTTTATTTCTCCATCTTAATTTGAACTCTCTTATATTCAGAAGTCAATACCATATCTTCTTCCTAGTAGCAGTTTATTGCTGTTTCTAGCTCATTGCATTACACACTTCTTCAAAATTCATTCCTTCTAATGCAAATCAAACCCACAATGTGGTAACACCTCAGTCCTCCCAAGAATGGACATAATCAAAAAATCAAAAAATAATAGACGTTGGCATGGATGCAGTGAAAAGGGAACAATTTACATTATCGGTGGGAATGTAAACAACCATTTTGGAAAACAGTGTGGAGATTCCTTAAATAACTAAAAGTAGATCTATCATTTGATCCAGAAATCCCATTACTGGGTATCTACCCAAAGGAAAAGAAGTCATTATATGAAAAAGATACCCCCACACAAAAATATGGAACCAGTCCAAATGTCCAGCAATTAATAAGTGAATAAAGAAACTGTGGTGTGTGTGTGTGTGTGTGTGTGTGTGTGTGTGTGTGTGTGTGTGTAATGGAATACTACTCAGCCATAAAAAGGAATGAAATAATGGCATTTGCAGCATCCTGGAAGAAATTGGAAGCTGTTATTCTAAGTGAAGTAACTCAAGAATGGAAAACCAAACATCGTATGTTCTCACTCATATGTGAGATCTAGGCTATAAGGGCATAAGAATGGCACATTGGACTTTGGGGACTCAGAGAAAGGTAGGGGGTGGCAAGGGTAAAATACTACACATTGGATACAGTGTACACTGCATGGGTGATGGGTGCACCAAAATCTCAGAAATCACCACTAAAGAATTTATTCATGTAACCAAACACCACCTGTTCCAAAAAACTTATTGAAATAAAAAAACATTAAGCAGCCAAGGGCAACACATTAAAAAAAAACTCCGTCTTTAATGTCCTCACAATTAGACTAATGTCACTCTTCATTGAACTCCTTTGCATTCATTACAGAGTTTTGTATCTAGTTTACCCTATTGGTCACCCCTCTAGGGCTTGCTATTATCTTACAGTTCTTTAATATCCTTGTATCTGACACATGTAACAAACCAACCTCACAGATACTGGACCTCTTAAATTCTAATTACCTTTCCCTCCATTCCACTTTATCCCTTCACCTATGACCATGCCATTGCAGAAACATAACACTCCAACTTTACACTCTCACATTATTTCCTGTTAAGGGTATTTATTCAGTGATACAACAAAATGATGTAAACTTATGACTAGGGTATTACTCTAATCTGGAGTGATCACAAACACTTCCTTAAGGAAGTGATACCTAAGCTGGCTTCAGAAACATTAGAGTTATTTTTGTTAAGAGGTGGGAGAAGAGAAAGAGCATTTCAGAGAGTGAGAAAAGAACATGGTGAAGTTGCTGAAGCAAGAAGAGAGACCAGTACAGCCAAATTATAGAAATTACTTTTATGGAAGGCAGAGTCACTGGTGTGAGATTTGGTTTGAGAAGGTGGCAGAGATCAAAGTTTAAAAACCATGCTTAACAATTTCAGGTGTGTCTAGTTACGTACTGAAACATTTTTTAGTTTCAGTGTGAAGTGTGAATTGGAGAGCAGGAGAGAAGGAAGGCAAGACTGGGAGATTAGTTAAAATGGTATTTCACAAGAATTTTGTGGGAGTGGGAATAAAAAGTAGTAGAGAGATTTCAGAAATATTTTTAAGAAAATGTATAGAACTACATAGTTATTGGATATGGGAAATAAAGAAGAATGATATTTAAGCCTGAAAAACAGGTTTATAGTTGGAGCTAAGAGGGAAACAAATGATGATGGCATGTGGAAGGTACATCCAAAGGGGAGCACCTCTGGGAGCAAGAGAACTCGAGAACTCTGGAGCACAATGTGTTGAAGTAGATATTAGAAATGAAAATGGCGAATTTAGAAGAATGGGCTGAAGAAATAATTAGATGGCCTCCAGGATATAGATGAGAATTGAAAGAAATGTGAGGGTCTTACCAGACATCATCCTAAATCTTTTTTTCTTTTTACCCAGCACTTCATATTCAATCAGTTAAGTCCAGTCAACTCCATTTTCTAAATCTCTCTCCTATCCATGCTTCTGCTTCCAATAGACTTCAGGTGTACTGGTTTGGACATTTATCATCTCTTTATTGGGCTATTGGAGTCACACCTCACCCCTCAGTCTCACCCCTGTTCAATTTATGTATCCACACTACCATCAGAGAAATCAAACTCACTATTAAATGTACTATATCCCTCAACTGCTCAAACTTCGTGAATTGCCTTGCACTTCTATGAAGAGTGAAATTTGTATGTTTTTTCATGGCATGCACTGTCCTATAAGATCTAGACCTCACTACTCAGCCAGCTCTTTACTCTCAATTTTTCACTCTATGGCACTTAATTCTTCAACAATCTGAACTATAGTACTCAAACATTCCAAATTTGTTCAAGGTTTTGTAATTGTGGGTTTGTTATTTATTTGGTCTCTTTCGCCTGGAAGATATTTTCCTAGTATTCAAGTCTCAACAAGTAAAAAGAATTTTCTCGGTAAACAAACCTGTTCCTCTTATGGTCCCACTGCCTTTTGCATTTTTCCATGTTTAGTGCTTACGTTTGCTTTTCAGACCACCCACTATGTAGTAAATAATTTGAGGGCAAAGTCTGTATCCTTGCATTTTTTGGATCCACAATAACCAGTACAGCCTGTCAGGAAGTATTTTTTAAAAATCGGTTTTAAATGAATGGAAATTCACATTTAGCATTTAATTTGTTTTACTGCACATCAATACATTAGAACACAGCAAGTTATTTTGTGAAATTCTCCATTTCTGGAAAATTATCATAAACTCTATTTGAAATTTTATTTATAAGAGTTAAAACATAATGACCTCATTTATATTAAATCTGTGAATTCCGTAAGACCTTTATTATGGGCTAACTTTAGATGACACACTTTCTACTGAAATAGAATATTGTGTAACTTCTCTAAACTGTTGAAACACATACCTTGAGAAGAGGCATGGAAGAAAAATGCTGCAGAAAAACACGATATGGAGGGATTTCAAAAGAAAAACCACAGTTGAGTGCAGGTAAAAATCTCATATCGTACAACTGTGAATAAATTTCACAGTCTACACTCTAATTACATTGTGCATTTCACTAATGGCTCTGTCCCCAGAGGGCCTCTTGGGAATCAACTGGCAGATTTTACTGGGCCCAGAGTGAATTTTAATGTGGTGAGAACGTAGTGCATTCACAGTCTTACCTATTCAGAGATAAGATAGAGAGAAAGTACACCGGTCTCCGCTAATAAACATTAGGCGCTATTTTGAGATGTCACCTTTATAGGTAAGTAGTTCAATCTTCAATTGTTTTTGTCCTTCACTATCAACATGCACTTTCAAATAGAACTTGTTTGAAGAAATGCTTAGTTCACTTACAATGGTTTTGTTTGTCTTCTCTGATTTTTAAGGAAGAATGTGTTACATAAATATGCATGTGTTAGTCATCCTTTCATGAGGAAAGGCTGTTTGACCTATGGTCCTTGAATTGAGATATACCATTATTAAAGTGAATTTGAAATCCACTTTAATCTCAAGGACAGACAGTTAAATCATATGAAATTACAGATTGTTGACCATTTTTGAACTACAAAATAGAAATTTCATATGGCTCAACCCAAATGTTTCTACAGAAAATTTACAAGCGTGATCTCACTAATTTATACGGCCTGCCAACTCATATTAAGAATAATATTTATAGTTCATATTACTAAAACTGCATAAAATCAAGTGCTTATTTTAACAAGAGACAACTTTGATGTTTGTGAGGAATACCAAATATTTTCAACTACTCAAATTTAATTTAAAGGCAAATCATATTCCATTAACTAAAAAGTGTGATTTAATATGTTCTGTTGAATATCAAACACTATATTCCTGAACCTCAATATATTTTAGTGGCAAATACTATGAATTTAACAAACCTTTGAGAGTTATTCCATATTTTAAGGAAGTTTTGACAGTCTGGGGTACAAATACTTCTTCCTTTCAGCGTTTATATAAAAACAGCATGAATGAAAATAGACGCATGCATGACATATTGTCTCAATCTCATAGGCGAGATTAACTAAAAATGAGATAAAATACTTTCTTCTTCCTTGGTGGTCCACTTCAAAAGAAAGCAAAGGTCAAGTTCAATCAACTGGTCACTTTAAATATTTTCACTTAACTCACTTTACGTATTGCAGGCTTAGAAGAACTATTCAATAGATTGAAATATTGGAATGAGATTCCCCTAAATCTAATTTGTTAGCATCCTCTATGAAAATATTTTTGTGATTTGTCGATTTTGTTAACTCTGTAACTGTCTATAAAGCAGTGAGGATAGTTGTGCTGAGAAAACTGGCATACACATTTTCAAAGAAGGAGGATCTGAAACAGAAGTGGATTGTTCTGTGTTTCTGTCATAGAAGATTTGAATTACTATCTCTATTAATTGACACAATTATGCATGTATTTTCTTGTGTAATAACAGGATGAGAGAACTTCAGGCTAATTGTAGGGTAAGCAAATTTCATTTTCTTTTCAAATAAATGTTAGCATCAAGATCACATGAATTTTTATAGAAGTTTCATGTATGCATTGTCTTGGGAACACCATCAGCCCATCCAACAACTGCGTATTGCTGACTCTGTGAGGCAGGGCCCATTTCTAAGTCATCGGCAAACTTCCATGATAGTACTGAACAAAGACACAGCCCCAAATAATAACCACACACCGAGTGTAAGGAAAGGGGAAAAAGCTGTAAAAATAAATCCTAAAATCAACAGCTCCCAGTGCTTCCGTTTCAGTGATTAGGTGGGATTTGGGAAGGGTGGTTTAGGGTTTTTTTTTTCTCCCTGCCTTTACAGTTCTACAATCACAATGGCCCTCTAGTGGGATGCTAAATTAAGAGGCATTTTGTTTGTATTGTTAGCAACTAGATCGAAACAGTCACAGAGAAATGTTTTATTATGGTGAGGAAAGGACTCTTATCTTAATAAGGCTCTTAGGAGACTGAGTTTTAATGACGCTTAACACAATGTTTTAAACTACACACCACATCTACATGTTATTTCTTGTTAAATGCTGGTTATTAAACAGCAGGCTGGCTCCAGATTGCCTGCAGAGGGTAGTTAGGGTTGGTTGATACATCTCTGACAATTTGAATAGTTGATGGAGTGACAAGTGCTGTTTGCATTTAAAGGATTTTACATTTTAACATATGCATAGTGAAACAGTATATATTATTACCCAATGTACTTCTACGCAATATGTTGAAGGGTTAAAGCCAATTAAGCACAATTGTAAGTTTCAATTTCTTCTAGAATTCTGTGCTTTCATCCAAACTTAACATGCTTAAGGTAGAATGATTTCCCGCACTAGTTAACCCAGGGATCTCTGTGATCAATTGTTGTATAAAACTGCAGACCAGAGGACAAGTAAGCAAAATGAATAGAATGTGCCCCAAGGAAAGACATAAGCTATAATGCAAGGCATGCTTATAACTAGCATTTTTTTAACCATTTAAATGCTTAGAATGTTTTCATTAAAAAGCGAAGAGAACATTGTTTGCAATGTCTCTGTTTTTACCACTGTTAATTTTACGACTTTCTTGCTCTAATCTACTTCAACCCCTAGGAGAACGAGTTATCATTTGGGTCAAGCAGAAAACTTGATGTCAAGGAACTAAGGTATCCAGTTTTTAGATGCTAATTATCAGTATTAACTGCGCTTTCCTCCATGTAGCCTGCTTTCTCTTTATGTTTTTTTTATTTTGGGATGCTGCTTCAAAAGTGTTTAGTTCTCTTTTGAATAACAAATTCCCCTGAAATCGGTGTGCAAGGAGAAAAAAGCTATCTGCAGCTTGGAAGAGATCTTTATCTTGGGGATGCTTATAGGTGAAATCAATGGGTTTAGCCATCTCTTTGGTAAGTTTTGGAGAAAACTCATTACTTTGTTTGTCTCTTTTCTCCTTTAGGTTTTTATTCCTTGCCTCTTCTCACCATTGCCATGTTAATATGTAAGAAATAGGAATATGTTGTGAGCCCAGATGCAAAAGAGGTCTGCATGTAGCATGGGTCAATGATTTCCAGTGGGAAGTTTAGTGACAGCTCTTTTCATAATTTCCAGGGTCAGAGGGAGAAAAGTCGTGTCCTTAGGGAAGTCTTAAGTGTTTAGGTTTATCAAAAGAGGAAGCAGGTTTAAGAATTAGAGCAACAAACTCTGGGAAGAGTGCAGAGTATTGGGGGATGAAGACAGTTTGGTTAATGGGCACAAAAATACACTTAGATAAAGGAAATAAGTTCCAGTGTTTGCTAGCATGGTAGGGCAACTATTGTTAACAATAACTTTTTGTATATTTCAAAATAGCTGAAAGAGAATAGTTAGAATATTCCCAACTACTCAGGAGGCTGAGGCAGTAAGATCGCTTGAGGCCAGTTTGAGACAAGCCTGGGCAATATAACAAGATCCCATCTCTAAAAAAATAAAAATAAATAAAAATAAATTAGCCAGGCATGGTGGCACATGCCTGTAGTCCCAACTACTCAGGAGGCTGAGGCAGGAGGATCATTTGAGTCCAGGAGTAAGAGGCTGTAGTGAGGTATGATTGTGCTCTTGTGTTCCAGACTAGGTGACAGAGCAAGATCTCCTCTCTAAGAGAGAGAGAGAGAGAGAGAGAGAAATATTCTTAACAGAAAGAAATGAAGAAATGATGAATGTTTGAGGTGGTGGATATCCCAATTACTCTGATTTGATAATTACATGTTGTACCCATATGTCAAAATATCACAGGTACTCCATAAATCTGTACAACTATTATGTATCAATAAAATTTTAAAAAATAAAATCCTCAACCACAATGAGTGAACTTTAGAATCTGAATATGGTCATGGAAATGGCACGAGTAGAATGTGATGTATTACTGGAAAGAAACTGTGAGAACCATTGGCTTAAGTTTAAAGCAGGCTAAAATAAGTCGAATGTTTGCCCACAATCCAGGCCACTTCAAGGCTAGGAGATCATAGGGTTTGGGATCAAACATAGTCTCTGCATACTTAATCGTTTATTTTCACTCAGAATACTGTGGGGGTGATAGGATGTTGTTTGAGGATCAAGTTTGAACAATCCTGTCTTCACGTACATGCAAAACCAACCAAAAACTCAATCAGCATCATCAAGTATGCCCTTAAACCACATAGAATTTTGTATTAAAATACTCCATAGCACATTTAAATTATATGTAGTCATAGTGCTGCCACGTGGACATATTAGATTCAGACAGAACTCCCAATTCTAATGTTATATCTAAAGTCCTTGGAATGAACGACAGTATGAACTAAAGAAACTCTAGTTACAATCCCATTTCTGCCACCAATTTTCAGGTTGATATTGAACAAGTCACTTGACCTATTTGAGGATAAATAGATTCACTTTTGAAGGCAGAATAATAATGTCTGTACTATATTCATCGTAGAGTTAATGTGAGACTTAAAGTCAAACTGATATAAAGTATAAGAATGTGCTTAGTAAAGCTAAGTAAAATACTATATAAAAGTATGAATTGTAGTTACTGATATAACCAAATTGTGACAAAGGTCCAAAACACACAAGAATCTCCCCTTTCCTTGAGAGTGAAATGGCCTGAGATAATGCACTATTTATTTAGTTTCTTCACTTGGATTAAAAAAATCCATTTTGATTCCATGATTTGATCTATTGGAGACACTACCAAGGGGCTAAATGGTAAACAAAAGGAGGTCAGATAAGTTACACATAAGTCCATTCTGCTATAAGCAGCCTATATCAAATTTTAATATATAAATATTTTCTAATTAATTTTTTATGACTGTCTTCTGATCATCATATTAGAAGATTGAAGTTCTTGCCCTTTGCATGTTTAATAGACATATGAGCATTACCATGGAACTTGAACTTTTATTTCCATAGTCTTTTCCATTTATACAATTCTGTTTAAAAGCATGATTTATACAATTCTGTTTAAAAGCATGATTGAAATTACAAATGTTCAATTCTTGGCTTTGCAACTTAGTACTGGTTGTATGATATAGTGGATGGTTATTAACCTATCTATTCCTCAGTTTTCTATCTGGAAAATGGGAATAATAACAACACTATTCAATAGTGTTAATTTGATTCATTTGAAATTCAAATTAGTCTGTATATATTTGTATTAAGTGCTTCATAAATATCAGCATTCAATGCTAATATCTCAGTAAGAGGCACACAATTCTTCAGGAAAAAAAAAGGAGCTATTCCTAGTTCTCCTTCCTTCATGCTTGATAGCTATGTGCTCTTTCTTCAAAGTATATCCTAAATCTCACCACCCTTACATCTAATATTTCCTTAATTATTACCAAGCTTACCTGTCTAATTTATTTTTGAACATACTACAATTCACCCACCGCAACCAACGCTGCCAGAATAATTGCTTCCTACTTCAAATTATCCAGTGGTTATATCTTTCTCAGGATTAAGTCTCAATTTCATATTATGTCCTAACAATATAAATCATACAAATGTCTAAGCATATTTATATCATGAGGATGTAAGAATACAAAGAGAATGTGTCTTTAACATAGATATTTGATATTGCATGGTTCTTGAAATGTTACAAGAAAAAGATTATTTAAAATATCAAGACAAACTTCCACTTATAAAATGAATAAGGTCTAAGAATCTAATGTACAGCATGGCAACTGTAGTTAGTATTATATTATTTACACGAAATTTCTTAAGAGGGTAGATCTTGAGTGTTCCCACCACATATACACAAGTGGTAACCATGTGAGGTAATGGATGTGATAATTAATTTGACTGTGGTAATCATTTCACAATGTATACACATTTAAATCATCATGTTGTATACCTTGAATATGTATAACTTTTATTTGTAAATCACACCTCAATGAAGTGGAAATATAATAAAATAAAATATGAAGACACTGGATACACTATGTACACAATAACTGTCTTTAATGCTCTACTTTAAAGGATAAGGAAATTCTTCTTGGATTTCCTCAGATTTCTTCTATCCTCATTGCCATTTTATTTTTATGTTATAGTTTTCATTCTATCTAGGTTTTACAGCCTTTATATAACTAACCCCAGCTGTCGTTCATATGTATGTTCTTTATTTAAATATTCCAATGCTCAGAAAAATTCCTCACTTTCAATAAAATTTCTCTGAGTTTTATATATTTTGTTTTATCTCTTGGTTGGCTGGTTTTTGCCATCATGAAAAAAGAAGATTGTTTTACAAAAGGATCTTGAAGATTCTTGCCTGCTTAAGCATAATTGCCTGTTGTTTTCATGGTCGAATGTCAACTTGAACAGTTATAAATCCTTGAATCACAGAATTCTTATTCATGGCCCAGCATCCTGTGGATGAAATACAAATTATCTACCTCAACCTTATATAATATACAAAAGTGGGGATATTAGAATAAATATTATAAAAACTTTCATTTGAAAAATGGGATATGGGCAACAACACAGTAGCCATTTGCCTAGTATATCTACACCTTGTTGGGCCATGACACTTTGGCGGAGGTGAGAGCTCCTTAGGCAGCCAAATTGCTGACCTCTGATCCAGCCCTGCAGTAGGATCTCCCTTGTTCATTGTCCTCTGTAGTAAGACCTGTAATTGGCAACATAGAAGTTTATCTCTTTGGGAAATGTTCAGTTTTGTCAACTCTCCTCCTGTGGTATAAATTTTGTAGTCTGGGTATGGCTTTAGAATTTGAACAGTCACATAACTTTTAAACTAGGTTGTATCTTTAGCAGAAACTCTTTTAAAATACCCTGTTTAGCTCTCAGTATATTTTCTTTACCTCATTTCCACAGCCAGATATATTGCCTAGAGTCTCATTGAATCTAGGGGTATCTGGCTCTTGGCATTGTACTTCTTTATCTCTGCTATCATTTTAATGGCCTCTGTATTGAAGTAGGCTCTACTGGCTCTGAATGAGAAGGGAATGATTATCTTCTCCTTGCACCTTGCTTTATATCAATTCAGTCTTCACAATGAGAGAAGTCTTCTTCAGCCAGGGACAGCTTAACAGGAATGTTTGCAGGTGGGTTCACGTTAAGGGAGATAATGCTATGTTAAATCATATCTCCTGCTAACACCCCCAACACAGACCCTGATCACATTAACTCTAGAGGCATAAAATTGTGTCTCTCTTAGCCTTTAACAAAGTTATAATTTGTTCATTTTCTTCTTTCAGACATAAAGCTCAACTCTTTTCACCTTCAGCATAAATTTGTCCCTTTCCTCTAGGATTTTAATGAATGCTATGAAAAGTAGCCAACACAGGCCTATGTCATGATCTAAATATCTACATAAAATAAGCCTTAATTTAAATAACTTTTTAGGAAAAGCATAATGAATACTGAAACTTCTAAACCTGAAAGAATAAGGTACTTAGTATTCTCTCAGTTCTGTATCCTCAGTTCGACAGGGTACATATTTTGAAATCTGTTGCTTTCAGGATACCATATAATATAGACTTCCAATATTTCTCTAACATTAAAACATCTCAGTTTTTGCTACTGTGAAGTATCAGGTTTTTTGAAGAAATGCATAAATTGGCTATATTTATAGAAGGATCTTTCAGTGAAGATGAGATAGAATTTGGGGAAAGCGTATCTCAAAACAGCTTAACCTTGATTTTGGTTCATGTATCTTACAGAACAATGAAGAGTAATGGTGAGAGGAAGAGAGGGAGAAAGATAACTTTTCTGTATACAGGCTCAACATTTATCAGGACACTGTTCATATTCAAGTGATCAGACAGACCAAGAAAAGAAAATGAACTGGGCAATCAGAAATAGACTGGCTATCAAAAAAAGAAACCCAATATTTGTCTTTCTAAGTGAATATTATGTATCAAGATTAAGAATGAACAGTAACATAAGATCAGCCAAAACACCTGGAATACTAAGTTTAGTTTTGTGTCACTTAGGAATGCCTTTTCTTCCAATAATCAAAGAGCTGATCACAGTGTAAACAGATTTCATCTCCCATTGCAAGAGGTCCTGAGTAGGTGGTACTGACACTAGTTCAGCAGTATCACATGGGCTAGCTACCACATTTGCAAACGACTTGTTTTCTCTTCAAAGTAACAAGGCTGTTTCAGCTATGGCAATCACATGTAATTTTTAGTAGGACAAAAAAAGAAAAGAAAAAAAAACATATCTCATTATCAGAAAGCAATGACTTGGAAAAATCACAGTCGACTTCCATTTATGTCCCATGGGTCATAATTGTGCGATATGGCCACCTCTGTGCAAAAGAGAAGGATAAATATTAGGTATTGTCTACCAAGGATAAACATTAAGTCTTGCTTTAAAAAAAACTTCAAGAAGTATGACATCCAAAATGTCACACAAAAATGCATAATACATATCAATGGCCTTAGTTGAAGTGGAGTAGGATAAAATATTTAATGTAATACACATGAGATTTTAAATAAAATTTGACTGCCCTGAACCCCAAACAGTCTGCCATACAAATTAGCATTATGCCCATGCTTAAATAGAATCATATTAGGCATAATATAAGCTGACAATGACCTAAAGGGTATATAATATAATCTGTTTCTCTTAATTTTGGCTTATAACTTTGATAAAACTTTATTTTGTATAAAGAATGAATACAACATATATTTGTAAACATATTTTTTATGGAAAGATAAGGCCTACTTTTTAACTTATGTATCCTTCCCACATGCTAGCATACATTATCTCATCGCATTTGATTCTACTAATTGTTAAATATTTACTTTCTTAGATGAAAAAATCAGAGATTCAGAACAGTTTGCCTAAAGTCACAATATAAGATGAAGAACTTGAAATCAATGAAAACCCCTGCTTTTTCATAACACCACAACACACTCTAATATCTTGCTGTGTGAGAGAAAATGAACACCAAGCTCATCTCTTCCTTCATACTGAAGATTATGTTCCACTTGCAATACACTGCTGGAACAACACTTAACTATCGCCCTCCCCACCCAATTCTCTTTTTCGTTCCCAAGCTTGAGAAAAGATGTCCTCTGCCTCTGAGATATAAAAGCAGTCCCTTTTCCCCAAAAATCAACATTCTAGATCACAATTCAGCAAACACTTATTTCCCCTCAGGTTTTTGGCCATGTTTGCACTATCTGGTGTTAGTTATGCATACCCTTTGCTCGACTGCAAGTTATTTTGTGTGCAAGAACTATCTTGCTTGTGCTCTCTTCCTGAAAATTTCTGTCTTTCTTGTTCTTTCTTTCTGAAAATTTCTATGTCTTTCTCCTATGTTTTTACCCACTATAAGCTCCACTCTATTTATAAATTTTATTTGCTTACCTTGCCTGAAAGGGAGGCCTATCTAGTTAGTCCAGTAGAGCAGAAGGTAGGTGAGTCTAAATATTACATGTTATCAGCTTTTCCAAAAGAAAGCGCTAAGGTCAAGTAAGAGGATATGCACAAAATTTATCATCAGACTGAGTTATACAGAGCCAGTACATACTATTAAGGCAAACGTTTCAAGATGTGATTTGTGATAAACCAGAAATCAAACAGGATGGGAAAGGGACATTGTTTTGGTTAATCAGACATTAATCCAATAACTCTCAGTACAGCTCATTACTTCAAGCAACTGGTTCCCTGGGTGTATTGACATCATTTAAAAGGACTAAAAGATAATAAATTGATATTGAATATATGTTTAAAATGTATGTCAGTAGGAAATCATGTGCAACCTGGTCCTTCCAGTCATATATTTCAGTTATTCAACATAAAAAGGCTATTGATTTTTCTCCCACCTTTTACATGATGGAGACTTTTGCCTTTTTCAGCATTATTCCACCATAATATTCCTCCGCTCTTTTGATGTTTCATGTCCCTTCCCAATAATCTATTATCCCTTTTATTCAAGATATTGAATCACCCCATGCTTTTGTCTTAGATGTTTCTTTTTTCTTTTCTTTCTTTCTTTCTTTCTTTCTTTCTTTCTTTCTTTCTTTCTTTTTTTTTTTTTTTTTTTTTGAGACAGAGTCTTGGTCTGTTGCTCAGGCTGGAGTTCAGGGACATGAGCTCAGTTCACTGCAACCTCCGCCTCTCGGGTTCACGCCATTCTCCTGCCTCAGCCTCCCAAGTAGCTGGGACTACAGGTGCTCGCCACCACGTCCGGCTAATTTTTGTGCATTTTTAGTAGAGATGGGGTTTCACCGTGTTAGCCAGGATGGTCTCGATATCCTGACTTCGTGACCTGACCTCCTTGGCCTCCCAAAGTGCTAGGATTACAGGCATGAGCCACTGCACCAGGTCAGGTCATGAAGTCAGGATATCGAGACCATCCTGGCTAACACGGTGAAATGTTTCTATTGAGCTTCCATCCACCTGTAATTCTTCACCCCTATACTTCCGCCATCCTCCTCTCTCCTGTTGACATTTTATCCTTTTCATACTTGGTTACTTGGTGGGAAGGATAAACCTCAACTCAGGGTACATTGAACAACTGGAAGACAATCTAGCATGTGAATCTGGCACTGTTTTCTCAATCATTTAAGCCTTATGAATATTGAGTATGATCAGTTTCAAAATAAAAATCCAATTATTTTTTGCAGAAAAAAAGCATTAGAATGAATAACTTTTTCATAGTTAGGTTTTGCTTATTAGTAGTTTTCTATCACTTTTGAACATTAATCAAAAGATAAAATAAAGGTGATTTTGTTTCATTTAGAATCAATGAATAGTTTTAAAAACCATTTGATATTACTTTCAAAGAACTCTACCTCCTAGCAAACTGACTCTCTTTACTTTAAAGGCTCCATTTTCATAAGTCAAGCAGCACTGTGAAAACTGGCTGGGATCAAAACAGTCTCCTAATCGATCTTTCCACTTCATCTCTTTCAAACCTCATCTCACAGATTTTCCCTGAACATCACTGCCAGAATTGTCTTTCTAAAATAGAGCCACATCTGGCCTCCTTCCGCAATAGACTGCATTCATAGTTCCTATGCAGTAGGTTTGGGCTCCTAGAGTGGCATCACATTTTCCTCTCATAAGATCAAGTATACATATGTAACAACCCTGCACGTTATGCACATGTACCCTAGAACTTACAGTATAGTAATAATAATAATAATAAAATAAAAAATAAAAAAAAAGATCCATGACCCTTTTAATATACTTCATTCCAGTCATGCTAGCTAATGATTCCTTTTAATCAGTGCCCAAAACTGTTGAGCTTCTGTGCTTTTGATCACACATTTACTCCTGGGTGGTGGCTCCACTTAAAATGCCCTTCCTACTCTTTTCTTCTTAGTGACAACTTTCTCATCTTTCACAATTCAACCCAAGCTTTTTCACCTCCACAAAGTCTCTGCTTTTATCTTAGGCATAATTTTCTACTCTTTTCTTTGTTTTGTAATTCTAATATTTATAGAAAATGTCAACTACAGTACTACTTACATTTTTTTGTAATTTTTAACTTCCATGGAAGTTTCTATTAGGCTATAAACTTCTTGAGGGCAGGAGGTATGTCAGATGTACCTATGAATACAGCATTGATTATTATACTTAGTTCATTTAATAAACTTATTAGGAAGTTGCATAATGAATATAGGACAAGTAAAAAACAAATTGCGAATTTTTTTTTTAAAGAGAGAGTACAGAAATTAAGTGGAGATTAAGAAAAACGTCACCAATAGAGATAAATGAACTATGAAGCTAGTCCTCTCTTTTCCACCTTGCACAGCACCTGAAAGAGGGAAAATTTTGTGGCTATTTTCAAATATGTTATGAGGGCAAGAACTGAAGGGTGCAACTGGCAAGTTCTTCTGTTTGAGCATTCATGATAGATTGCCTAAGGGATCCGAAACTCTAAGCTTAATTTGTTATAACTTCTTTACTTGTTTTAAATATTCACTTTCAAAATGAATTTTACATTTATAAATGTATGTTCTTTATCTTAATGAGAATCTCCAAATTTTATAATCTTCAAACTCCAAAAAAAAACAATTCCATGCAGTCCCATCAATCAGACAGGAAAACATGATAATGGGAACAAGACAAGACAAACAAAAAATATAAGTAATTCATTCATAAATTTCCCCTCATACAAAAATGGCATACTAGCCTCAGTAGCATAAAATTTTTGAGATAAGAAAGATTGTAGGACAAGACAATTTAGTTTATAACTCGGGAGTGTTTTATGAGTTAATTCTATACAATGTCTTGGGTATTATTTTCATTTGTCCCTTAACTTTATTCTTAAATACCTACTTTTCCTAATGATCTGGTGAAATCCCCCAAGGAAAGGCCATTTGTCATTTTTCTTTTTATTTAAGGCAATATCCAGAATTTAAAACTTGGTATGGTAATGTAAACTTAGAGTTGACCCTTGAACAACATGGTGGTTAGGGTGCCAAGATCTCATGTAGTCAGAAATCAGCAGATAACTTTTGCCTTCCTCAGAACTTAGCTATCAATAGCCTACTGTAGACTGGAAGTCTTACTGATAACTTTAACAGCGGATTAATGCATATTTTATATGTTATACATATACTGTATTTTTACAATAAAGTTAGCCAAAGGAAAGAAAATGTTATTAAGAAAATCAAAAGAAAAATATATTTACCATTCATTAGTAGAACAGTAAATATAATTAGTGGAAGTGGATCATTATAAGGGTTTTCATCCTCATCATCTTCACATTGAGTAAGCTAAGGACGAGAAAGAGGAGGGGTTGGTCTTGCTGTATCAGAGGTGGCAGAACGGGAAGAAATTCCAATTATAAGTGACTCACATAGTTCCAACCAGTGTTATTCAAGGGTCAACAGTATATGTAAGTCAAAAGCTTTAAAACTATGTTCTCTTTCATTTTCTAAATAAAATTAAACTATATTACCAAATACTATCAATATGTTATGAGTGATAGTACTAATTTTTTATTATGCTATTTTAATTATTTTCAAGACACTTTAATTTTAAGAAATTGTTGGTATCAGATTTGTTTGAAATGGCTGTCATAGTCATGATTGGACATAAGGAAAAATATAAAAATTTCCAAACTTCTTCACAAATTTGATAGATATTAAGTTATTTGTAGTTTCCATTTCTCTTAATATCAGCAATATTATTCATAACACCACAGTTTCATTTGTTTCTTTGTGGAAAAATTGCAATTATATTAAGAATTTTATACTTATAGTAGTATCTGCTATTTTAATATATTCAATGTATCTTTTATGGAAGGTATTTTTCACGTTCTACTGCAATAATGTTGCAAACCAAGTACCCCGCAACTCAATGTTGTACCAAAATAAGCATTTTACTCTTTTGCTTCTGGTTCTTCAGGTTCATTATGATTGTGGCTGATCTAGGTCAATTCATCTGGGTACCTTGGTTTCAAGCTGCATATTATCTGGGCTTGGCTTCAAGCTAAGGGTTAGGTTTAGATCTGCGACATGTGTCAAACATTACTCTGGAACCAGTACTTACCCAGGAAATATTTTCATTGCAATGACAGGGCAGCCCAAGAAAGCAGCTAAGGGCAATGCCTGAAAGGCCTCTATTGGAACCATAACACTGTCACCTTCACCTATATTTCATTGACCAAAGCAAGTCACACTGTTAAGTCTAACTTTAAAAGAGCTGAGAAATATATTCCACTCCTACTAGACACTACTGAAACTCACATATCAAAAAGCAAGGAGGAATAAAGACTTTGAAATAATGTGGTATACATCATCAACCAAACCTCAAATTTTTTTTAAGGCAAACCAATTTTGTTAGGCCAGATGAGAGGAGGTATTTTGTGGAATGGTATCATATTTTTAATGTCAGGAATGCAGATCCCGTTGCCTAACTTCCTGGAGTCAAATCCTCACTCCCCCATGTAAGCTTTAGATGCTATCTCAGTGCCTCAGTTTCCTCATCTGTAAAATAAGGATGGTTATAGTTAATCTATTAATGAAATTAGCTAAAAATATAACTAATAAAATAGTTATAAACAAACCACAGATTATAAATAGTTATAAACAGTTAAAATAAAAAATGTTATAAACAGACTTCAGATTAAGTGCTTTATAATATGCATTAACTCTCTTTTTAATCAGTAATGAAGATGAATATTGCTAATGAAATGTCCAGCAGACCTTAGGTTCATTTTAATGATCACTTACCACTAAATAAAGGGAAATTTCAACCAGCTGGCAGAAAGTGGAACACAAATCTTAGGAATGACATGTCCTTAATCATGCATTGAGATCTCACCACTCTCCCCAAATTGTGTAACACAAGTTTCAGCAATGCTTGTGCAGCTGAGAACATCGTATCAGATCCTGAGGCGTTCCTGTTCAGACTGAGGCTATTAGTAGGGAAAAAAACCTCACCGCCTTCTGGGATTTTCTCTGGAACTCAGAGACGAAGAGCTGCAACAACTACAGTTTCCACAAGTAACCACAAAAGAGCAATGGCAAAGATGGAGGAGGGGAAAGGAAAAACCCTGAGTCAGTAGAAGGCTGTCAGGATATATGGAGCCACTTAGTCAAGAGACAGTAGTCTCCTTATGTGCCAGCACTGGTGATAGGGTTGTGGTGTTTGGCTCTGGCCAGGTGCTTGTGTTTAGAGCCGTGGCAGGCTCGAAGGGAAGTTGCAAGGGTGGCCCAGCGACATCCAGGATGAGAGTTTCAGGCAGGGCACCATTTAACCTTGCAAATTAGCTATTCCCTATTAAAACTGGCTGGGAGGCAAGATTTATGAAAGTGATTACTTAACTGCGTGGACAGAATCTGTTTTCAGAGTTGCAGTAGAATCATGTGAGCCACCTGAGCCAGATGTAAAACTTCAGTGGCTGGACCACCCTAAAGGTGGATCCAAAATGGGGCCTAAAAGGAAACATTTCATATTTAAATGAATGATACAGGGTTACGGGAACATACCAGTGGTGTTTTAGCCCTGTTTAAATCCCCAGTATCCGGATTAATGCCTGGTGCATTGAACGTGTGCTGTGACAGCATGTTAAATTGTGTCATTTTGGAAGAGTGCAACGAAATCCCTCAAATCACAAATATCTGATTTTTAAAGTTGAAACAATTATACCTGCCTTATAGGTTTAACAGAGTTATTGTGAGTAAAAAGTGAGATAATGAAGTCTAAAGAGGACCACAGAAAATTAAGTAAGGTATACATGTACATTTGGAGAGAGAGAGAGAGAGAGAGAAAGAGAGGAATTAAAGCATCCAGTCTATAATCAAGTCACACACATTACCAGACTGACCTTTATTTCAGAGAAGGAAAGAAAACAAGTGACCTTGTTTAATCTCCTTGTCACCTGCACCTCTAGGTAAAGACAAAAATAATATTTTCTAGAAGAAATAATCCTTTTATATAGAATGCCATTAGCAAAATATTTCTGATTGAGGGTTATTTTTAGTAAATAAAACAGATTGGAGGCTTGGCTCCCTAGAGAATGTCATGCAAGCTATACAACTCCCTGGGGTACAAAATGGAAATAATATTCCTCATGTTTATAATACATAATTTAAATATTCTTTCTGCAATGAGATGTAATAACCTTAAAAAAAAGTCACTTATATATCTCCTTTAGTATTCCGGGCAAAGATGTGTGTCTGGTGTGAGAAGGAAGAAGATGAATCCCTGAATAGAACACAGAAAAGGCTCTTCTTGTCCCATAGCCCTATTTTCTTCATCTGAACCTCCTTATTGTCTGTATCCTTGAAATCCTTAGTAATGTTCAATACGGGATATAATATTGGATTCGCTTGAGTATGATTTATTAATCCACTTCTAGAATCAGTGGTATATCAAAAGTGCCCTTTCCCCCATTTTCCCTATACTCACAGAAACACATGGGATAGGAAAATGATTAAAATGGAAACTAAACTCTGCCAGTTCCTCTGTGCCTACTGGGGGTGAATTTCGTAATACTCTCTTAGGATTAACAAATTCCGTTAATATACATATTTAAATACTAAAATGGTAAGATTGTCCAGCATGGACTAACTAAATAGAATTAGGAGTTTATAAATGAAGATGTATAGAAAAGAACGGAGAATGAAAAGTCACCATTATTCTTCCACAGAAACTTCATAAAGACTGCAGAAATTCAGGGGTTTAACAGTCTGTGTGACTGGTTTTCAATTTACAAGGATAGAAAATTTCAGCTGATACCTATGACAGTTGCAGCAGGCAATTCACGTGTAATGTCACATTGCATGTTTTGTAAATCCAAAAGTTTAAGACCATGGTTTAGAACCTGTACCTTGAAAAAGACACACCTGACTCACCCATCAGGATGGGGAAAAAAACACAAATATTCTGATGGATTTATCTACACAATTATATAAAGTCAAGAACTTCTTCAGAAGAATGTGCCACTGTGACATACAATTTAGTTTCTATTTCTTCAGGTATCATATTTACTTTTTTACTTTACCAATCCTAAATTGAACATATCCTAATTCTTAAAATTAATTCTTTTTCTTTGCTGTTAATATTATACTTTAAGTTCCAGGGTACATGTGCATAATGTGCAGGTTTGTTACATATGTATACTTGTGTCATATTGGTGTGCTGCACCCATCAACTCATCAGAACCCATCAACTCAGCCTTTGCATCAGGTATAACTCCCAGTGCAATCCCTCCCCCCTCCCCATTCACCATAATAGGCTCCAGTGTGTGATGTTCCACTTCCCGAGTCCAAGTGATCTCATTGTTCAGTTCCCACTTATGAGTGAGAACATGCGGTGTTTGGTTTTCTGTTCTTGTGATAGTTTGCTGAGAATGATGGTTTCCAGCTGCATCCATGTCCCTACAAAGGACACAAACTCATTCTTTTTTATGGCTTCATGGTATTCCATGGTGTACATGTGCCACATTTTCTTAATCCAGTCTGTCACCGATGGACATTTGGGTTGATTTCAAGTCTTTGCTATTATGAATAGTGCTGCAATAAACATATGTGTGCATGTGTCTTTACAGCAGCATGACTTATAATCCTTTTGGTATGTCCCCTGTAATGGGATGGCTGGGTCAAATGGTATTTCTAGTTCTAGATCCTTGAGGAATCGCCACACTGTTTTTCACAATGGTTGAACTAGTTTACATTCCCACTAACAGTGTAAAACTGTTCCTGTTTCTCCACATCCTCTTCAGCACCTATTGTTTCCTGATTTTTTAAAGATTGCCATTCAACTGGAGTGAGATGGTATCTCATTGTGGTTTTGATTTGCATTTCTTTGATGGCCAGTGATGATGAGCATTTTTTCATACATCTGTTGGCTGTATGAATGTCTTCTTTTGAGAACTGTCTGTTCATATCCTTTGCCCACATTTGATGAGGTTGTTTGTTTTTTCCTTGTAAATTTGTTTGAGTTCTTTGTAGGTTCTGGATATTAGTCCTTTGTCAGATGAGTAGATTGCAAAAATTTTCTCCCATTCTGTAGGTTGCCTGTTCACTTCTTCTGCTGTGCAGAGGCTCTTTAGTTTAATTAGATCCCATTTGTCAATTTTGGCTTTCGTTGCCATTGCTTTTGGTGTTTTAGACATGAAGTCCTTGCCCATGCCTATGTCCTGAATGGTTTTACTTAGGTTTTCTTCTAGGGTTTTTATGGTATTAGGTCTAACATTTATGTCTCTAATCCATCTTGAACTAATTTTCGTATAAGGAGTAAGGAAAGGATTCAGTTTCAGCTTTCTACTTATGGCTAGCCAATTATCCCAGCATCATTTACTAAATAGGGAATCCTTTCCCCATTTCTTGTTTTTCTCAGGTTTGTCAAAGACCAGATAACTGTAGATGTGTGGTATTGTTTCTGAGGGCTCTGTTCTGTTCCATTGGTCTATATCTCTGTTTTGGTACCAGTACCATGCTGTTTTGGTTACTGTAGCCTTGTAGTATAGTTTGAAGTCAGGTAGCATGATGCTTCCAGCTTTGTTATTTTCACTTAGGATTGTCTTGGCAATGTGGGGTCTCTTTTGGTTCCATATGAACTTTAAAGTAGTTTTGTCCAATTCTGTGAAGAAAGTCATTGGTAGCTTGATGGGATGGCATTGAATCTATAAATTACCTTGGGCAGTATGTCCATTTTTATGATATTGATTCTTCCTATCCATGAGCATGGTATGTTCTTCCATTTGTTTGTGTCCTCTTTTATTTCACTGAGCAGTGGTTTGCAGTTCTCCTTGAAGAGATCCTTTACATCCCTTGTAAGTTGGATTCCTAAGTATTTTATTCTCTTTGAAGCAGTTCTGAATGGGAGTTCATTCATGATTTTTCTCTCTGTTTGTCTGTTACTAGTGTATAAGAATGCTGGTGATTTTTTGCACATTGATTTTGTGTCCTGAGACTTTGTTGAAGTAGCTTATCAGCTTAAGGAGATTTTGGGCTGAGATGATGGGGTTTTCTAAATATACAATCATCTCATCTGCAAACAGGGACAATTTGACTTCTTCTTTTCCTAACTGAATACCCTTTATTTCTTTCTCTTGCCTGATTGCCCTAGCCAGAACTTCCAACACTATGTTGAATAGGAATGGTGAGAGAGGGCGTCCCTGTCTTGTGCCAGTTTTCAAAGGGAATGCTTCTAGTTTTTGCCCATTTAGTATGATATTGGCTATAGGTTTGTCATAAATAGCTCTTATTATTTTGAGATACGTTCCATCAATACCGAATTTATTGAGAGTTTGCTCTTGCTTCTCTAGTTCTTTTAATTGTGATGTTAGGGTGTCCATTTTAGATCTTTCCAGCTTTCTCTTGTGGGCATGTAGTACTGTAAATTTCCCTCTACACTCTGCTTTAAATATGTCCCAGAGATTCTGGTATGTTGTATCTTTGTTCTCATTGTTTCAAAGAACATCTTTATTTCTGCCTTCATTTCGTTATGTACTCAGTAGTCATACAGGAGCAGGTTGTTCAGTTTCCATGTAGTTGAGCAGTTTTGATTGAGTTTCTTAGTCTGAGTTCTAGTTTGATTGAACTGTAGTCTGAGAGACAGTTTGTTATAATTTCTGTTCTTGTACATTTGCTGAGGAGTGCTTTACTTCCAATTATGTGGTCAATTTTGGAATAAGTGTGATGTGGTGCTGAGAAGAATGTATATTCTGTTGATTTGGGGTGGAGAGTTCTGTGGATGTCTATTAGATCCTCTTGGTGCAGAGATGAGTTCAATTCCTGGATATCCTTGTTAACTTTCTGTCTCGTTGATCTGTCTAATGTTGACAGTGGCGTGTTGAAGCCTCTCATTATTATTGTATGGTAGTCTAAGTCTCTTTATAAGTCTCTAAGGACTTGCTTTATGAATCTGGGTGCTCTTGTATTGGGTGCATATATATTTAGGATAGTTAGTTCTTCCTGTTGAATTGATCCCTTTACCGTTAGGAAATGGCCTTCTTTGTCTCTTTTGATCTTTGATGGTTTAAAGTCTGTTTTATCAGAGACTAGGATTGCAACCCCTGCTTTATTTTTGTTCTCCATTTGCTTGGTAGATCTTCCTCCATCCCCTTATTTTGAGCCTATGTGTGTCTCTGCATGTGAGATGGGTCTCCTGAATACAGCAAACTGATGGGTCTTGACTCTTTATCCAGTTTGCCAGTCTGTGTCTTTTAATTGGAGCATTTAGTCATTTACATTTAAGGTTAATATTGTTATGTGTGAACTTGATCCTGGCATTATGATATTAACTGGTTATTTTGCTCGTTAGTTGATACAGTTTCTTCCTAGCATCGATAATCTTTATATTTTGTCATGTTTTTGCAATGGTTCGTACCGGTTGTTCCTTTCCATGTTTAGTGCTTCCTTCAGGGTCTCTTGTAAGGCAGGCCTGGTGGTGACAAAATCTCTAAGCATTTGCTTATCTGTAAAGGATTTTATTTCTCCTTCACTTATGAAACTTAGTTTGGCTGGATATGAAATTCTGGGTTGAAAATTCTTTTCTTTAAGAATGTTGAATATTGGCCCCCACTCTCTTCTGGCTTGTAGAGTTTCTGCCAAGAGATCTGCTGTTAGTCTGATGGGCTTCCCTGTGTGGATAACCCAACCTTTCTCTCTGGCTGCCCGTAACAGTTTTTCCTTCATTTCAACTTTGGTGAATCTGACAATTGTGTGTCTTGGAGTTGCTCTTCTCGAGGAGTGTCTTTGTGGCATTCTCTGTATTTCCTGAATTTGAATGCTGGCCTGCCTTACTAGGTTGGGGAAGTTCTCCTGGATGATATCCTGAAGAGTGTTTTCCAACTTGGTTCCATTTTCCCCCTCACTTTCTGGTACCCCAATCAGATGTAGATTTGGTCTTTTCACATAATCCCATACTTCTTGAAGGCTTTGTTCATTTCTTTTTCCTCTTTTTTCTTTAGACTTCTCTTCTTGCTTCATTTCATTCATTTGATCCTCGATTGCTGATACTGTTTCTTCCAGTTGATCGAGTCAGTTACTGAAGCTTGTGCATCTGTCATGTATTTCTCGTGTCATGGTTTTTATCTCTGTCAGTTTGTTTATAGCTTTCTCTGCACTGATTATTCTAGTTATCCATTCTTCCATTCTTTTTTCAAGATTTTTAGTTTCTTTGTGCTGGGTACATAATTCCTCCTTTAGCTCTGAGAAGTTTGATGGACTGAGGACTTCTTCTCTCAACTCATCAAAGTCATTCTCTGTCCAGCTTTGATCCATTGCTGGCGATGAGCTGCGTTCCTTTGGAGGGGGAGATGCACTCTAATTTTTTGAATTTCCAGCTTTTCTGTCCTGCTTTTCCCCCATCTTTGTGGTTTTATCTGCCTTTGGTCTTTGATGATGGTGATGTACTGATGGGGTTTTGGTGTGGGTGTCCTTCCTGTTTGTTAGTTTTCCTTCTAGCAGTCAGGACCGTCAGCTGTAGGTCTGTTGGAGATTGCTTGAGGTCCACTCCAGACCCTGTTTGCCTGGGTGTCAGCAGCAGAGGCTGCAGAAGATAGAATATTGCTGAACAGCAAGTGTACCTGTCTGATTCTTGCTTTGGAAGCTTCGTCTCAGGGGTGTACCCCGCCCTGTGAGGTGTGGGGTGTTGGTCTGCCCCTAGTGGGGGATGTCTCCCAGTTAGGCTACTCAGGGGTCAGGGACCCACTTGAGCAGGCAGTCTATCCATTCTCAGATCTCAGCCTGAATGGGAGGCCCACTGCTCTCTTGGGCCTCCCATTCAGGCTGAGATCTGAGCCTGAATCTCAGCTCAGAGACCCTGAGCTCTGAGCTGTATTCAGGAGACCCATCTCACATGCAGAGACACACATAGGCTCAAAATAAGGGGATGGAGGAAGATCTACCAAGCAAATGGAGAACAAAAATAAAGCAGGGGTTGCAATCCTAGTCTCTGATAAAACAGACTTTAAACCATCAAAGATCAATGTTGGGAGACCCACTGCTCTCTTCAAAGCTGTCAGACAGGGTCGTTAGCATCTGCAGAGGTTTCTGCTGCTTTTTGTTTTGTTTTGTTTTGCTGTGCCCTGTCCCCAGAGGTGGAGTCTACAGAGACAGGCAGGCCTCCTTGAGCTGCTGTGGACTCCACCCAATTCGAGCTTCCCAGAGGCTTTGTTTACCTACTTAAGCCTCAGCAATAGCATGCGCCCTTCCCCCAGCCTCCTTGCTGCCTTGCTGTTAGATCGCAGACTGCTGTGCTAACAATGAGGGAGGCTCCCCGGGCATGGGACCCTCCTGGTCAGGTGTGGGATATAATCTCCTGGTGTGCCAGTTGCTAAGACCCTTGATAAAGTGCAGTATTGGGGTGGGAGTTACCCGATTTTCCATGTGTTGTGTGTCTCAGTTCCCCTGGTTAGGAAAAGGGATTCCCTTCCCCCTTGTGCTTCCCAGGTGAGGCAATGCCTTGCCTTGTTTCAGCTCTCGCTGGTCGGGCTGCAGCAGTTGACCAGCACCGGTTGTCCGGCACTCCCTAGTGAGATGAACCCAGTACCTCAGTTGAAAATGCAGAAATAACCCGTCTTCTGTGTCGCTGGCACTGGGAGCTGGAGACTGGAGCTGTTCCTATTCAGCCATCTTGCTCCGCCCCTCCTAAAATTAATTCTAAAAGTAAAGAAATTAGTTGTGCTTAGTAACCCAACTATCTACTACTTTAAGAAAATATCCCAAAATTTAGTGGTTTGGAATAACTACCTTCCAATATATTTTGTAATTTTGTGAAGTAGCAATTAATACAGGCTCGTTCTGGACAATTATTAGCTATTATTATTATTATTCATGTCTCATAACATGACATAAATACTTGGTAGAAGCCATAGATAGCTGGGTTGTCTGCTGGATCCAAGACAGCTTTACTCCCATGTTTGGGATCTTGGCAGAGCTGGATTCTACTGGGCTCACTATTTTATTTTGTAATCTCAGGGCCTCTCGACCACACAGTTTATTCAGGAGGATAGTTGGACTCACACTACAGCTTAGGGCTTTAAGAGCAAGGGCCATAAGAGACAGAAAGTAGATGCTATTAGCCTCTTAAGGCTGTGGCCCAGAAACTGGCATGGAATTATTGCAGCTATATTCATAAGGCACTCACAGAGCCCACCAAGATTCAAGTGAAGAGGAACTTGAACTCTTCTCTCAATTGCATGAATATTAAACCTTTGTCATCATTATTAATCTACTGTATAATTCAATCTAAAATTGTAATAGTGCAGTCCATTTAATTTGTAACAATTAGTTTTATATGTATAGTATTTTAATAAGTTTTATTATTCCATTCTACAATAACTGATTGAAAGAAGCTCATCTATAAAAACAAATCTATTCTATTCTTATTTATCTTCTTAACTATCCTAACACAGGCAATGCATAATCTTCTAAAAACTGTTCTCTTTTTCTTTAAAAAATACCTAAGCATTTCTGTGGATGAAAGTTGACGTGTCTGTAATTCTTTGTTTGGATTTTGAGTTGCATGGGGAAGAATAAGGTACATTTTCTTTTGTCAGGCAAAACCTGCAGAATATGAATTATGTTGATTCATAATAGACATGTCATTTCTAACCTTCCAGTCTTTGCAGTCTGAAAAACACATTCCACTAGTCATAAACATCTTCTTAACTGTACATATGCTGCACCTTAACCTTGTATCTCCTCCAGGTAATTTTCCATGCTGATTTGTTCTGGTCTGACATCTCCTTTGTGTGCCAGGATTTAAGTTAACCTTTTATACTTTTATAATAGATGCCATGTACGCTGTAGTCAGGGACTTGGTTAATTGCTTCCCTGATGGAGAGACCATCTTCAGTTGCAGAGGATTTAAAAAGATTCAGGAAATCAACAATAGGTAAATTACAAGAGGATCAGAGTCTTCCCTGCTAGAAAAAAACCTGTAAATGTTAAAAGTTTGATCTGATCCTCATGCTCATGCATATTTCTAAAATAAGCTTTGTCAACGGCAAATGCAAAGTAGCTCAAATTTAATATTAGTGACTTTGTCTGTTTTATATGCTGAAGCCCTAAAGCAGCAGAACTGACTGCCAAGTATTGATGTAAGCGTATTGACAAAACAGAAGGCTTCACAGTGAGGGCATTCTCTCATAAGGCTCCACACAATGACTCTGTAATTACAGCTTCAGTCTCTGCATATCACATCTCTGGTCCACTGGCCTGTTGGACTTGATTTCACCTCTCACCCCCTTCTAACAATGAACAATAATCATAAAAATGACAGCGGGAGGAAAATGACCTAAGTAACTACTATAGCTAATAACAAATTACCTAAAACAAATATTCTTTCTGAGATGTGGAAGTTAAGGTTTATCAAAGATTCAGAAATAATAGATACCCTGTGCAAAGTATCTTTTGCTAAATTCCACTTTAGTAGTGTGTACAACTCTGCTGTGACTTCTTAGAAAATAACATACTACAGAAGGAATCTCCTCTCAATAACGCATTAGAAAAAATAAAACTTGTTCCTAAGTGAACTGTGCATAATTTCACACCAGAAGAAATACTGTTCATCATAATAGATTCACGGTTTTTATGACCTGCCGAAGAGGCTTAAATCAACACTGAGATTTTTGTCATATTTATGTAACCAGTATAAATGCCCTGTAGGAGATGGTGTTGGTAATATAGAACAGTGCTCTCTATGGTGAAGTATATTTGTCCTGTGGGCTGATCTAGACAACCATTTGAGATACAAGCAGGAGACATCAGCACTTCTAATTACAATTATTTTTAATTTATACTTTTAAAGTTTTTGTATGCTTCATAATATACATAGTATTTTTATATTTTTATAGAATTGTACATACACAATAAAGTAGATTGTAAATATATATATGATGGAAGGGCATGCTCAAAATATTTTTAACTCATGTGGTGCATGATATAAAATGTTTGGTGAACACTAGTCTCTAATAGTGAAATTATTCACAGGGTAATTATGGTTTTCTGATACTAGCAAGAATACCAGAAGGAGTAGTAGAATAGTAAGAATGCAACCTTTGAAAATTAGCCAGTCTGGAATAAGAATTCCATTTACATCTTTTTAAAGAAAATATGATCTTAAACTTGTTGTAATATACCTAAAAATCAAGATAATAATAAACCTCACAGAGATGTTGTCAGGATAAAATAAAACCAAACAAATGGTATTACTTAGTACAATGATTAATATACACAAGCACTCCATAAATGTTAGTTCTGCTCTACCTCTTCCCTCTCCTAGTTTCCTTTGACCTTTGTGTATTATTTTGTATTTATGGCTATATTCTGTGTTACAAGGCTCCATACAGTGGAGACTTAATCTCCCCCACTACTAAATATAGATATCCTATAGGTTTATTTTGTTAGTTGTTTTATAAGTAATTTATCCTTTATTTAAACAGAAATAGATTATGCCAAGACAATCTTTTAATATTTTAAGGCAACTAATGTTGGATGGAGTAGAAAAATGGTATTATTTTTCTCTTGATTGTCATTTCTTTCTTAACTCTCTCTTGTTTACACTCAGCCACATTCCCCTTTCCACCTAATAGACTAGTTCCACTCCACCTGGAAAGAAGGGTACAATACTAGACCTCATTCTTCATCATTTCTCAGTTTTGCTCTCTTTCTGGTGAGAAACTCCTGCCTTGCTCCACTGCTCATCTTGGGACAAGGTTCAGATTGGCTTAAGCTCCAAACCTCTCTCTGACTGGAGCAGAATTTTTTTCAATCACTCCACCTCAAATCTTACCTTGAAAATGTCACCTTTTTATATTAAAAAAATCAAACAAAAACCCTCTTTTAACATGGGATTGTGTTTTCCACTTATTTCATTTTATTTATCCTCATGATTTGATTCTTCCTCTTATCTGCCCACACAAACAACCCCTTGTGAACACACACAAACTAGTAGCAATAACAAACATGAAGGCTCAGTTTTAGCCTATGCCCCAAAGATTTAAATATGAGCAGCAGCATAAAACTATTTTCTTTCCTTCATGCTGCTGAGTTATCATCTCATTATTATTGCTTGAGAAACAAACATGTGAGCCCTACAGCAAGACATATAACAAGTAAGAAAGCATAATCAATGAGATTCTAACATGTACTTTATCAAATTATAATAGAAAATCCAAATGGAGAATATAAGACAGGGAAATAGACCAAGGCATGCTGTAAAAAACACCTGAGAGGATGGAGATCCAAGAAATGGACACCTTTTGATTCTTATCCAGGAAAAAAGTTTTGTTATCTGCGAAGATAAGAAAACAAAATCAATCATCTCCAAAATGGTAGATGTTGTAAGATCATATGGATGAAGCCATAATTAGCTAATTTATTATTCTAAAATATATTTATCATATTGGGGATAACCAAGTAATTGATTCAAGTTAAGAGTTTCTGTTTTCAGTGCCTCTTTTTTTGTGTGTCTTTACATAAAGCCATATTAAATAGTAGAAATAAAATAATTATCTAGATAATTCATGGATAAAAATCCTTCATTTATGCTCATTAAATTAGGAGGATTGAATGATCCAATTGTGGCTATACGTATTGGTAAGGTCCACCCCAACCTGATAATATTTTACCTTGTGTAATTTCATAGCTAAATACAAGACTGCTTAACCTTCTCCAGTGTCTGAATTTTAACAGGTGGGTATGATCCAGTGCAGGAAATGAGAAAATGCAATGAGCTGTGCAGAATTTCACATAGGTAGGAAAATAAGGGGTAAATACCTATGCAGTTTTTTCTCTGTCACTTAGGTCTAGCTGTCTGAAACACATGTTTAGCCTCTTCAGTGATAATAATAATAAAAGAAGACCACCACAATGTGTTCAATTCTAATGGCATAAGTTTGGAGCTGTTCTCATACCATAAATCTACCATTATAGTGTAGCTTGGTGATTAAGACTGCAGGCTCTGGAGATAGACTGTGGGCCTTGCTAGCTCTGTGACATAATGAAACTATTTAACTTCTCTCAGGAGTTTGTGTGGAGTTTAAGTGGATTATTACAGTGGAACACTTAGAACAGTGTCATCTATGTTCAGAAAACTGCTATTCTTTTTTTGCTATATTGTACTAAAGAAGACACTATTTATAGGACTCTTCTGTCTAAAATTCCAGAAGCTACAACATCCCAGGACTGATGCCCTGACATTGATGTGATGGATTCAAAGTAAATATTAGGTTACAAGTACATTGAGTTTAGATAATCAGGCATAGGGTGGTAAGAATTTCCAAAATAGTCTTAGGATCTGAAGAAATTAGAAAATAACACTTTAAAATCAGGTTAACATCGTTAGAAATCATCACTCAATAAAAAGGTTTGTAATATGATAATAGGATGATGATATATCTATGCCTACACCAGGATAACTGAGATGCTTCAAGGAGATAGTCATGATCTATAGAATATAGGTGCACCAAGGTGAGCTATGAAGTTATTAGTTATAATCTCCTTAAAACAGAAAGTTTCTATAATGTACAAAATACAGAAGAAAGAAGACCAAGCAAAATAATTTTTCAGTTTACTTTGCACTTGTTCCAGTGAGAAGGGTTCCCTGAGCATCAGGTAGGAATATTCCCAAGCACTTAGCCATTATATCTCCATTTTTTATGATTAAGATTATTCCACTATCTTTATTCCATATAATCATGCATATACACCAAGAAATCCATCTAGGAAGTTGTGAAATAATCTTTTTGAAATGTCTATTTAATCCTGACATTGTTCCTCTTAAATTGTTTACTATGTCCCCAAATTGATGGTTTCAAAAATGAGGATCACACATTCCTCAGGGACAGAAAAGAGAAGAAAAAAGAAAGAAAAGTGGGATGAGTAGGGAAAAAAAGAGGATGAGAATCAGGATTGACCAACAGCACTACAACATTGGAAGATGAGACAAAGCAAGACCAGCAGGGGAGATGAAGAAGGAGAAACCAGGGAGAAAAAAGCAAAAGGATGTTCTATCCTTGAAGCCAAAATAAGAAAGAGTTTTAAAGAGAAGGGGCAGGTAAATATGCCTCCTTCTGCTGAGAGTTTGAATGGGATAAGAATAGTGACATGGCTACTGGTTTTGACACATGGAGATTGTTATGATGTCAAGAGTAGGATGAAGGGATTTGAGTAGATAAGAAAAGAATGAAAGAAGAAATAGTAGAAATGGTAGCAGACATATGAACAAGTGTAGTGTAGAGACCGGAGAGTAGGCTGGGCGCAGTGGCTCAGGCCTGTAATCCCAGCACTTTGGGAGGCCGAGGCGGGTGGATCATCCGAGATCAGGAGTTTGAGACCAGTTTGGCCAACATGATGAAACCCAGTCTCTACTAAAAATACAAAAATTAGCTGGGCATGGTGGTGGGCATCTATAATCCCAGCTAGTCGGGAGGTTGGGGCAGGAGAATTGCTTGAACCCAGGAGGCAGAGGTTGCAGTGAGTCGAGATGGCACCATTGCACTCCAGCCTGGGTGACAGAGGGAGACTGTGAAAGAAAAAGAAAGAAAAAGAAAAGAAATGGGTGAGTAACTGAAGAAGTACATGGGTCAAAGGAGGTTATTTTGAAATCAATTCTAAGCTCTATGGATTTTTGTTTTCTTCACTACTCAATACCCAATGCCTAGTACAGTGTGTGGCACACTCAGTTGCGTAATGATGGGTGAAATCCAGAGCAGAGAGAAATTTATACCTAGAGAGCTGAGCAACCCCTCTCCACAGCTATACCTACCATCACACAGGGATCTCTCGCCTTGAATGAGTGCCATGCCATTCCACAGGTACAGAAACCAGAGAGTACAGGATAGCCTAATTCTTTTCTTCAACTAGCGAGTTCTACTTACGTTTGAGCGCATTTTGTTTCACCCCCTCAGGGAAGCTTTTCCAGATCCCTATTCAGATTTGGAATTGCCTTCTCTTCACACCGCTATAATTGTTATTTTTATTTGGCTGTCTTTCTAACTAGTCAATAAGCTCCTTGAGGTGGAGACTATGCCCTGTTTGATTTTTCATCTTAGTGTCTGGCACAATGTCTGGTATAAATCAGACATCAATACACATTTGATGAATAAATAAAAAATGACATTCCTACTGGGAATACAATGTGCTTTTCAGTCAGCACAGATATTCTACTTTTCTTGGTATTTCTTTTCTACTTCTCATTACACAGTAATCCATGACTGTATATTCATATTCAGGTTTATTAGTTTCTTGTGAGTTGGTAAGCAAGATCCAATTCCTGATAGCCTTTTAAAATAACTAATTTGCTTTTTGTGATTATACCAATGTAGGAAGTAGGACCTTAATCCTTAGAGGCAGAGGGCTAGTTGCCATCCCTCCGCATCAACTTAACCAGGGTAGAAATAATTATGGTGTCATCATACAAGTATTGTGCAATAATTGTTTCTATTTTCTTATGAGTGACTTGAACCCTTAGAATTAAAATATTAAATTATATTTTGATTACATTGCATATTGTCACATAGTCTTCCTTTTAGCTACCATAAAAAAAAAAAAAAAAACAATGAGACAATAGGCACTGTCACAAGTTTTACTTAACTATCTTTTTATTTAATATCCAGATTAGACTTTTCCTAATTGAATAATAATAAAAAGCCTTTGATGATGAATTCTCATCTCTAATCTTTATTGTTATAGAAAATGTCACTAAGTGAATTAACTATAATTTATTTTAACCTTTATTCTAATATCCCATGGCTTCAAGAAGCTACCCTGTTTTGAAATATTAATGGTTTTGGTAACTATATTTCTCCAGTCTTTCATTTCTATTAATATTCAACATGAAGTAGGATGCCTTTAAATACCAATAACTGTCCCAGTTCATCCATAATTCATAAATCCCTTTTTAACATGTAATTCATAGATATTGGTATTGCCCACTGACTCTGGAATTAAAGTGAGATAGAACAGTGGCAAGCATCACTGGAAAAATAACTGTCAGTTTCTGCAACCTTATAAACATCAGCTGGTTAGTTGAAGTTCATATTAACTCCATGTCAAGGAGGAAAAGCTATTAGAGGCACCCCATGGATCCAAATTTTATTTTATTTATTTTATTTACATTTTAACAACATTTGATTAGATAAAGCTCTTAAAAAATACTGTATCATTTGCAAGATGAGTTGCTGAATCTTAACAAGGAAGTAGTACTAACCATGACAAATCCCATTCTCAAAAATGAATTTTAAAAATATGTACAACTGCAAGTCAAAAAATATGGATGTGTTTGTAGAAATAAGACTACATTTTAAAGTGGAGAAACAATGTATGAGTGAAATATTATGCCTTCTATTGAATTAATCAATGAAGAGTGAAAAAGATAACAGAGAAGTATTCATTTAAGGGCTAAGATGTTTTAAAAAGCTTTATTTAATTATGCTAATAACGAACAAAGCTTTATTACAATGTATATTTTAAAAATATTTTACTCCTAGAGATGCCTCAAATAATTTCATCTGCTACCTTCTGTATTGCACAATACAATGGCCCCAGGTCCTGATGCAGAGCTACAAAATCCCTTGGAATTTTATGGGTGAAGGGAGCATCTTATTTTTTTTTTTAATGAAGCAACTCTTGATGGGCTCTTGGATGGTTTCAGGATAAAGATCTGTCACCAGTAAGACCAAGCCATGATTAGAAGCTTAGAACTTTTAACCCCACCCGCATCTTCCAGGAAGGGAAGAGGAGCTGGAGATTGAGTTGATAATCAATCATGTCTACATAATGACAAAAACCACTAAAAGATGGTTTGGGAAACTTCCAGATTTGTGAACACATCCATGTGCTGGGAGGGTGGTACACCACAACCCCACTGGGAGAGGGGTTCCTACATGTAGGACCTTTCCAGACTGTGCCAGATGTGGCTCCTCATCTGGCTATTCTTCTGGATCCTTTGTAATATCCTTTATAATAAACTGGCAAATGTAAGCAGTGTTTCCATGAGTTCTGTGAGCCATTCTAGCAAATGATCAACCTGAGGAGTAGGTTTTGAGAACCTCTGATTCATAGCCAGATGGTCAGATAAATTGGTGACAACCCGGACTTGTAACTTGTGTCTGAAGTAGGGTGCCGCTTTGAGGAACTGAGCCCTTAACCTGTGGGGTCTGTACAAAGTCCAGGTAGATAGTGTCAGAAGGGAATTGAGTTACAGGGCCTCCAGCTGGTTTTGGAGAGTTGGTTGGTACGGAACTACTCCTCACCACCTCCCTGCTCACCCCCTCCCTGCCACATCTGGCATGAGAAGTAAAGTGTCCTGGAAGTATAGAATATTGTGAGAACGTAGAAGATAACAGCAATTCTTTTTTCTCTACAGTTATTGACTATCTATATTCTACTGTGCTTACCCTTCTCACAATGACTACCATGCTGCCCAACAGGAAAACATGGTAATGTTTACATTTGAGCTCCAGCATCACCTCCTGTTTGAAGGCAGTTTTACGATTTGCTGCTGTCCCCACAGAGAGCTCTGCAGCCCCTCCTCTGTTGGTCCTCTATACTCTGTTCAAACTCTGTCATAGTGTTTGCACCACTGCCCCATCCTGAATTTGTTTACCTTTCTGTCTTGGCCAGCTAAGTGGGAATTTCTTAACAGCAACGATGACTCTTTTACATTGAAATAGGGGAATTTGGGAGAGAATGTTAATTTTTAAATTAAGAGATGGATTTAGATTAATCAGGTTGGTTTTGAGAATGAAAAAGGAAGTGCAAAATCTATAAGAATGCTATCTCTGAAAACTAAAGTTCCAACAGAGTTACAGCCATAATATACAATTATATCCAAGTCATACAGAATAAAATATCTTGATTTAAGTTCTATAAATATAAAATTAATGGCTGAATTTTTGACATAGAATCAGGTTACATTAAAAACATATATACCAGACATATCCCAAAGTAATCTTAAGGTTTCAGTTTGAATTTCAAGAATGCATTTTTTTCCTTAGATTCTGTCATACAGGTAACATTAACAAATAACCTAGTAATTAACTCATCAAATTGTGAATAATTGAAAGTTGTATGACTTAAGAAACTGACCAAAAGTGGTAGGAAAAAAATTTATCAAACCGAAACCTCAACTAATGGTTTACAATGTATGCTCTGTATACCTATAAAAAAATGTACAAAGGTTTTGAATATTTTAGCAATGATCTTCTCTTCCCCATCCCGAGCCTGTGCTGTAATTAATACATATTGAGATTAAATCAGATCATCAATACCAAAGTCCTTGAACATAATTGATAGGACAGCACTGAAGTAATGTTCACCCAGTGCAAAATATCTGGTCTAGTAGAGAGCATTGAAAGAATAATAATGACATGCCTATATCATGGAAAGGAAGAAAGCCAAAATTAGGTAATTGAGAAGAGATCAAAATCAATATTGAAATTTACCCTTAAGAAATGTGGCATAAAGGTGAGAGGAAACCTTGCCACAATTTGCAGCATCACTTGTCACATACACACACACTACTGAATTTGTGTATTTATGAGTTATACAGATGTTTTTCAAAAGCATATGAACAAGTTAATGTAGTCAAAGAAAAGCCAGATGCCTATCCACTGAGAGACTTCACAGAGTGACATTAACTTGGTAATTTTACCATGTCCAGAGGTTGACTTTGAGTTTTGCTGAAACTAGAGCTCCAGTGTCCCTAAAGCTGAGTTTATCTCTTGAAAATTATACTCACACATGACAGAAGATAGATGGAATGCTAGGGGACCTCAACTGCTAGACCAGTGTACACAGCCTTCAGGTAGTCTTCTCTTAGGAGTTCATCTTGAAAAGAAAGGAATCAAAATAAAGTTAGTTATGTAATTCAGATGTTCTGATACATTATCCTCTGTGATATGTAAGGATATGTGATATGTGATGTGCTTATCCTTCTTACAATGACTACCACGTGAGCTGTCAACTGGCACATCTGGCTCCACTACAACGATATGCAAGTGGAAACAACAACTCATTAATAAAATAGGTGCTTTTCTCTCTCTGCTCCAGTATTTATTTTTGCCCTTTCCCTCTTTGATTAAGACTTATCTCTAACATGAGAACCATTCTGCCTCTGCTCTTATTCAACCTGAGTTTTCCTTTTCCAAGTTTTTGGAGAAAAGAGGGTGGGGGGCGGGGAGTGGAACTTACCATCACACATGTTCCATCCATGTTTCATAATGTTCCTCACTCTTAAGTCAGGCCACTTTCAGATTCATGATTGATGTTGGTGTGCAGAAACAGAGGGAAATTTTGCAGTCTCCTCTACAGCGTTTTGGGAACCTCTACATTTCCACTGCTATTGCCAAAGATAGTCTGAACATCTTTACATATGACATTGATCTGATTAGTCTTCTGTGTTTTTTAAATATCATTACCAGGGGCAGAAGAAATGGGAAGTCATTGTTTAATGGGTACAGAGTTTCTGTTTGAAATCATAAAAAATTCTGGAAGTGGAGAGTGATACTGGTTTTACAAAATTGTGAATATACTTATTTAATATCACTAAATTGTACATTTAAAAATGATTGAAAGGTCTGTTGGACAAGAGGTTGTTGTAAAAAGAAAAAAAATGGTGATGATTGCAAGGCACACACATACACACACACACACACACAATGTAAGTGGTTTGTTGCCAGCCCAGATTGGTTCCACTAAAGTATCTTCTGACCAGATATAGTGGCTCACACCTGTAATCCCATTGCTTTGGGAGTCCAAGTCAGGAGGATCACTAAGGCCAGGAGTTTGAGACCAGCCTGGGCAACATAGCGAGACCCCCATCTCTACAAACAATTTTTGTTTTTTAGAGACAAGGTCTCACTCTGTCACTCAGACTGGAGTGTAGTGGTGTGATCATGGCTCACTGTAGCCTCGATCCCCTGGGTCAAGCAGTCATCCCACCTCAGCCCCCTAAGTAGCTGGGACTACGGGCACACAACTTATTATGGTATAATACCATACATATATAGTATTATAAGGCCAATGCTGCCAGCAGAATCAAAACCTCACACAGGTAAAAAATGAAAACAACATTTACAATAAAATCCATATTCTGGGTTCAGTTCTGTGTTTTTCAAAGTGACCCTGAGGGTCACAATGAGACTTGTTCTTCATGAGCAAAAGGTATTATTATTCGTCCTTTCAGACCTAGGTTTGCAGTGTGAAAAGTAAGTAATGACCTGATTGATACTTTTCATGAAGCTTCTGCAACTCTTCCCCAAAGATACCGATAATGACTTCTTGTCAAAAGAAATCTAGGAAACATTTCTTCAATTCCTGTGAAAGTAGTTATACATTTATTTTAGAGATGTACTCATACACCTGGCCTAGTTGGCAAGTGGACACACAGTGCCCTCCAGCTCTCCGAAGCAAATCAAAGGCTTAAATGACAGTGGTAGCCAAAACACTCCTTTGGACTCTATAGATTTTCTAGCACTATATCACAATTGCAGTAATAAATAGACTTCATCGGCACAGATTCAGTGTATTACACTCAAATTATATGCAAAAAAGTATAACTTATAACTTTACAGTAAGTTGCTTCAACATATGTATAAACTTATATGTATTTTCTGTTGTCAATTTGGTTTCTTTGGGAAAAGTCACAGTCTATGGAAAATTTTCATTCTATCTATGACATCAAATGAAATCAATTTAGATTTTCTGAATTTTCCATGTAATTGGCTAAAAATAGATTTGTGCAAACTAGATCCAGATTCTGGCCACTCCATTGACTTGCTGTGTGAATTTGGAAGCATTACTTCCCGTTTCTAAGTCTCAGCATCTTGCTCTGCAAAATGGAAGTAATGATAACACCCATTTTGTAGATTTATTAAAGGATGTAATTCACATCAACCATCTTAGTGTCGGGCATATAGAATATACTCAGGAAATGTTAGCTTTTATGGTAATTTAGTTTTATTATTGATAAATATCTCAAGTACATTTTAGCAATTACGATTTGTAAGAGAATCTTGTCTCCCCTAAACAATTTTTATTTTTACTCTCGCTGTTTATTGATTTTTATCTGCTTGTTTTTTTTTTTTTTTTCTTTTTGGAGACAGGGCAGGGTCACACATATTTCAGGTTGGTAATTTCCACATAAGTTGCTTTGGAGAACAAAAGAATTGTTAAAATAATTGATAAAAGTTACTTTGACATATAGGTTTACCCTTCAGATTTAAAATAAATGAAGAAAGCTCAAAGCTATTAGTGTCTTTGCAGTAAGATAAATAATTCATAATTGTCAGTATAAAAACAAACATTTTGAAACATCCTAAATTTATATTTATAACATCAACAGTAAATTTCTTTCTTCTAACCATATTTTCCCTGTGAAACATTTGATTTTCAGTCAAGATAATGATTATTGCTCTTTTGGGTAGCTAAAATATTATCTTCATCTAGGCTATCACCACTTCCGAGTGAGTCATAGAATGAGTAAGCGTTCTCAGGAGTCTTCTCCAGCCTGGCTGTCACCCATCCTAAGATAACCGACAAAGGAGTCTAGAACTGCCACTCTGTGTAGGTCTTAGCCTCTGAATCTTCCTGTGGATATGGGCCAGTGTGGCTATAGATCGAGTTCTGCATTACTGTCTTATGTCTTCCAGTTATAGAAAGAAAGACCCTTCTCATGGCCTAGACACACATGTTCAATGTGATAGCCACTAGCTGGGTGCACAATTTAACATTTTCATTAATTTAAATTAAATAAAATGTAACATGCATTTATTTGGTTGCACTTACTACATTTTATATGTTCATTAGCCACAAATGGCTAGGAGGCACCAATTTGAACAATGCAGGTATGAAAGATTTCTCTCATTGCAGAAAGTTCTATTGGACAGCACTGGCCTAGACCACAGGTGAACAAAAAGACAAGCAAAGCCTGAAGCCAAGTGTCACATCTCCAGGGTACAAGGTGGTGAATATTGATATCTCTTGTTCTTATATTCATTCATATAATTTCTTTTCCAAATCAGTCCTGATTTCTTATTTTTGTGTTTTCACCTGTAACTTTATGAGTGGAAGCCAGTAAATATTTTTTTCTACTTCTGGAAAAATAAAAGAAATATGTTCCATATAAGGATTGATGGAGAAACTCTCCCTGCTATGTATTTGTATACACTGTGGCTCCTCAAAACTGCAATGACTGAATTTTATTCCACTTGAAAATAATTTAAGATGGTATCACTATATTAAACTGCCTATTTAAAATTTCAGAGGGCTTCCCTGAAATGTCCCACTCACAGGTTCATAAGATTTCATTCACAATGCTTAATATTAATATCTTGTCCTTGTCATGTCTCTTATTATTGTAGTTATCAAGAGAATTCATGAGCTATAAAACTCTAGAGAATAGTACATTTGAAACATGCCAAGCAACTGTGCTTCCCTAAATTCTGATGATAAAAGGTATCCTAGAGGAAGAGCTGCATTAAATGTTCAGATGATATTCTGCTCGCCAAAGAGAGCCAGCTGTTTATACTTGGCGGCATACTGCAATAGAATTATCTCATTTGCAAATCTTGGAATATGGAGATGCAGATAAATGTTAGCAGTATAAACCAGCAAATGTAGAATGGGCTATATTCTTAGTATTTGGAGGAAGATTTTGTATTTCATATTTGTGCATATGGAGCTTTGAAAACTTATTCATAAACATGCCTTCTGAGCAATATGGCACATAAGGCATTTTTAATATGGCCAAATCTGTATTAGGATATTTCTTTGAAGAATGTTATATAAACAAATATTTTGAAATTCCACTTATATAAAACGTGAATAAGAAAGGTGTTTAGTCATGAAATAAAAATGTGTCTGGTGCATTTTAAATAGTAAAATGTGTGTTTTTGCTGCCAATCAAATGTTGTCTTGTATAAAGATATTACTCTTTGTTAGATGCAAAAGTCCCTCAATGAGCAAATAAGGACATGTTAGAATTTCTTTGATAAATTCACTCAGTGAATACTTTCAAGTCTTAGCCTTCACAAAAAATTCTGCACTCAAGAGGAAGAAGTGTAGTCATAGGAAATTTGTTTATCACTCTGAAAATGAATAAAGACCTTTTATAATAGTAAAACAAAAAAGTATTACTTTTCCTTGAATGAAAGGAAATTTAGCCATCACTACTAGTAGCTAAGCAAGGAAAATTGATTCTTTTCCCTTCAGTTAAAGAGAACCTATTTCAGCCCTGTTAATCAATTCATTCCTCTAACTATGATCAGAATGACCTTTTAAAAATACAAACATGATCACATGGAATTCTTAATTAAAATATCACAATAGCTTTCATTGTTTCTAGGAGAAACATCCAAACCTTTAACCTTTAACATGGCTTACAAAGTACTGCTTGATTGATCTTTCCAGCCTCTCTACCTGCCATGACACTGCCACAAGGCCTTACAGAGTCCCTAGTACACAGAGGCATTAAAAGAATATTGAATGAATAGGTAAACAAACACTGTAACTTTTTTTCTCAGACAAGAAGCATCCAGAGAAAAGTAACAGATGGTGTGTGGATATTTCCCTGGCCACCAGTTATAAAACAACACCTTCTTGCCCGCATTCTCCATTTTCTAATAGTGTTTTATTTTTCTTAGAGCACAAATACTTGGCATATATTCATTTATATAAATAAACTCTATGATGGCAAAGATGTAGTCTGGTTTGTTCACTGCTATATCTCCTAATGACTTGAGTAGTCTTTGATATAGAGTAGGTACACAATACATTTCTGTTGAATGAGTGAATGAATGAGTGAATGAACACTCTTCTCCTAAAGCATGCACTTGGATCATCAGTTAAACGGCCTGAAAGCATTTTCTGAGACCACTTTGCCTTAAGTCATTATGCTCTTCCCCACCTAAATTCTACTCTCCAAGTTACCATTTGAGGAACTCATTTATTCATTATGAAGCCCAGTTTTTTCTTCCCTCACTTAAAGAGTTTCATTGGCACCCCTTGCCTTCAGCATAAGTTGAAAATACTTAGCATAGATACATGACATGGTCTTTGCTAATATCTCCAGCACTAGCTCTCACCTTCAATCCCTACTTTCTGTGTTATAGAAAAGCTAATCATTTCTCAGTTCTACATGTGCACCATTTTCTTCCTCATTCATGGGTAAGTCTTTGCATAAACTGGTTCCCCTGTCTGGGACACTCTTCCCACAAATCCCTTTCACTCTTAATTTTTCTGTAGGTTTGTGCTTTAGAAGTAGTTTCTGCTAGGAAGGTGTCTTCAGAATGCAAATACTGGGGGAGTATTTTGTGTTCCCCTGCTACTTTGCACTATCATATACTACTTGGCCTCCTATAATTTTCATTGCTTATTTCTATGTATTTCCCCCAGATGGTAAAACCTTTGATGGCAAAGGTGATCATTGTTTACACACAGTAGCTGTGCATAAAAATAGCATTTGTTGAATGTGAAAATGAGGAAAATTGCTCAGAATTCTAGGTCAGCTGCAAATCTCAGGCAGTTACTTTTTAGATTAGGACTAGATATTTTTCTGCTGGAACCTAAATCATACTGGGGGCATGATAAAGACATACAGGTTACCACAAAGAGAGAAAGCATGATGGTTGATTGATATGGATATAGCATGCTTAAAGGAGTTCAGCTCAGTTGAAAGACAAACTGACACTGTCCAGAGAGGAACTGTACTCATCTCTAGCAAATTTTTCAGAAAGACCAACTCTTTTTTTATCCCAAAATTTCACACCCGACTCGCTGCAGTAAATTCATCTAAGCTCTATATAACTTTTCGTAAATCTGCAAAAGCTGCAAAAAAAACTGCCATGAAAAGCAAGCAAATGTAGGAAATATTCTGGAAAATATAGTGTAATGCTGTGTGACATTAATTTATTGATTAGTATTTGATTTTCTAGACAGTACTATCTTTGGGATAAGCTCTTAGATTTCACCATAAGTCCCAATACACTGACATGTGATATTGTCTCTGAGATTGTAACATTATATTGCTACATGTGTAGAAGAGGTAAGAATGGAATTTTAGCATAGCAAAATCTGTTCTTAAGCAGCAAAAGACAAGGCTAAATTCTACCTCCTCTTTTAAGATTATTTGGACAATCTAACACTTCACTGAGTGGAGCTGCGTACATTTTCTTTGCCACAGCAGCAATAGGAAGACAAGTTGCTTCTTCTACTATAACAAACAACTTACTAACTTCATTGTAAATGGGTGAGTAGGTCCCTGTTGTGGAGTCTTCAAGGATCACTCCAACAAAGCTGTGAAAATTACCCTTGGAGAGGCACATGAGATTAAAAGATGAAGCATATGCGGTTAAAGGTCCTAGACAGGGAGGCACCGCATGACCTGCAATCCACACAAGTCACCCAAAAGCCTAAAGTTTGGTCATGGTAGACAAGGAGAAATCAGAGCAAGGATCCATGAACCAATGCCTTTATGGAGTGTCATGGGTCTGGCAACTTGTGGCAGGCAGAAGGATCCTCATTGGGTAATTTCCATGTAATTGAGTCAACTTGGAAAGGAGGAAGAGCTAGAATGGGGAAGTCATGAAGCTGAGGGCTTGAATACACAAGCTGGGGACAGGTGCCCAAATACAGACAATAACTAGGTAAAATTTTTAAAATAATCAGGGCAGGTGCCAGCATGAAGGGAGTCATTGAGACAACAAATAACAGCTTTAAATTACATTATCATAAATCAAGAACTGTCTTAGAAAGTAACTGGAAATATTGATCAATTGCTAGGAGAAAGAACAGTTCAATCTCAACTGAGTCAAAGTTCAAACATACACTGTGAGATACATGCACATATGTATTCACGTAGACACCATCGGATATAATTATCTATGATAAGCCAGATGCGATGGCTCACACCTGTAATCCCAGAACTTTGGAAGGCTGAGGTGAGCCGATCACTTGAGGTCAGGAGTTCGAGACCAGTCTGGCCAAGATGGTGAAACCCCATCTCTATTAAAAAGTTCAAAAATTAGGTGTGGTAGCGTGTGCCTATAATCCCAGCTACTTGGGAGGCTGAGGCAGGAGAATTGCTTGAACCCAGGAGATGGAGGTTGCAGTGAGCCGAGATCGTGCCATTGCACTTCAGCCTGGGCAACAGAGTGGGACTCTGTCTCAAAGTAATAATAATAATAATTCTCTAACACATTTTTTTAGGTTTTTGAAAAGTCCCTTGCTTCTCTTTGCCTTAGTTTCTTCATAAAAATGAGGATGCTAGTATCTGCTTCACTGGTTTGCTGTGGAGATTTGATTAGACAGGACGCATAAAGTACTTTGCACATTATTGGTACACAGTAGCTTATCAAAAGATTGATATGCCATTTAGGTGCTTTTTGTGGTTTCCAAATCAAGCATGATAATTTAATTTTAAAATGACCCTTGATTTTTTCCTGCTTGGTCCTAGCTGCCTGGGAAGGGAGGAGGAGAAGAGACCAATAACAAAAAAAAAAGAGTATATGGTGTGAGGGTGGAGGAATTATGGGGAGCCCAAAATGACTTTCTTACATTCAAGATGTTTCACTGATCAATCAGACTAAAAACACAAAAGCCTGCCTTTAAGCAGGTGACAATAGAAAGGGCAACCTTCTGAGGCAGGCAGATCACCTGAGGTCTGGAGTTCGAGACCAGCCTGGCCAACATGTTGAAACTCTGTCTCTACTAAAAATACAAGAAATTAGCCAGGCGTGGTGGTGGGTGCTGTAATCCCAGCTACTCGGGAGGCTGAGGCAGGAGAATCACTTGAACCCAGGAGGCAGAGGTTGCGGTGAGCCAAAATCATGCTATTGCACTCTAGCCTGGGCAACAAAACAGAAAAGAAAGAAAGAAGAAAGCGCAACCTTTAAAAAAAAAAAAAAAAAATTTGTCAAGGATTAAGCTAACTCATTTTGTAAAGAGCTCACTGTTTCTTGAAATAGGTCATTTTCTGAGAGTTATCAAAAGAACCAGCTCCATTTAGCTAACACAATATCTTCTGGAAGTTTTAATTGAGATTAAGTTAGATTACATACAAAGATGCTGTGTTAGCTAGACTCCAAAGATGGTGCCCCAGTGAGCCATGGTTCCTGATAGTCACACCCTATGCAGTCGCCTTTCCTTGACTGTAAACTAATTGTGACTCACTTTTGACCCACAGAATGCAGTGGAGGTGATACTATGGTCATAATGACCAGCAGCTCGGTCAGAAGAACTTCAGATTGAGCCTCTTGAAACATTTGCTCTTGGAATTCTCCCCCTCAGGAAACTGACGGCCTGCTATGAAGCCCAAGCCACATAGAGAGGCCAAGATAGGTACTTCAATTAAAATCCTCAGCTGCCTTTTAAGCCAATAGCCAATGTCAACCACCAGCACTGTAAACGAGCAACCTTGGAAGTCCAGCTCAATTGAGCCTTAATTTGACTGTGTGTGGCTCCAGCCAGCATTTGACTGTAACTGTATGAGACATCTCAAATGAGAATTGCCCCGCTGAGCCCAAGTAATTCACAGAACAAAGTAAAATAATAATAAATTACTGTTTAAAGATCCTGTTTTGGGGTAGTGTTTTCGGGGTTTTGTTGTTGTTGTTGTTGCTTTTAATTCAGCAAAAGATAATCAGAACAGATGCCTATCAAAACTTTTGGCACAGTGTATAGGATGTAAATAAAATAAATTTGATTGATTGAATAAGAGATTTATTAGCGAGTTTAATGTTTAACCTGCTATTCAGCTGATGTCAAAACAAACTTAGTAGAGAGAATATGGTATTTCAATAATTTCAAGGTGAACATATTTTAATTTACCTAAAATTAAAATTCATCCTATGCTTAGACTGTATAATTGACACTATTTAGCTTTCTTTCTTAGGAGTATTTAAGGATCTGTCTTACAATTGGTGGCATCTTAGGTCATGAAATATAATGTATTTATTAGATGGATAGTCTAGAAGACTCCTCCTTCAGTCAACTTCCTCAGAATTTCCTGGAGAATTAGTTTAAATAGCTTCCTGGTACTCACTAAATCAAAATATAGTACCAAAATATAGTATCAAAATGTGATGCATTTGGAACTAGACACATTTCCAGGTAATACTTATGTTTAATGATGTCTGAGAAGCATTGACTCAGGTAGCAAAATCTCTGTACTAAGTTTAAAAATTAGGTGACCAGGCTTATACTACTTTAACTCTTCATTGATACACGTTCATTAAGTTGTAATTGGCGTTATACTTTTGCAATTATAAAGACTTGCATTGAGGAATTCAGTAGACTTAAAAATACTCTTACTTTAAAACTCCGTAAATTGCAATTTCTGTTATACTGTCAGTGGAAAACTCATTTTTAAAGATTACATGAATCTCCTCCTTGTTACATATCTTTTGATGTGTTATTGTTATTTCAGTGATTTAATCACCTATATTTCATCTAAGTCATCTCAAATATGTATGTTACATTAAATCCCAACATTGCCCACAATTTAAAAATATTTAGATATTATAATGAAGAATAGAATCTGTTAGTTATATATCCATGGCTAAAACATAAAAATAATTTTCAAATTGAGATGTACAGTACTCTAAAAGCTGGTTTAAATCTGTACAGAACATGCTTTCTAAATATTTAAATTTTTCTATCAATGTTTGAATTGCATAGGGAAGTGTACTTGTTTTGCAAACATGAAACAGATTACCTTCAGACTTACAAAAACTGCCTATTGCTTAGCTCTTAAATTCTCTTTTCTTAGAAATTCAGAAATTGTTGAGTGAATTAAATTTGACATTTTAACACCCTTATAGTCATGTTACTAGTTACTTGTGGCTTCTTTCTGTGCACTAAAGTACAGCTTGGAGGGAAATATACTGTGAAGATGCTGTAGTCTATGGCAACCTTGGTAGGGAAACTTTCCATTTGATGAATAATTAAAGCTATTGCAATAGCTTTATAGTATTGCAGTCATAGCCATCCATCTCACGAAAAAATCTTTTTTCTGTGATTTTATTTTTGGAATCTTTGGTTTAAATTCTAACTTTGAGAAAATAGGGACAAAAATACATGTTAATAAAACTGTAGAGAGTGAATTCTGCTTCTTCTGGTGGCAGAAAAGAAGGGCAGATTGTGTAAAAATCATCTTTACCTTGCGGCACTATACACAGAACTGCATTTTGTATAGCAATTCAGATGTAAAAGTTATGCACCAAATGTTTATAGAATGAATTCTGCAATAGAATCAAATTCCATGTAGCTATGGAAATCCTATGTAGGTATGGTTTTCTCTACAGTAGAGAGAATTAACTTGTGGCAATAATATTTTGAGGTTGAAAAATATGTAATTTATTTCTAATTAGAATGAATTTCAATAGGAAACAAAGGGGGTAAGTTCACATTAGATATATCCAGGGGTTAAAGTTCATCTGGAATTACACACTCAAATATAACTGGAATGTTTGTGATTTTTAAAATAAGAATTAACATAATATTTATCCTAAATATGTCTTTTTCTGATTGTGAATTTGAATAATAATGTTCCTTCTGAACGTGTTTATATTTAAGCAGTGTAATAGAGTTGAAATTTTCCCATTCAACTGTATTTGGGCAAAACAAACTTTTTCTACATTATTTTACATTACAAGAAATATAGTAGCAATTAAACTAATGCCATTCCAAATCAAAAGTATTCATTTTGATAATAACCAACATTAAATACCACTTGAACAATCATAATCAAAGAGGTATCCACTGGGAATACTGAGCTAGGGAAATTAAAATGTTTCCAAAGTGGGTTTTATGATTAGCAATGTCTAATAAAAGAACATCTCAATCTTCTTAATCATGTCAGTTTAATATAAGGAACACTAAACAATGCCTTCTATCATAAAGCTATTGATGTTCATTAGTTATTTCTTTATTTTTCTTGCATTCTGTAGTGTTAGTTTTCTCTCTTTCCTCTAAGTAGTAGTGGATGGATTACTGGTACTTAAAATAGTAGTGGTTGTACTGGTTATACTAGTTGTACTCATTGTACTAGTTACAAGAATAATCATAGTAAGAACTTTCATTTGCTGAGCATTGACTATATTCCTTGCACTGGTGTAAATGCATTAGTCCCTCTACGAGATTAGGAAAATTACTTAAGATTCTGCAGCTATTAAATGAGATAGTGGGGATATGAACCCCTAGTATCTCCTATGCCAAACTGTGAGCCTTTACCAAAATTTTGGTAAGTATCATAATTTTGTCTATAACCTGTGTTTTAAAAAGTGTCACCAAAGCAAACATGAGTTGTATTAAAATGCAATAAGGATAATATATTATCATTTACATAGAACAATATATTTTATGATATGAGTATTCATTTTGTCAATAACTTAATAGTGATCCAGAGATGCACATGAAGTAGTCTCCACTTTTTACCCATTATTTTAAATTTCTAGTTTTCAGTATTGTCAGCATGAATCAGGCCACTGTAGAAATTAATATACTCTTAGAATGGAAACTAATGAGCAGAGATTATGAAGCTGGAAAAAGAGTAAGAAATTGTATGATTCACAGTCAAGTGAATCAGGAATGCAAAAGTCAGACTCAAGCTTCTGAGAAAGAGTCTAGGTTGTCTAGAACAGGCATGTGAAATATTAGTAATCAAATTTTTAGGAAGTCAGATTCTCAGCCAATTAACTATATATACTCTACATGATTACTTTGGTTAACTGAAGAGATATCTGATAGATGAGTGTGGTCCACAAATATGATTACCTGCCAAAGATCTAACAAACATCTGATCGAGAATAGTAGAAGCCAAGCAAAACCAAAACAGGGTCAGGTAAAGCAGGCAACCAAGAGTATAACTTTCTGCAAATGCTTGACTGACTCACAAGGTAATATATTTTTCAACTCAAAAAATATGATTCAGTAAGATGTGTCCAAACAAGTTAAATTATTAAAGAGAACTGCAAAGTCTGCATATGAAAAGATGCACATGAACCTTGAAAATGCTTTTGTTGCATTATTTAGAATAGATATAAATGTCAGGTTACTGCTAGTCCTACTTCTCTTAAGAGTGGCATTTGCAAAATAATATTTGCCAAAGTTCATGTGACTATTTTTGTGAAAACCATAGAAAAACTTCCTTTTACAAAAAGTTATGTGTACCCCTAACAAAGATACTAGAACAGATGCTGGTGTAACTATTATTTTTGTCATTCTTACCTAATAGACTTGAATTAGTATATCCCTAGGATGTCTTCAATACATATTTCAGATTTTTATGAGCAATGTGATTGTCTCATAAGAAAATTACTTTAATTAAAATTGTCTGACAAACTATCAAAAGTCACTGCAAGTGTTCATGGATTATCCATTAAACACTGAAAAAGGTCATTTGTTCAAAGTATTTTAATTTTGTTTTCATATTGAAAAATGCTTTAGGCATATCTAATACATTATATTTTCCTTATTCTACTATTCACGGAGAAAATAATTTGTAATGACTCAGATTGTTCCTGCTATTAGTTTGTAGTTTATTTTGGAAATCAGAAATTTCATAAAATTTATTCTAGAGAAGGGTATACTTAACAACATTCTCGCTTTGAAAAGTAACGCTGAGAAATGAAATTCTGTGTGAAATTAATTTATATTGTTGGGGGGAATTGGAATAGTGAAATAATATTTAATAAATAAAAGAGTGGGTTCAAATAGGCAGAAAATTGTGGTGCCAAATTAAACAATGTTGATTCGTAAAATACATGCTAAAATAAACACAATGCTATACAGATTATTTTTAAAAACTAGCATTTTAGCACTCATGAAATGGAATACTTCTAAAGAAGTAAAATTATACAGCCTATTAATATCATAAATTTTGTGGTTTTTTAATCGAACTTTTAAATTTTGTGACAATTATAAATCCCATGCAGTTGTAAGAAATAATATAGAGATCCGTTTATCCGTTTGTACTAAATGGTAACATCTTGTAAGATTGTAGTGTAATATTATAACCAAGATACCGACATTGAAACAGTCAAACTGCAGAACATTTCCATTACACAAAAATCTCTCATGTTGCCCTTTTATAGCCACACACACTTCTCTCTCACCAGGCACCAGTCCCACCTCACCCCACCTCCTTAACTCTTGACAGACACAGATCTATTCGTTTCTCTAATTTGACGTTGTAAGGCGTAGTCATTCTGTATATAACGTTTTGGGATTGGCTTTTTTTTTTCATCAAAATTATCTGAAGATTTACTGAAGCTGTAGTATACATCAATAGTTTGTTCTTGTTTCTTGCTGAGGAATATTCCAGGCATGGATGTATTGTGGTCTGATTATTCACTCATTAGAGGACATCCAGGTTGTTTCCAGCTGTTGGCTACTATGAATAAAGCTAGTATCAATGTTTGTTCAGGGTTTTGTGTGTGTGTGTGTGTGTGAGACAGTAAGTTTATATTTATCTGAGATAAATGCCCAGGAGTGGAATTGCTGAGTTATATGGAAGTTGCAGGATTCATTTTTAAGGAAACTACCTACCATTTTCCAGAGTAGCTGTGCATTTTATATTCCCACCAGCAATGTTGAAGATTCCGTTTCTCCACATCCTCATCAGTATTTGGTGTTGTCATTATTTTTTCTTTTAGCCATTCAGATAGGTGTATAGTGGTAGTTCATTGTAGTTTTAAATTGTATCTCTAATGGCTAAGGATGTTGAAGACCTTCTATTGTGTTAACTTGCCATCTGCATGTCTTCTTCACTGAAATGTTTATACCTCTGTCAATTTTCTAATTGGATTGGTTAATTTTTAAGTGTTGAGTTTGAGAGTTCCTTATATATTCTAGATATTAATCTGTCTTAATTCATTCAGGCTGCTCTAATAAAATACCATAAGCTAGGTAGCTTGCAAACAACAGAAATTTATTTCTCACAGTTCTTGGGGCTAGGAGGTCAAAGACCAAGGTGCCAGCAGATTCAGTGTCTGGTAAGGGCCCCTTTGCTTGGTTCATAGATGTTGCGTTCTCAAGATGTCCTCACATGTTAAAAGAGAGTTTCATGTGAGGACACAGTGTGGTGTCTTCTATAAGGGCAGTAACTCCATCTATGAGGACTCTGCCTTCATGATCTAATCACCTCCCAAAGGTTCCACCTCCAAATACCATAACCTTGAGTGGTAGGGGATAATTTAAACATATAAATTTTGGGGTGAGCCAAACATTCAGGCCATAACAGTTAGATTTTCATTCAGCTTAATGTGTTTTTGAATTTTCCTTGAGATGTCATCTTTGAATTACAGACTATTTAGAAATGTGTTGTTTAGTTTCCAAGTGTATGGAGATTTTCCTATTATCTATTTGTTTGTTAGTATTTTTTATTTATTTATTTTTTTGAATACAGAGTCTCGCTCTGTCACCAAGCTGGAGTGCAGTGGCGTGAATCTTGGCTCACTGCAACCTCCGCCTCCCAGGTTCAAGTGATTCTCCTGCCTCAGCCTCCCGAGTAGCTGGGACTACAGGCACGTGCCACCATGCCCAGCTAATTTTTGTATTTTTAGTAGAGACGGGGTTTCACTATGTTGACCAGTATGGTCTCGATCTCTTGGCCTTGTGATCCACCCACCTTGGCCTCCCAAAGTGCTAGGATTACAGGTGTGAGCCACCGCACCTGGCCTACCTGTTAGGTTTCTAATTTTAATTTAATTGTGGTCAGAAAGGACCCTCTGCATGATTTCAATTATATTCAATTTGTTGAAGTTTGTTTTATGGCTCCCAGGGAAGTCTATTTTGATATATGTTCATTGAAACTTAAAAAAGAATGTGTATTCTGCTGTTGTCTTGTGTTTTATAAATGTTATTCAGACCTTGTTGGTGGATGATTGCAATGGTTTGGATTTGTGTCCCCACCCAAATCGCAAATTCAGTTGTAATCCCCAGTATTGGAGATGGGGCCTGGTGGGAGGTGATTGAATCATGTGAGTAACTTCTTGTGAATGGTTTAGCACCATCCCCTCTGTGATGTTTGTGTGATAGTGAGTGAGTGAGTTATGGAGAGGTTTAGTTTAAAAGTCTGTAGCACCTCTCCTCTCTTGCTCTTCCTCCTGCTCTGGCCATGTGAAACACCCCTTTGCCTTCCTCCATGATTGTATGTTACCTGAGGCCTCCCCAGAAGCTGATGACACCATGCTTCCTGTACAGCCTGCAGAACCATGAGCCAATTCAACCTCTTTTCTTTATAAATTACTCAGTCTCATATATTTCTCAGTGGCAATGTGAGAACAGACTAATACAATGATGCTGTTTAGTTTTTTTTTCATATACAACAGATTTTCTGTTTAGTTGTTCTGTTAGTTGTTGACAGTACCCAGAAAGATATCAGGAGGAAACTGAAACTGTCCAGAGCTAGAACTCATTCAAACGTCATTGTGATGTTAGACAGAACCATTCTAAGTGTCATATATATTTTGACCATTCATATATTCCATAGCATAAAATTAAAGATATACTGAATTATCTAGTAAGCTTAGTGTATCTTGTCAGGCTTCACCCACAGAAATAGAATCAGCAGGAGATATGTATGAAGAGATTTATTACAAGCTATTGGATTATTGTGAGAGCTAGTTAGGCAAGTTCAAATACTCAGGACATGCCATCAGGAAGGGAACACTGACTCTCTCAGCACCAGGTGAAGTTGACATCCACAGGTAGAATGTCTTATTCTTTAGGGAAATCTTGTCTCTACTCTTAAAACTTTTCAACTGGTTGAATCAAGTTAACCTACATTATCTAGCATCACCACCCTTACCGTTAACTAATTATGGACTTTAATCACATCTATAAAACACCATCACAGTAACACCTAGATTAGTGTGTGATTGTATAACTGGGGGTGGTAGCCTAACCTAATTGACACATTAAACTGACTGTCACACCTCGTTTCATTGGTCAAACTGTCTTACCTCCTTCAGATGTCTCCTCAAAGATGTCTCCACTCAATGAGGCTTTCTCTAACACTTTAATTAGAATTGCATTACCTCCCACTCAAAACTCCTTATTCTCCTTTTTGTTATTTTTTTTTTCTTTGCTTGAATTGCCATCTCACAATTTAAGCAATAATTTTACTTGCTTAATTTGTTTTTGTCTCCATCACTAAAATATAGGCACCATGAGGATAGTTGTTTTTGTATGATCCATTTTTACATTCTTGATACCTAGAATGGAGGTTGGCATACAGTAGACACTCATTAAATATTTGTTTAATGGATAAACAAAATTATCCAGAGAGTTGCCTAATTTCCACAATTATTTATGCTATATAAATGTAAATAGAAGGTGGCAGTGGGTAAAAGAGCATGATGCTCTACATTAAATAACACAGCTTAATTTGCAAATCCAATAGTCCCCTGAAAAAGATTGTTATTTTTCAAGATTTTAATTGAAAACAGAAATATCTCTTTATCATTAAATTGTAGTATTATTTCTGTGCATCCAGAAAATAGGTGTGTATCACAAGAAAGTAAATACTAAAGCTATCCAAGATTTTGAGGAGTTTTTTTTTTTTTTACTTCAAAATGCATTGTTTCATTTATACTATAGATCTGAGAAATAACGTTCTAAGAACATAGTAACACTAACATACATTAAACTCCAAAAAGTACTCACCTACACACCAAATTTTAAACTATATACATATTCTTTGACAAATCAATTCCACTTTTAGAATTCCATTCTATCCATATGCTTTAAAAAGTTTGCAAAGACAGTTGTACATGGATGTCCAACACAAAACCAATTAGAATGACCAAAAGAATAACCTAAATGTTTATCAAGAAAGGACTAGTTAAATAAAATATACACTTATGCTATGAATTACTATGCAACAGGTAAAAAGAGAGACACAAAATTATGAGTAAATAGTTCTCAAGTACATTAAGTTAAAAATTAAGAAAAAATAAAGAATATCTATTATGATCCCTTGTATATTAATACAAATAAATGGGTATATTTAAATATGCTTGACTATCACTAAAGAATTGTGAGAAAAAAATTTAAGAATATAATAGTGTTTATCTCTAATTTATGATGCCAATAAAAGCATGTTTTCACTTTTCTTTTTTCAACATTTAGGTATTGTTTCCAAAGTGCATTTGTTACTTTATGATTAAAAACTAGGTTACAGTAAATAAATAATATATGCATAAGCTTTGACACAGCAATTTTGTATCTAGTAATTTATCCTAAAGAAATGATTAAGGATGTGCATAAAGATTTATGTATGTAGTGTTCATTGCAGCATTGTTTATTACAACAAAAATGGAAAATAGCCAACTCTGCAATATGAGAATGTGGTTAAATAAATTACAATACATCTATTTTATGAATGCTATGTACTCATTAAAATGATACTGTGAAAGTTTTATCCTAAATACTGTATCATCTTTTATTAACAAGTTTTAAAAGAGGAAGGAAAGAGTTACAAAACAGCATATATCATGTATGCATATTCTCAAGATGTCTATACGTCAAAGTCTTAATTGATTGTTTAGTTGGTTTCTGTATGGTTTTTATGTTCTTTGTATATTCATGTACTTTTCAAACTTTTGTAATGATTTGAATTACTTTTAGAGACAGAAAACATATTATAAAAAGCAATTAGCTTTATATTTACAAGCATGAGAATTTTTCCTGCATAAGAAAATAAGAAATGTGAAGTTTAGAAATTGTGGTGCCCTTGTCTCAGATATTTATTACTTACACCAAAATAATGATTTTCAGTGCTGAAAGGAGAAATAATAAACCTGATCAAACACTTGATGTGATAAAGTTCAATAAAATCAGGATCACTGGGAAACACTCAACAGCCAAGTCTTAATGAAGGCGAATACCTATTTTTAAAAGGCACAACAATAATTTAGAAAAAAATAATTAATTCTACTTTTATTATTGTAATATCACCTCACTTTGTTTCAAAATAAAAATAATCATGAAGATTACCATTTGCCAATATCCACTATATGATTTTTATGTGATCCTTACAAGATAAGTCTACATAATTAGACGTAATACCCACTTTTGGGGGGATTTGTGGCTACCAAATTAAAATGTCAAAGAAGCTTAAAAGTTTGCTCAAATATTTGCAACTAGTAAATAATACAGCTAGAATATAACTAGATTTCCTTGAACCTAAACTCAATACTTTCTATTATCTTCCCAGCCTGACAAAATATTTTTCTGTTTATGTCCAACAAATCTGATGTCCAGAAACTCTCCAGATAGTGAGACATTTGAAGGAATGAAATCAGATAATGTCTATTTGTCAAAGGAAAGTGGGTTATGAGCCAAAAACAATTATAGAAGAAAGCAGAATTACAAAAAGAATTTACTTCAGCAGTAAGAGGAGTTGAGGCAAAACTTATAGTTTAATTTTTTTATGTTTATTTTTCATTGAGACAGGGTCTCACTCTGTTGCCCAGACTGGAGTGGAGTGGAGTGAGCACAGAGCACTATAGGATCCATCTCCTGGGCTCAGGCAATCCTCCTGCCTCAGCCTCTTGAGTAGCCAGGACTACAGGCACCACCACACTTTTTTTTAATTTTTTTTTTTTTTTAGAAAAAAGGTCTTGCTATGTTGCCGAGACTGGTCTTGAACACCTGGGCTGAAGTGTTTCTCCTGCCTTAGCCTCCCAACGTGCTGAAATTAAAGATACGAGCCACCACACTTGGCCAAAACTTCTAGTATTTAAAAAGTTACCATAGAATAATGTTTGCTTCTTTTAGGGTCACCACTTTGTCTCAGGCTGAAAATTTTGCAAATGGTATCAAAGGCTTGTTTTGACGAAATCAATTATTTACCAATTTCAGCCTTTTCTTACTCACAGAAGGGCAATAGTGAAGAGAATAGAAAAGGTTTGGTGGGGATCCCCTGTGTCTTGGCTTACATTAATTTGACATACACCTGGAAGAATCTGATGACAGCATGAAGGACACCTTGACAAATGTAGCAGTAGAGTTGACTAAGGCTACAGAAGTAGAATTAGCACTGGTGCTGGATCAACAGTACTGATGAGGTGTCTAGACTAGCGAAGATAGCAAGGAAAGCCCCAGACAGGCTCAGAGGTTGCATGAATGGTTGCCTACGACAGGAGGCAAGAGCCATTCAACTTGTCATTACAAGCAGAGCAAAATGGGAAAGGGATGCAGCCTACAATAAGGATCTATTCACTGACTAAATCTCAAAGTAAATCCCCTCACCTCAAAAAGTAGTTAAAGCCATCGAACTGTCATAAAACTCTCCAAAGGCCCTGATACTAGCTATGCAGTATATGGAAAAGTGAAATAATATATATTTCTCATAAGAATAGAAAATATAGATTTTTATTAGTTTTTAATATATAAATGAGTTACAGCTATGAGCATTTTATCATAATCAAGTAATCTCTACTCCATTTGTATTTGGCAAACCTATCTTCAAGAATATGTTTAGCGATGTTGAAATTTCATGACTTTGCAATCCTTTGTATCTTCTTAGAATCTTCTGTGGATTTTTTTTCTCCCTAGTTACTGTAAATATTTAAAATTGTTGGTTAAAAACAAAACATTAAATATCTCTTCTCTTTTACCAGTGCGATTATTCAGTTTCTAAGCTGAACCAAGAGGTTCCTTTCATGTCTTTCTCTTTGCTCTTTCTGTTCTTTCCCACCATTATCTCTTTCTCTTCTCTGAATCAGATTTCCTGAGAAAGATAAAAAGGAATCATCAGTGTCTCAGAGTTTAGATGGGGAAGAAACAATGCATTAACAGTAGTGAGTCTGAACCATGTAATCATACGTAGAAGGGAGAGAGTAAAAAGTAATCACCTTATGTGTAAATACTGGGAACTCATCAGCAAGCAATACAGAGCAGTTATATTTCAAAAGTAGTAGTGTAATAATGAAGATACCCATTTGGGAATAGTGGGTACAGATATGATTTAAAACGATGAGACTGAATGAAATAATAATAAAAAAAACAAGTATAGATAGGAGAGAAAAGTTCATGGACAAAGCTCTGGAAACCCAGCAAAGAAGACTGAGAATGAACAGCCAGTAAGATGAGAGAATTAAGAGAAAGAGAGGTTAAGCATTTCAAGGAGGAGAGAGTCATTAACTAAGTCAATTGCTATTGATGGATAAAATAAAACAAAAAGTGAGAATTGGTCGTTAGATATAGCAATACAGACACTGGTAACCTTGATTAAGTACTTTCGGTAGAGTTACGTGGGAAAAAATACAGATCAGAAGTTCAAGAGAGATAAGGGAAGAAGCAAGATTAGAAAACTTTTGAAGAGCTTTGTGGTTAATTGTGGGAGTAAAAAGAGTGTATTAGCTGGAGATAAAACTGCAATCAAGCACAGGTTCTTTTCAAATGAGAAAAACACCATATGTTTGTATGCTAATGGGAATGATACAACAGAGAGGAAAATCTGAGGATAAGATGGGAGAGGAAAGAACTGTACTTGAGTAGACAAGAGACCAGTATCTAGTACACAAGAGTACCTGGTCTTAGCAAGAGCACAAGCATCTCATCTGTAGGAGCAAAAGAGATGAATGTACTAATTAGTTTGCTTGTGGTGATCATTTGACAATGTATGCATATATCAAATTCTCACATTCTACACCTTAAATATGTACAACTTGTGTTGTCAATTATATCTCAATAAAGCTCAGGGGAAAGAAAGGTAGAAAATATGGGCATAGATATGATAGATAGGTAGCTATCTTGGTGGAAATTCTTTTCTGACAGTTTTTATGTTCCCAGTGAATTCCAGGGTAAGATCTGAGAGTATGGGGGATGGAGAAAGTATTAGAAAAATTGAAGTGAAAGAAGATAAAAAATAGTTACTCAAGAGAGTAGGAATGGAAAATGACTTGGGAATACAGTATGATTACTGCAAAGCTTTAAGGGCCTCTTAAAGATAAATTATTATGAATTTAAATTGAGACATATGTATATGTCAGTTGTGCAAGCGCATGCAGAAAGAAAGTAAATAGTTGGATCTAACCAGGCAGCGATTTAGCCAAGGGAGAAAACCAAGTAATAGAGGGACAAAGGAGTTGATAGTATATGCAAGGAAATAATCATGATTGACCATGGTATTAAATCTAGGTGAGGAGGAAGGAATACAAGCGTAAGGAACAGTGAAAGGCGATGGATAAATGGATCAAAGGTTTTAAGGTATTAAAGCTCCGTAGATTATAGGAGATGGCTTACTAGAGAGAGTAAACAGAAAAAAGCAAAAAGTTGCAGTCACAGAGTGAGACAAGATAGCTGTTATTTTATTGAAGATCAGAAGCAATGGACTAGTGCTTGTATTTCTCTCAGCTGATGGTCCTAGCCACAAAAAAAGTACTGCTTTTCATAATACATGCATTGGAAATTTGAGGCATTTCTAAATTAGTAAATAATCCCATTTGGGAATCTACGAGTATTTTGAGAAAGGAGGTTTCATAAAATTATGTGAGAAGATTCAAATATCTAAGCTATAGCATCATATGTTTGCAACTATACAAACAAGCATATTGACCAAAACATTGAGATATCTTTTCTTCACTGTCACTATTTGTGTAGCTGAAGTTAGTAAAGGCTTTTCCCTACAGATGAATTTACATCTTGCTAATCTGACATTTAAATGGAATTCAGAAGTTCCTTTGCTATTGAATTGTCATTTAATCTCGCTAATCTAGATATTTTAAAGATATATTCCTTAGCCATGCACTAGGCTTTGAAATTAATTAGTATACAGATTCCCTGAAGTGTACATTCTCTGTAAATTGAGTGCAAAGAGGATCAGTGTTCAGGCAGTGAAAATCACTTGTGGAAAATACGAGCACTTCCAAGCTCATTGCAAATGTTTTAGTTTGGCTAGTTCTTGATCAGTGGGCATTTCAATTTTAATGCTGAACTAATTTGGCCAGACAGGAACAAAATGCGTAAGTACATTTGTCTATCTATATGATTATGACTGTATCTAAGGTTGCAGGACTTATGCATAAGAAAGAAGAAAATAATAAATTATATAGATATGAGCACTTCAATGGTCATGATTTGGTAACCTCTGAATCATGAGACAATGAAGTGGTATTCCCTTCAAATTTAGCTATCTTTATTCAGTTATTCAAAAACAAATAAGGAAAGCTTGAAAATCTATGTTGCCAGACAGCCCCTGGTCTGGGCTAACTAGTAATTACCTGAAAAAGTTTGTTAGAGTTTTGGCTATATTGTGCATGAACGGGAGAACAATGAATATTTCATTCACAAGTTCAACAATATCAGTCTCCTGCAAAAACCCAAGATCAATCTTGTGTGACAATCGATGAATGATATTTAGTCACCAATTGCAGACTACAATTACTGTCTTTGCATCCATTAGGTTAACTTTCCTAGTTCTACCTTACTTTCTGTCGAAAACAAAAAGTCTAGTCTAAGTTGCATAAAACAATAATGATGAGATAAAAACAAATAAGATGTGTAATCCGCTACACACTTGTCAGGACTGATGGACCCATATATTTGAGTCTTTTCTTACAGGTTTCTGAAGTATCACTCCCCAATAAAAAAATTAATTAGTGTTGAAATGCATAGATGAAGAAATGATAAGGTTTATTGGTTTATATACAATAAACTGTAAAACAAGCATATAGCAGAGTAAAAACTAATAACATATTTTCAATAGCTTTTTTTTTTTTTTTTTTTTTTTTTTTTTTTTACCAACCTACTACACACAAGCATAAGCTACAGGATATGGAGGCTTTAGAGGAAAGTTGCCAAGAGGCAAAACACAAATAAATATCTATTATGCAAGAAAAAAAGTGATAATCACTCAATAGAAGTAGAAATAAGTGAATTTTGGAAAGTTTCCTAAAGGCAATTGAAAGGATTTGGACAAACATCAATAGTGTAAGGGAAGACAGTGGCAGGGGAAGGAGGAGGGAAAGATGGGTGGAAAGCTTGCATGCAGGGAGTCTAGAGGCTGTATTTGGAGCAACGGTGATGCTCACTATGGCAGGGACATAAGACTTACTTATGAAATAACAGGGAATCAAATTAGAGAGGTCGATTGGGCTGCATGAACATATAGAAACCAGCAGTTCTCTGACGGGTGCAATGGCTCATGTCTGTAATCCCAGCACTTTGGGAGGCTGAGGTGGGGGGATCACTTGAGGCCAGAGTTCAAGACCTGCCCGGGCAACATAGTGAGACCCTGTCTTTACAAAAAGAATTCTAAAAAGTAGCCGGGTATGGTGGAACACACCTATAGTCCCAGCTGCTCAGGAGGCTGAGGTGGGAGGATGACTTGAGCCCAGGAGTTCAAGGCTGCAGTGAGCTATGATTGCACTGCCGCACTCCAGCCTGGGCAACAGAGCAAGAACCTGTATCTAAAAATTATAGTATAAACAAGCAAGCAAGCAAACAAACAAACAAACCAGCGATTCTCAGAGTGTCATCCAGAAACCTCTGTGAGCCCCTGAGACCATTCCAGGAGGTCTGCAAGGACAAAATGAATTTAATAATATTAAGATTTCATTTTTCCCTTTCACTCTCATTCTATCGTGAGGGTAGAGTGGAGTTTTCTAGAGGACACGTGGCACATGATATCTCAGCAGGTTGAATGCCTATGGGGCAGATATGAGAAAACAAGTCTTCTATAAAGCCAGACATTAAAGGGATCTGTAAAACAAACAAACAAAAAAAAGTAGAACAATGTGACTCTTCACTAATTTTTTGTTTTGGGAAATAGTTATTTTTCATAAAAATATTGCTGTTGTTAACATGCACTATGCTTTTATTTTAAATTTATTAAGACTATTTAAAATTTTCTCTAATTCTTAATATGATAAATACGAATATATTTGAGTTACATTTACGGGGGGGAACACTTTGGTATCTTCAATGATTTTAAAGTGCATAAAGGAGTCCCGAGACCAAATGTTTGAGAAATGCTGGTATAGATTGATAATTTGGGCTTTCTCCATTAGGAAGGATTTGAAAGAGGCAGAAGTGGTGATTGGAATTTATTGAAAGTGATGGGACATGGTCAAAGTTTAGAGCTTGCCCATATTTATCTGCTATTTCAGATTTCACTGAAAACAATGTTTTGCAGCATTAATAAAATTGTCCCTTTCGCTTTTCTAAACAAATTTCCTTCTGTTAAAGAGCACATAGCATTTATGCTAGGCACCTCTTGTGCCCTACTTTTTTTTATTTAATTTTTTTTTTTTTTTTTTTTTTAGATTCAGGGAGTACATGTGCAGGTTTGTTACATGGGTATACTGTGATGCTGCGGTTTGGGTGTTTATTGATCCCATCACTGAGACAGTGAACATAGTACCAATAGGAAGTCTTGCAGCCCTTGTCCCCCTCCTTCTCTCCCTGCTTTCAGAGCCCCTAGAACCCCTAGTGTCTGTTGTTTCTATCACCATATCCATAGCCAAGGTTTAGCTCCTACTTATAAGTGACGACATGTGATACTTGGTTTTCTGTTTCTGCATTAAATCCCTTAGGATAATGGCATCCAGCTTCATCCTTGTTGTTGTAAAGGACCTGATTTTACAGTATCAGGTAAATACTGATACAGTATTTATTGATACAGAATAAAGTAATACAGAGTAAATACTGATACAGAATAAATACTGATACAGAATACTGGTGATACAGTATTCCATGGTGTACATGTACCACACTTTCTTTATCCAGTCCACTGCTGATGGGCACCCAGGGTGATCCTATGTCTTTGCTGTTGTGAAATAGTGCTGCAGTGAACATACGAGTGCATGTGTCTTTTTGGTAGAATGGTTTATATTCCTTTGGATAGATATCCAGTAATAGGATTGCTTGGTCAAATGATCATTCTATTTTTAGTTCTTTGAGAAATTTTCAAACTGCTTTTCACAGAGGATGAACTAATTTACATTCCTACCAACAGTGTATAAATGTTCCCTTTTCTCTGCAACCTCACCAACATCTGTTATTTTTTGACGTTTTAATAATAGCCATTCTGACTGGTGTGAGATGAGAGTTTATTGTGTTTTTGATTTGCATTTCTCTGATGACTAGGGATGATGAGTATTTTTTTAGATGTTTGTTGGTCGCTCCAGCTATTATTGTCATCATCAGTCCTGCATAGGCTTCAACCATTCTGCCCAGGTGCCCTCAGCCTTGACTCAGGCCTGCACCACCTGTGCTACTCTTCGATCTTGGGATCCTATGGATCATAGTATGGGATGCCCATGGGAACCCACTTTGTGCTCACACATGTACCCCACCCAAAAATGTACAATGCCGTTATTGAACAATGAACGATAAGGACCCATAAATAAACGTTTCCACCTTTTCTCTCCCTGAGTCAAAAGTTCTGAGGCACATTTTCTAAGGCTTCTCACAAGGTGCCAAAGGAACAAGCAATATTGTTTATTAGAGTAAACAATTTAACAACCCAGCCTTGTTTGGTTTTTCGTCCTTTCTGGTTTTAACTCCAGTTTATCCTTCACTTCTTTTTCTTGAGATGACATTTGCAAAATATCCTTAAATAAGAATGTAAACCAAATAATATGTTAATAATAATGTAGTTCAGCAATAAAATGTATCTATTGGTTAAGCCTCTACTGGGTACTACTACTATTACTGCCACTCCCATAATAATAATATTAATAATGACAATAATAAGTAAAAGTACTCAATGAACCAGAAAAATAAAATATTTTAAGCCCTTAAGATCCTTCTCTGTATTAAGTCTGAAGAGTAATGGCCAAATACGTAATTTAACATTTTCCCAGTGCCTCTGAATTTTGCATAGTTTTTCTGTCTTTAACAGAAACATTTCTCCTGTGTATTCAATTTCATTCTATCCCCATTATTACCATGAGTGACATCTCATAGGTCACTGTTAACTTCCAAAATTTCCTCTGGCAGAAAGCCCTCTTCTCAGGACTTCCAGTCAAAGTTATGGCCCCAGTTGAGTGTGCTGAGCATACTTACAAGAAATAAACCTATCATGGTTGTATTAATAAGTCAGAGACTATGACCCTCTCATTTAACACATTCTGCTTAGTAATTATTAAATAACTATGAAGGGAAGCTTAGTGCCCTTTTAGCAACCTACCTCATTCATAGTTTTGGCCTTGTGGTCAAGATTGACATAATTTTAAATATAATCACTGTTTCCCTAAGAATTATTATTCCATTTGCTGTTCCACTTGTTCGTTACATATAAAGCTGACTACCTATTACTTGAAATATGTAATTATGTGAAACATAATAGAAAATAAGCCTCAAATTTGTCATTTCTAATTATCTGCAAATGTCAATGTTTCTTGAAGTATTCTTCCTGTTTAAGTATAGATTTTGTAGATTCCTGGTAAATTTTAAGCCATCTTACGGAATAGCTCAAATAATATCTCTTCCTAAAAGCTTCCTTGAGCATATCTACCACACTAGAACAAGTAGATTTAAATATTTCTGTATCCCACTTTAGCATATTAAATAGCACCATATTTTACTATACATACTGATTTACTTGGTTGTCTGTCACTTTAAGTACTTCAAGAGCAGATATCATGCCATATACATTTTGCATGTTCAACGTATAGCGCGGTACCTAAAGAATAGCAGAGAATGTTACATAAATGAATAGATGAATGAATGGATAAGAGAATATGTCAATCAATAAATGAATGACTACATGAATAAAAGAACAAATAAATGAATAATTAAAACAAGTAAGTTCAATAGTGTACCTAGTCAGAATTCCAGAAGTACAATAAAAAATTCTAAACCAATTAAAGAAGGCTTTTTTTTTCTTTTACTTCCACTTTCCATTGCAGTCTTTAAATTGTTTCTGATTTAGTGGAAATGAAAAGATACTTTTCACTGAGCTAATTTTTCCATTTTAATGTTCTTTCTGACTTTAATTAAATATCTTCCATAAGCTTGTCTTTTTGCCTTCTCTCTCTCTCAGAAGTGAAGCAGTGTGTGCTCAACTCACAGGCTTCATGAAGATTTCACAGCTCTATTTTTAATGCTTGCAGTAACAGTTGAAGACACGTGTTAAGAATTTTTTGTCCTATTATTATTAACTCCAACAAACTGTTACAGAGAAATAATTGTCCTCATCAGAATTATACTAATTAATGTTACATAATCAGTGATTTGCCATCACAGAAGCTTCTTGTACAACTTGTTGTTTTCTGCTGGATGCCAAATTTGTACCTTTGTGCTTTTACACATTAAGTAGTAGTATGGTCTACTCTAAAGACTAAGAATTTAGAGCTTTAGAAGCAAGCTGATATAAGTTAACAGGACAATTATAGTTGCTTGATTAACATTGCTGTTTAGAGGTAGTGCAGGATTTTGTTCATCAATCTTGCTTTTGTCTTATATTGTGTTTTCTTTTCTGGAAAGGTCAGTTATTTTGTGTATTTTTGGCATGGCAAGAGTTATGCTGCAGTGCATGACAGACTTGGTTACATTTGCTTTTTTGTAACTGTACTTAAAAATTTGCTTTTGGTCATTTGTCTGCAACTATTTCACTTTCCTAGCCTGGAGCTTTTAAATCATCAATCATGTGGCGGGTGTGTGTGTGTGAGAGAGAGTTGGAGAGCTAGCTTGACAGTTTTGATGGGCCATTATTGTACTTTAAATTTCATTTGTGGAAGATTGCATTCGACATTTCAAATTTATTATGCTACCTTGAAAGCTGGAGTTCCATAGGGCTCTGTCTTTGATCTCAGGTCATCATTAGTTAATGCCAATGATCCACAGCCTGCCCCTGGTGAGAATAACTCCAAACACTTGGGAGATACCATTTCACTGTGGCTCTTTCATCAATGGTAATTATTTTGCACAGCTTGGGAATATTCTGTACATATTATAGGAACTCTTCCAATATAATTTCATGAATCATTAAGATAAATAATAATTAGAAATTGCAGTTGTGTTTGATTAAGTATAAATAATAAAATTACAATACAGTGATACTTCTCTTTCATACAAATTGGAAGTAGGAAAAGGACACTAAGAGTTTCCTCCAACTAAGAGTTTCTGTTTTCGTTTTCTCTTTTGCTGCCACTGGAAAGAATTTCTGGCATTGCATTAAATCAAGACAGAGTATGACTATAATTAATACTATTATTAAAAACATCTTGTACAGGTTTACTTTGCTTTCAGCAGAGCTTTTCTAATGGGTCTACTTTAAAAAGAAAAGAATAATAAGGCAAATCTACTTTAAAAAGGAAAAGAAAAATGAGGCAAATGCTCATTTTTAACAAAGCATTACAAACAGTATCTTTGTAAAAGAAATTCTGTTTAATGTTTTGAAAAGATCAAGTGGTTCACAAAAATTATTTATACACTTAGTAATACTATAAAGCATTAAATATGTTATGCTATAGCAAGAAAATATATTTCAAATTGTAGCTTTACATTCTGGCATGTAGAAATAATCATTCCTTAATTTTCCTTATTCTTTCATTCTTGAAACTCTGAAGAGCAATTTCATCTAATTAAATAGGGACAAACTGCTTGGGGCTGATAAGGAGGATAATTTCCCAGCAGTACCTGATTCAATGCTACAGCATCATTCATTTTCTTATGGTGATATCTTCTAGGTTTTAGAAATATCATTTTTATGCTCTCCAAATGCTCTGAAATCACAACGTATCTGTGTCATTTCTTTCTTATACTTTGCAAATAATTGTTATTCTATTCACCAATTTATAATGATGCTTATGATTTCCTTTGTAATGCCAAATGACTTCCATTGATCACTAATTGATCACTACATTTTATCTTGAGTAGACAAAATTATCTCTTTCAAGTTACCTTAAGCCTCAGTCAAACCTTTCTTTTGCATCTTTGGACAGAACTGCACTATCAATTTTACATTTTATTTTATTTCCTTAAGCATTGGCAATTGAGGTCAGGGACATTTTTCAAAGAACAAAATAAGTGACAGAGCATGGCAGTGAAAAAATAATGCATCAGAGAATTCTCTCTGCTTAGTGTCCAGACAGTGCTATTTGGCTGAGAACATTTGCAGCACAGTATACAAATGCTCACTGGCCTAAAGGATGCAGTTGGCCTGCTGCACTAGCTCTCCTGGGCTGAGACTGTGTGATAGCATTCAACATGTGCATCATAAACATATGTGTGTGTGTGTGCGCACATGCATGTGTGTGTATACACATATATAAACAATGTACCATAACAATATGTATATGTAAAATAATATTTTTATTAATGAATTGTACATAAACATTAAACATCAGCCAGGTACAAATTGATGTTAATCTAGTTATGTGTGTAATACTCAAGTCTGCAGAACTCAAAGGAATTGAAATGGTAAGAAAATAGCACATCCCTTTCTCTCCTTCTGTTCTCAAATATAATTTTTATGTGCTAATTAGCTACTAGGGGACTATAGTTCTTTTCTATTTTCTTTTGATCATGGGAACTGAGAAGATTTTCAGAAATACATTGATATTAACAGAATCCCATTATAACAAAACGATATATGTGACCACATGAGATTGCTTTAAAGTGATTTTTATTTCCATTGTTGTCAGAGTCATCTTGTATTCAGCTTTAAGATATAAAAGCAGTTTCAGAAAATCTCATCAATAATGTGTATTATAGAAACTACCTGTAGGTGTCATAATGATGATGTACATTTCTGTTTCAATTAACTTCAGGGGAAATAAACAAAGTTTGATTATATGCAAAACCTACAAGAATGAGGGCCTCCCAACTCAGTGTACAGAGTGATATTCTGCTGAAACAATTGGGCATGTTATTTGTTTGCTCATATCAAACTCTAATGAAGACACGTTCTTCCATATTAGCCCAAAATTCCTATTTCAAATATTTACCTTCACAAGCATACCCTTTATCTTCTATGCAAGATGAAATTTCTGGCTTCCCATTACACTTTCTTTCACTTTCCTTCTGCTAACTGAGCAGTTCTTCCTTGTGGGAAATTCAACTCAGGGTAGTCAGATGAGCCAGTCTCTAGCTATCAGAGACCTCCATCTCTCTGGCCTTGTTGGCATAAGAGGTGTAGGGATACCAAGGCAACAGAATCCTCCCTGGAGTTTCATTTGAATGGTTGAAAAAGTGGCTTCCTTTTTTTTTTTTTTTTCTTTTCACTGGGAGAGTTGGTGGAAGAATATCATAAGCCTGAACCTAGCACTGTCTGCTACTGGCCTGACATCTTTAAGGCTCTTCTGAACCTGGGCCAAATAATTCATAATTATTATTATATCCAAACAATATTTGTTTACATAAGGCACTATTATTTCTTGTTTCTTTTTAGACTACTTCTATTTGTTTCTTAACCTTGCTTTCCAGACACTCAATTTCATGCTTCCTGTAGTATAATAACATTTAGTATATATTTTGTTAAGGATTTGTTTGCACTCACAACTCGTGGTGTTTGTTTTTCTAGAATATACTTTATTTCAGTACCATTTCCTTAATAAATGTTTATCTGGATATAAAATTTGGCTAAATGACTAGATATAAAATTTTAAGTTGCTAGTTATATTTTCTCAGTGTTTTAATTCTTCCTCACTGTCATCTGTTTCTATTGTTGGTGTTAGCAAATGTGCTAAGTTTCATTTTTTTGTAAGTAATATTTTGTGTGATTGCTTTTAAATATACTTTTGCTTGAATGTTCTGTATTTGATTAAAGTGTGTCTAGATGCAGAGTTCTTTTTATTCATTCTGTTTGGGGTGTGCCATGATTCGTGAACATAAGAAATCAAGATTTTCTTCACTCCAGAAAATTTGTAGGAATTATGTTTTCCATGTTGTCTCTTCCCTACTCTCTGTATTCACTCTTTATTTTCAATTAGAAATACATTAGTCTATCTCATCCATTCTTCCATTTCTCCTAAGACTGCTTTCATTATATTTTACACTTTAATTCTCTGTGCTTCATTCTGAGTAATTTATTCAGCTCCTGTTTCTAGTTTGCTCCTTTTCAATAGATATATTTAATTTTCTATTTAACCCTTCTATTAATGTTTCCATCCTTACATTTTTCACTGCTATAAGTTCCTGTTAGTTTATTTTTTGTTCAGATTTTTCAGAGCATCTTGTTTCTTAGTTGTGTTTTCAATCTCCTATTTTTAAGACATTTATACATATATTTCATAACTTCATTATCTGATAATTCTTTAATTGTGCTGTTTGCTGTCTCTGCTGATTCTTATTTGTTATAATTTGCCTTTAATATATGCATATAATATTGTATTTGCAGTTGTGACTTAATCTTCAGGAGAGCTTTTCTGTAAGAACCCCATGCAGCCTGGATTGTGAGTGCTTTGTTTTTAGAAAGCATTTGCATTTGCTTCTTTCAGTGATAGGGCACTAATAACAGATAATCAATTTGTTGGCCTTATATGTTCTTGATCTGTATGGCAATATAAATTAAAACCTCAACATTTTATGAAGGCAAGAATTTGGTTACAGACACATACAAGTTTTTGTTGTTTTCCTGAGAGCCAAGGAATAGGTAAGGATGTTCAAGCATTCTAGCTTTGTGCAGTGTCATCTAACTCTCTACCTAGACAAACCATAGTGCTATGTCTTTGTGGGAATGTGTAAAACCAAGCATCCTGTTGACCTACATCAACAAAAACACCTCCACACAACGCACAGCTTCAGTGCCCACTTTTCATGCATATCACAGCTTTCTCTTTATGACTTCTTGGCATTTTCCTTACTCTCATTAATTAAAATATGTATTTAAAAGTATTTATTGTATGTTAGCCAATGTTTCTAGATGTTTTCAAGTGGAAAGGATTTTGTATCTTCTATTAAGTGGAGCCAGAGGAAATTTCTATTTTCTTTATCAGTCCCAAACAGTTCAACATCATTGACTTCATATAGTTCAACCTAATAATTATCTGTATTTCTGAAAATGAATATCTCCATAGTTTTTCATTCTGTTAAATAAATGGTATTTACTGGAAATAGCAGCTAGTTTTTGGTGGTTTTGTCAAGACGTTACCTGATATATGGATAGAATGTATGGACTATTTCTGAACAAGGACTATTTTCAGTGTTACATCAGATTCTCAGTTGAAAAATATCACAATAAAATCTTCAGGGTTGAATGATTTAATTTAGAGAGTGGCAAATAAACACCCAAATAATTCTTCAGCTGCATTTAGTTAGGTATATGTAATTTAACATATATTTTAAAATGTGTAGCTTTCTTTCATCAAGTGAAGAAAATATATGTTGTGAGGGAACTAAACTCTGAGTAAGCTAACCATTTGCATCACAGTTTAAGAAACTTTTATATTTATTCTGAATTTTTAAATTTGCCATATGTTTGTCCATCAAGTGATAGATTCTGGCTACCCCAGAAAGAGGAAATTGACTAAATTTCTCATTGAGATAAATTGGTAAGATAGATGAAATTTCAAAAATGGTCTTTCTAAGTATTTTCATTGTCATGAATAAGAGATTTTTGTTTGTTTGTTTGTTTCCTAATTGCATTTCAAAATCATTATACCTTTTACATTCTCAGTACTGCAGGATAGAAAAGCAAATTCAGGACTCAATATGCAGTTTTTTTCAGGGAGCACACTAAAAGAATGCAGAAAACATGACCACAATTTGGTCTTCTTTACAATTTTCTCTGTTTCATTCAACAGTGGATTAAGATCAGCCAGCATATTTTTGAGTCATAAATATGTGGAGAATAAAAAAGTGCACATATTGGCATTGTCTAATAGTCACCTCCATTCAGTTCATAAAATAGCCCTTAATTAAATAGAAACCTCTTCTCATGTGTCATCGTGTTTCAGTAATAAAAAAGTATATGATAAGAATTTCTGTCTTGTATACATACCATACATAAGGCAAGTTGGCTTACACTTTACACATCAGTGTTTCCTCCACAGATAAGCTACATAAATGATGGCATATTGGATGGTGACAGTGCCTCTAGAGTGTGTACTTCTGACATGCAAAGACATACCATGTCAGTTTATAACTGTATTGTATTTTGTTCTGTTTTCCCTTATAATCATTCACTGGCTATGAAGCTTTTAAAAAATTGTATGACTGACCAGCAGCGGTGGCTCACGTCTGTAATCCCAGCACAGTGGAAGGCCGAGGCGGGTGGATAACGAGGTCAAGAGATTGAGATCATCATGGCCAACATGATAAAACCCATCTCTACTAAAAATACAAAAAATAGCCAGATGTGGTGGCACGCATCTGTAGTCCCAGCTACTCAGGAGGCGGAGGCAGGAGAATTGCTTGAACCTAGGAGGTGGAAGCTATAGTAAGCCAAGGTCACACCACTGCACTCTAACCTGGGCCGCAGAGTGAGACTCTGTCTCAAAAAAAAAAGAAAAAAAAAAAAAAAAAGGATGGCTTTTTATTATAAAATTAAAATTTGAAATGGTATAACTGACTGCTGAGTTTTGCTTTCTTCTCACATATTTGAACAAAATCTGTTAATTTCATACAGAAAATGATAATTTTTATCATGTTCAGGTAAAACTCAATTACCACAGAGGTCATTACACTTTGTTTTAAATTGGCACATAAACTGTGAAGCCTCCTTGTAACTATTTGCCAAATGTTCATAACAATGTAGGCGTTGCAACTCAGTATAAATGATCACCAGTTTAATAAACCTAATTTAAAACACACTTCTTTGAAATTTCCATTTACAATTTTCTTTTGCTGTTGCCTTTATGAAATCATTACATGCTCGGAGATTTTGTTCTGAGGACAAACAAATTAACATTCTACATTCTACCACAGACCTAATCACTGCTTATATTTATTTCTTTATGTTTTGTAGTAGTTGTGATCATATTTTATCACTATCTGCATGCTTCAATGAGTGACTTTTAAGCTATTGATCCTTTTCTGTGAATTGGGGATACAATAAAGCAATACCCCAGTTACAATAAAAATGAAAATATAGCAAATTTAGCAAATTTAATTAATAAAATTCAATTTATATGAAAATATCTTAGTCAAGACAAATTAGTCCCTGTTAAATGAATGTTAGCCTAGACCAACTGTCTCACACAGTACTTGTAGTCCATTATTAAAAACTTAATAATAATTACGGATGTAATAGACTTTCTGTGAAAATAGTTAATCACAAATTTTAAATGTATGAAATATATGTGAACCAAAGGTTTCATCTTTTCATATTCATAGAAAATAGTCAAATCCATGTTGGATAATTGATAGTCTGCCAGAAACTACACTTTTAAGAAAATGATTCCAGACAATGGAGAGCCATTCTGCAGAGGAAAGACATAATTTTCATAAGCTAAAAAGTAGTCCAGAACTTATTTAAAAGGCTCAGATGATAAATAATAGGGCATGAATTAGGGCAGAGGAAATGGTTATGCAAAAAGAGGTAATGCAATGGAAACGGGAAACGATAAGCAGAAATTTAATGCAGAGCCAATTTTTTGTAGAAAAATTTGTAGTCTCTGTTTTATACCTATAGTCTTTCTTTACCAGCCTTCTGAAACAGGAAAGTATATCATGTCTATGCTTCCCAATACAATGATCAGAGACCTGCTCCCATCCACTTCACTAGATTTATTAACAGCATTGGACTTACATGAAACCCTATCCTCTTGGTTTTCTTGATATGACACTTCCATCTTCCCTATGCCTAGAACATTCAACTGGGCTCCCTGATTCAAAGAGTCAACTATTTACTTAGCATTACCATTTTCATTTCTAATAATTATCTATAAAGTGAACTCTTTATTAATACCCATACCCTTTGCTTTCCTAGTTTTCCTCATTTCAGTAAGTCACCATTGCTGATCCCATTACACAAGTCATTGTTCATCACCTGTCTATCACTAAAGCATGTCAACACCAGCTCCAAAACATACTCAAAAGTCACCTCCACTGTGACCACTCTAAGTCTAACCACCATCAACTATCAACTAGGCTGCTTCAGAAGCATCTTAGCTTCTTTGTTAGCTTATAGGTCAATCTTTACATCAGAAGCCAGTTATCTTTCAGAAACATAAAGGAGATCATGTTACCTCTTTATCTAGAACTCTTCTAAATAAGGACTAAAAGATTTTACATAAATTCAGCCAAGTCTACAACTCAAATCCTTTCACTACTATACCCCATTCTTGCTAGGCTTTTGTCACACTCACTTTCCTTTTACCCCAACAAAACAACAAATCTGTTTCCACTTTAGGGGCTTTTCACTTTGTATTCTCTCTCTAGAATAATCTTGCCTCTGATCTTCATATGCCTGCCTTTTTGGAACCTTTTGGATCTTTGATATGAAGTCATTTACTTAATGAAGTGTTTTCTGATTAACAAAATTATCATGGCAGTAACTCTTAAACATATTTACCCATCTTAATTTCTTCATAGTAACTTTAATTATCCAAAATTAGCTTCATATATATATTTATATATATATATATATATATATATATATATATAATTTATTAGTTTATTGTCTGTCTATTTCCTGCTAGAATGAGAGCTGCATGAGTCTAGGAACTTTTTGTTATGTGTTATTACACTGCCAGTACTCAGAAAAGCACCTATCAAAAAGAAAACATTTAATAAATATTTGTGGCATAGATAGTAAGTTAACAAATGGATAATTTGGTAATCAAAACAATAAGAAATGTAAGGAGTAACGAAGAATTAACAATAACTGAAGCTGAGAGTCTAAATGACTAAGTAAATAGTGATGTCATTAATGTGAATACAAAACCCAGATAGAGGATGCAGTTTAGAAGAGACATCTTGAATGGGCCAAAGAGCAGGTACCAGAATATCCACGTAGTGGTTTTCAAGTAGTTTGAAGCTTAGTGGAGAGACTGGGACAAGAAACACAGCACTGGATTCATTTGAATGCAGATAAGTTATAACTGAAGTGGTTGTGCTCACTAAAAGAAACCATATAGAAGAGAATGACAAGCTCTGAATGTCAAGGAATGAAAAACATTAAAAATCAGAAAAAAGGAGAAACACCTAAGAGTAGAAAAGTACATTCAAATTCACATAAGCCACGGATGAGGTGAGGAGACTCTTTCATAGGCAGCAAATAATCAATATCACCAACCATGAAAAGTGTTCAGTAAACGTTGAGTAGGATGGAACTGAGGAATCTGAACTAGACTAATATAGTGATATCTGAAGTCAGTTTGTTAATATTGGGGAGTGAGAGCCTGATGAAGTACTAAAGACAGTGAACTACTCTTCCAAAGTATGGCACCAGATGGTAGGAAAACTATGGGATGCCAATTTGAATATCTTTTTAAGATAAAAGAAACAAACAAGTCAAGAAACAATGGTCCGAGAAGTGGGAGGATTAAAGATGAAAGTCAGAGGGATGTTAAGATGTAACCAAGGGGGCAGGCAAAATAGGGGTCAGTATCGTGATTGGCAAGTGAGTGAAGCCACACTCTGAAACCAGTGATGGCATTTATCACCTAAACATCATGGAGGTAATGTGGGTAGATAAATAATATGTCTTATGGACTGAAGCTCTGTGAAGATCATGTTAAATAGGAACTTTCAGCAGGCTAGCATAAGTGTTATCACTAACAAATTGTCCTTGACAGTTTCACTACTTACATAATCATTGTGAACTCTCTTTTGAGTTCTGCTGCAAATACTTGCTCAACCATCCTAAACAGCTTCCCACACCCTCTTTAATTCTAAAGGAAAAAGTATGGCTAACAAGGAGTTACATAAGAAAAGATTTTAGAGCACATTTTTAAACTAGTTTTAATTAAATAATAATAGGATGACAGCATGCCCAAGACAGAGCCAGTGTAACTATTAATTGCACCTCTTTTTCTCCTTAAATGTATTCCAATTTTAGATGGTAAATATTATGATTTATAGTATCCTAAATAAAAATACATAATAATATTATAATATATAATATTTTAACAAGAACTTATGGTATAGCTGAAATACAAGATCACATTTCAACAATACTTAGTGATTCACAACCAAAAACAAAATGAGTAACATAATTTATCCAAATTTGTGACTTGTCACATTGTCATAGAATAAAACAATATCTGCATGTAGTGAGCAGCATGTGCCAGGGACTGTTCTACACTGTTAATGTGGGTGGTTTCATTTACTCTTCACACTAAACCTAAAAGAGAGGTCTTTTATAATTCCCACCAAGCAAGACTGGGAAATTAACTAACTTGACTAAGGTAATAGCAAACGATGGACCTTATAACCAAAAGAAGACCATTTGTAGAATTTTAAGGTATTGGTTAGTGCAGAAGTAAAATGATGGGGATGTGATTTAGGAGATAAATGAAGCCAGAGGGAGACTCTATATTAGGATAATCAAAAAAAGACAAGAGTTGAACATAGGACAAAACATATGTTCAACAGAAATAAGAGGCTAACTGAGCAGGCAGTTAAAAGGCTGTGGTCAAAGAAAGGGATTTGAAACTTTAAGGCCATGTCTGGAAAACCACATTAAATGTTGACAGACCTGAGGAGTAACCATGCTTGTGAGTGCCTGGACCACACTGGTAAAGCAGAGAAAAGTTTTGGAAATTAATGAAGTCAAGAAATTATAAACCAGGAAGTTAATCTAAAAAATATTGTTTCCTAAAAATAATACAGAAGTATTAACACCTCAGAGAGAGAAGTAGAAAATAAGAAATGATGCTTTTATGAAACAAACTTTAGGCAAAGCTTCATTGTCACATTTCTTTTTAAACACACACATACATGTGCACACACATATATGCACTTAGTCATATTAAAATTCTTTTGAATCTAGCAACAGGTATTAAACAGAAAAATTTAGAAATGTAAAATTGAATGTTTAGCAAATACATCTTTTCTTGATGATACTAAACAACTATTAATATGCTAAGAATAACTTTGTCTAATTACCAATTAGAATGTTTTAAATATAGTTTGAACGTATCAATATAAAAATAGACTTACATTTCCATTAGTTCCAAACTAATTTCCCATACGGTCAATGTACTCTGGCATATAAAATCTATATGATCTCTCAAATAGTCAGTCTCCACTGACCTAATTATGTAAGGAGAGAGAATTTGCTTTGCTTTTATTCAAAAACTGTTCATTTCTTTAAGAAGTCCCTCAATAGAAACAGATTTCATAACTTAAAAAGGAAACTCATTTAATCAACAGATATTGTTCATCCCTTTGTTTGTTCCAATAATTGCTACATTTTTAACACCAAAGGAAAAATTACTGAGCTTGTCCTTAAAAGACTTTCTTTTTCTCATATTAAAACAGGAAAGATTATACTTATGCATAAGTTGAAATAGTGATAAATTCCTGCCACCATTATACAGCAGCCTCATGAAGAAGCAGCACTTGTGGTACTTACAGAGTTTAGAAAAGTAAATTTGTCAATGTTCATTTCACCTCCCTCAAAAACAAACAAGCAACACCATTATTTATTAATAGTAAAGGGCTGTTGAGGAATGCATTTCTTTGAATAGGAACTCACTTTTCTAGCTCTTCCCATTAGATCCCTCAATTTGGATCAATTTTTAGTACGATATACTAAAAACTGACTTGCACGGTTTAGCCTATGAAAAGTAATTTCTTTTGCATTTAAAATTTTAAAGGCTATTTAGTTGTGTTTCAGAAATCAAAGAACTTAACATTTACAATTTAGATTTATTGATAAAAAAACTAAAGTTGGTTAAGAAGAATCTGAAAATAAACATAAAATTCTGAAAGTTTAGTGTTAAGATTCAGTAAATAACATTGAATAACCGTATACATTCCTAACCCTTCTGTCCTTAAGTGTCTCTACTTCCACTAGTGGAAAAATTTCCTGATTTGCATTGCCTTTTTTTGTTGTTTTTTTCTAGACAGCAAAACTGTCTAGAAACTGTCAGCTTCCTATAGTTTGGGGGACATCCTGAAATACTGTAGACATTTTTTTTTCACCTCACTTGAAGTTTCAAGATTGCTTTTTGGAAAATTCCAAAATACCTATCACATTTCATATTGAAAGCTATTTACCAAATGGTAGTGCATTTTCCCAATACCCTTCAGAGGTCACTAAATGCATTTTCATTTTCACTTTTAAACTGTGTCTACATTATGACAAGGCAATCCAATGAAAAGTGAAAAGTATATTCAAAAGAATGTTTTCTTTAAACCATAGCAAACACTTTCATTAGAGGATTTTTCTATCCACCTTTAGTTTTGAAAATATTTATTTCTGGAAATATTAAGCCCTCTTAATCTTTAAGTGATTAATTTTAAGAGTATATTTAAAAAGAGAAAACTTCGTTTGCAGGATCTTGTATTTTACTCATTTCAAGGTATCTTTCCATAGTGCCAGGCAATGTCTAAGTCCAATTCTAACTCCAAAGGGAAATCTTCAAAAATATAGACTAAATCAGTCCCTTTAACAATAAATATCATTTTCATTATTCTTCAGTCTCCTTGCGTTTATATCTCTTTTCACTAGCATCAGCTTAAGTATCCCAACACATGCCTTAATATAGAATCAGTCTGAAAGACTCCTATTTTCTGAGACTGTTGAAATACTAATTGTCAGATTCTAGACTCACTTGGGCAACCTGGGCCTAAAGTTTATATGCTGAACGACTGTAATATTGTGCTTTCAAAGAACAGAGATAATCTTTCCCTAGACTGGTTACAGTCACTAAGAAAGGTACAATTTAATACAACTAAGAAAGCATCTATTCAGGTAGCTGGTAGGTAAAACTCTTTAATACACTGGACTATTTGATGTATAGATAATTAAGAATGTATTGTTTATAACCTTAAAATATGTCCTTGGGTAGGTTATATAACCTCTATTCTTTTCTGTATCTTCATCTTTTGGAGATAGTAATAGAACATATCCTGTCAGGTTAGTTTGAGGACTAAAGGAGATAATGTACATAATTTTCTTATTAGGAACCAGAGTTTCCAACACAAAATCAGAGCTCAGGCTTAATAAATCTTATCTGGCTATGTGCAAATACAAAGCTATTCAAACCTGGTTCACATTTGAGAACAGGTTATATTCAAAAGTGGCTTCATATCTGAGTTCACTAATACTCTTTAAATGACAGATCCACAATAGTTTGATAATAAACTTTGTTAATTAAAATGGGCTCAACATTAGAAGATATGTTTAGTAGAAAGCAGAAGTATAAACTGTTTCTGTGCATTCTGTCATTTAACACCTCAGTACAAATCAATTCCTTGAATGTTATATAAATAACATCTTAATAAGTGTCTTACACACTGTTTGGGTTGCTATAACAAAATACCATTGGCTGGAGGCTTAAGTAGCAAACATTTAGTCCTCAGAGTTCTGGAAGCTGGGAAGTCCAAAACCAAAATATTCGTAGATTCAGTGTCTGGTTAGGGCCACTTCCTGGTTCATACGCAGACAACTCCTTATTGCATATTCTCATGGCAGAAACCAGAGAGACACAGATTATATGTGTACTTTTATAAAGGCACTAATTTCATTAATAAGGGTTCTACTCTCATGACTTAGTCTCATCTAATCCTAACTACCTTCCAAAGACCCCACCCCTAAATACCATCACATTGAGGGATAGGGTTTCAGCTTACAAACGGGGGGAGCACAAACATTCAGTCCACAATGATAGGTCCACACAGTTACCTTTGCATTTTAGCTTATGAATCTCAATCATTTCAAACATTAACAATTTCAACCACTCTGTATGCCACGGAATCAGAGTCTCAATTTAAAGAAGTTTCCTCCTTCAATATCAAGTTGTAAAAAATAATTCTTTCAGTAGGGGAGGCTAAATGAGACAGAATCAGGTCAACACAACAGCAATGTTAATCTTTCATCAGTTTTAGAGATAGAGTTGAGGTTGTTTTATATTATTTTGATAGATATAAATGCATGTTTATAAAATGCACACATCACTGAAAATATCCAACCATTTTATATCCAATGTTTGCTTGAAAACACAGTTTTTATTATATATTCTTATAACTTTTATCAATATACTAGTACAATGTACATAAAGAATGAAGGCACACACAGTTTTCTTCCCATTACTCCTACCTAGTTCTGAATGCTATAGAATGACATCCATTTGCTCCCAACCAATAGTACAAATTGTGTTCACCAAATATATTGATTTACTTCATTATAGTAGGCACAATTCTAAGATGACCTATTGTTACACCCTGAAAAATTATCTCTTGGTGAATACATGTAGGACCTGTTACTTGCTTCTAACCAATAGCATATGAAATAGGCCCCACGATTAGGTTGTGATATGTTTATAAGACTCTACCTTGCTGGCACACAAGAGTGACCCTCTTGCTAGCCTTGAAGAGATAAACTGCTATTAAATGAACTGCCCATGGAGAGGGCCAAGTGGCAAGGGAGTGCAGGCCTGAGGGCAGCCTTCAGCAAAAGCCAGAAAGAAACCAGGGCTCTCAGTCACAGAACTACAAGGAACTGAATTTTGCCAAAAACAGAAATGAGCTTGGAAATAGATTTTTCCCAGTCAAAACTTCACATGAGCATGCAACCCTGACCAACAACGTTTCATAGCTTTGTGAGAGCCTGAATATAGAACTCAGGTAAGCCATGCCCAGAATTCTGTACTACAGAAACGTTGTGTGATAATAAATGTGTATTGTTTTAAGCCATTAATTTTGTGGAAATTCATTAACAGCAACAGAAAATTAATAAATTCATTGTTCGAACTCAGAGTTTGAAATATCAGGAAATAACAAGAGGGAGTCATCATTTTTGCAATTGCCCCCAAAATCCATAGTTGCTTTCCTCTTACGTCTGACTAGATTTCTATCAAATCTGGTAGTTTATAATCTCCTTTCTTTATCTCCAGATATCCTTTGGTAAGAGTAGGCACAGTGACTTCTTAAAAAGAAAACAATGTATTATTCCATGTCCCAATTTTCTGCCACCAATAATTTCACCCATCTCACTGAGCTGTACTGAATTCTACGTATAACAGTTGGGGAGTAATTTAAATAACTCAAAATATTTTAAATAAGAAGGAAATTGATTATGTCAAATGACAGTAAGCTTATCAGTAGAATAGCCTCTAGGCCTTGCAAACTAAAACTGCAGCTCAGCTTCTCTGTAATTCTTTTAACAATTTCTTTTATCAGTTGGCTTTATCCTACAGCAGATTCAGGAACCACATCTAGACATGACATGTTTGGCATTCAAAGAGGAATTGTTCTTTTCATTCTCTCTCCTTTCTATCTCTCCAAAAAATAACTTCCTCAGAAAACCCCCGACAGACTTATTCATATCTCATTGACCAGAATTAAGTGTTGGTCACATCTCTCTCTTAAAATGATCATTGACAAGGCTTAACCAATTCCTTACCCAGTGATAGGGTTGCCTTCCCTGAAGATTAGATAATGTGATCAAAATAGAATTTCATCAGTGGGAACATAGAAATAAGAAAGTAGCTTAGGGAGAGATACTTGAACAAGTTATACCTGTGTGGATATTGAAAGTAAAGTAAGCAATAGTCTGGCAAAAATTGGCAGGAGAAACGGAAAGTAAAGTTAGGTGCATGAAAGATGATCAGGCCCAAATTAGGATAACTGAGTTTGAATGAAGGGAGAATGAAGAAAGGGAAATGATTTGTGAAATATTTAGATGGTATAATTAGGAAGATTTGAAAAATCTTTTATAAAATATTCATCTCCCCCAAACACTGCAAACACCAACTTTCTGCACCTGGTTCACTTACAAAATTTAATTACTTCCAAAGATAATCTGTGAAATCTCAGAAATACACATTATTCATGATAAAGGTCACAAATGAGTTAATTTCTTCTAGCTAATCTGAATATTTCAGACTTGAGAGCAACTAAAAACTGACCAGTACACTAATTGCAAATATCAGAGATAATTGATTAAAAATATGAGAGCCACTTAAGCATGAACAGCCTTCATTTCAAGATAGAAAACCAAAAGCAGCAACTATTAAAGCAAATTGTCCTCTTACAAAAGTCCCTTTACATAATTTTAAGTTATCTATTCCTTTAGAAAAAGATCTTCAACTTGCACTGGAAAAAGACTCATGTCATTTAAATATCTAGCATAAGTCTTTAAACTGTTGTGCATGTGAATAATTTTGTAAAGTTCAAAATAATTATATATGACTCCCCATAATTAAAATAAAATTGTTAAATTTAAAAAAGACAATCAAAGCTGAAGTAAAATGATCCGTGTTAAAATCATAAAATCATCATTGCTCTAATTATTAACACAACCCATTTTTAATCTATGACATTTACAAAGCAAGAGATTTTACTTATCCAGTCTTATTAGCATAATAATCATTGCACTTTACATGGCTTTGACAATAAATTACTTTCCTTATATTTAAGTTTTGCCCAGAGACAAACAGATTAAATATGTATTGAACTGAAAGGTTAAAGCCCATTCATTAATTTTGTTATTGTTTTTCATAAGCCAAATTCTTCATTTGGATACCTCTTGACTTTGCAGCACTGATTCTAATCATTTTCTAGTAATGAGCCCCAGCCCGACATGAGATAATGCCTTTGGGCATTTTCACTTGTAAGAAACCTCAACCCTTAACCCCTTTCATTTCCTCTGCATAATCACTTGCATAGATCTTCCTACATTTGGGGTGTGTGTGTGTGTGTGTGTGTGTGTGTGTGTGTGTGTGTGTGTTTGCACTGAACTTCAATTTTATTATATTGAAACTAATTCTTTCTTGATTTTCTTTTTCTCAGCATTTTGTTTTGTGTCTCCACACCGACACCTGCTGCCCTTGAGGTGTTTTCCCAGTGACTGGCCTTCTTGCCTGCACTTGTTTGGTCCCTACTTAGAAAAGAAACTTAATGAATTTGATGGACTTTCTCATGTGCATGAGCAAACCACTACTCTATTCTTTTGTTTTTACACTGTTGTACCCATGATTTGGTATAACCATGGCACTAAAATATAACTGTGGAAAAGGAGTATAAACTCTGTCTTTTACTGTACACATTCTCTATATTGGGCGTCCCCAATGGACATGGGCCTTACAGTAAGCAGAGAGTGGTGGGCGAGCAAAGCTTCATCTGTATTTACAGCTTCTGCTTATCCCTGGCATTACTATCTGAGCTCCGCCTTTGGTCAGATCACATGAGGCATGAAATTATCATAGGAGAGGGGATCCTTTTGTGAACTGTGGATGAGAGGAATCTAGGTTGTGTGCTCCTTATGAGAATCTAACGCCTAATAAACTGTCACTGTCTCCCATCACTCCCAGATGGGACCATCTAATTGCAGAAAAACAAGCTCAGGTCTCCCAATGATTCTACACTATGGCAAATTGTATAATTATTGCATTATATATTACAATGTAACAATAACAGAAATAAAGTAGGCAATAAATATAATGTGCTTGAAACGTCACAAAACTATTCCCCACCACCACTTCGGCCTTGTCCATTGAAAAATTGTCTTCCACAGACTGGTAAATTGGATAAAGAGTCAAGACCCATCAATGTGCTGTATTCAGGAGACCCATCTCACAGGCGGAGACACACATAGGCTCAAAATACAAGGATGGAGGAAGATCTACCAAGCAAATGGAAGACAAAAAAAGGCAGGGGTTGCAATCCTAGTCTCTGATAAAACAGACGTTAAACCATCAAAGATCAAAAGAGACAAAGAGGGCCATTACATAATGCTGAAGGGATCAATTCAACAAGAAGAGCTGACTATCCTAAATATATATGCACCTAATACAGGAGCACCCATATTCATAAAGCAAGTCCTTAGAGACCTACAAAGAGACTTAGACTCCCACGCAATAATAATGGGAGACTTTAACACCCCACTGTCAACATTAGACAGATCAACGAGACAGAAAGTTAGCAAGGATATCCAGGAATTGAACTCAGCTCTGCACCAAGCAGACGTAATAGGCATCTACAGAACTCTCCACCACAAATCAACAGATTATACATTCTTCTCAGCATGATATCACACTTATTCCAAAACTGACCACATAGTTGGAAGTAAAGCACTCATCAGCAAATGTACAAGAACAGAAATTAGAACAAACTGTCTCTCAGACCACAGTGCAATCAAACTAGAACTCAAAATTAAGAAACTCAATCAAAACCACTCAGCTACATGGAAACTGAACAACCTACTCCTGAATGACTACTGGGTACATAATGAAATGAAGGCAGAAGTAAAGACGTTCTTTGAAACCAATGAGAACAAAGACACAACATATCTCTGGGACACATGTAAACCAGTGTGTAGAGGGAAATTTATACACTAAATGCCCACAAGAGAAAGCAAGAAAAATCTAAAACAGACACCCTAATATCACAATTAAAAGAACTATAGAAGCAAGAGCAAACACATTCAAAAGCTAACAGAAGGCAACAAATAACTAAGATCAGAGCAGAACTGAAGGAGATAGAGACACAAAAAACTCTTCAAAAAATCAATGAATCCAGGAGCTGGTTTTTTGAAAAAATCAAGAAAATGATAGACCGCTATCAAGACTAATAAAGAAGAAAAGAGAGAAGAATCAAATAGATGCAATAAAAAATGATAAAGGGGATATCACCACTGATCCCACAGACATACAAACTACCATCAGAGAGTACTATAAACACCTCTATGCAAATAAACTAGAAAATCTAGAAGAAATGGATAAATTCCTCGACACATACACCCTCCCAATACTAATCCAGGAAGAAGTTGAATATCTGAATCGATCAATAACAGGCTCTGAAATTGAGGCAATAATTAATAGCCTACCAGCCAAAAAAAGGCAAGGACCAGACAGATTCACAGCCAAAGTCTACCAGAGGTACAAAGAGGAGCTGGTACCATTCCTTCTGAAACTATCCAATCCATAGAAAAAGACGGAATCCTCCCTAACTCATTTTATGAGGCCAGCATCATCCTGATACCAAGGCCTGGCAGAGACACAACAAAAAAAAGAGAATTTTAGAGTAATATCCCTGATGAACACTGATGCAAAAGTCCTCAATAAAATACTGGCAAACCAAATCCAGCAATACATCAAAAAGCTTATCCACCATGATCAAGTGGGCTTCATCCCTGGGATGCAAGGCTGGTTCAACATATGCAAATCAATAAACGTAATTAAGCATATAAGCAGAACCAAAGACAAAAAAGCTACATGATTATCTCAATAGATGCAGGAAAGTCCTTTGACAACATTCAACAGTCCTTCATGCTAAAAACTGTTAATAAATTAGGTATTGATGGGACGTATCTCAAAATAATAAGAGCTACTTATGACAAACCCATAGCCAATATCATACTGGATGGGCAAAAACTGGAAGGATTCCCTTTGAAAACTGGCACAAGACAGGGATGCCCTCTCTCACCACTCCTATTCAACATAGTGTTGGAAGTTCTGGCCAGAGCAATCAGGCAGGAGAAAGAAATAACGGATATTCAATTAGGAAAACAGGAAGTCAAATTGCCCCTGTTTGCAGGTGACATGATTGTATATTTAGAAAACCCCATGATCTCAGACCAAAATCTCCTTAAGCTGATAAGCAACTTCAGCAAAGTGTCAGGATACAAAATCAATGTGCAAAAATCGCAAGCATTCTTATACACCAATAACACACAAACAGAGAGCCAAATCATGAATGAACTCCCATTCACAATTGCTTCAAAGAGAATAAAATATCTAGGAATCCAACTTGCAAGGGATGTGAAGCACCTCTTCAAGGAGAACTACAAACCACTGCTCAAGAAAATAAAAGAGGACATAAACAAATGGAAGAACATATAATGCTCATGGATAGGAAGAATCAATATCGTGAGAATGGCCATACTACCCAAGGTAATTTATAGATTCAACACCATCCTCATCAAGCTACCAATGACTTTCTTCATAGAACTGGAAAAAGCTACTTTATAGTTCACATGGAACCAATAAAGACCCCGCATTGCCAAGACAATCCTAAGTCAAAAGAACAAAGCTGGAGGCATCTTGCCACCTGACTTCAAACTATACTACAAGGCTACAGTAACCAAAACAGCATGCTACTGGTACCAAAACAGAGATACAGACCAATGGAACAGAACGGAGCCCTCAGAAATAATGCCACACATCTACAACCATCTGATCTTTAACAAACCCAACAAAAACAAAAAATGGGGAAAGGATTCCCTATTTAATAAATGGTGCTGGGAAAACTGGCTAGTCATATATAGAAAGGTGAAACTGGATCCCTTCCTTACACCTTATACAAAAATTAATTCAAGATGGATTAAAGACTTAAATGTTAGACCTAAGATCACAAAAAACTCAGAAGAAAACCTAGGCAATACCATTCAGACCATAAGCGTGGGCAAGGACTTCATGACTAAAACACCAAAAGCAATAGCAACAAAAGGCAAAATTGATGAATTGAATCTAATTAAACTAAAGAGCTTCTGCACAGCAAAAGAAACTACCATCAGAGTGAACAGGCAACCTACAGAATGAGAGAAAATGTTTGCAATCTACCTATCTGACAAAGGGCTAACATCCAGAATCTACAAAGAACTCCAACAAATTTACAAGAAAAAAACAAAGAACCCCATCAAAAAGTGGGCAAAGGATATGAACAGACACTTCTCAAAAGAAGACATTTATTCAGCCAACAGACACATGAAAAAATGCTCATCATCACTTGCCATCAGAGAAATGCAAACCAAAACCACA